>NW_020187475.1:880328-887125 GCF_900000015.1 Plasmopara halstedii | reverse complement strand
GTGCGCATGCACTCGAGCACCACTCTCAAATGGACGATGTGGTTTTCCTCATCTGTCCCCCGTGCCCCCACGACTGTGGACGAAGATGTCGTCGAAGTATGTCTGTGCATACGCCCGATGGGGGCTAAACAAATGCATCACAAGACGATATAATGCTGCTGGTGCATTTGACAGCCCTTGGGGCATCACAAGACACCCCGGAGCATCTCGCTCGGAGTACTCACCGCTGTCAGCGAAATATCGCTCGCTCTCACGAGCAATCGGTAAGAACCATCGACCAAGTCGAGTGCGCTATACTTTATACGCCAACCATATTGTTCTGGAGAGCTTTTTATTAGGAATCGGCGTCTGTGCCGGAATGGTGGTATGGTTGAGCTTATTGTAAGCGTGAACAATACGTCACTTGCCGTTCGGCTTCCGGACACAAGACGTGGGTGTCGAATGGGGAGACTTGCTCTCACGCACGATTCCTGCCTTGTGCTTTGCACGGAAAAAGACGACAATGACGTCACAGTGCTTCTTGGATAGCGTATTACGCAGTATTTGGCTCCCGGAACCAGGTCAATTTCATGACGCACACCTTAGGACCGACGGCGGGTCTTTGGAGACAACGACTTGAAATTTCTTCACCAAAGGGGAGTACTGATCCGAGGGATCCTTCGGGATCGAAAATTTACTTTGTACGTTTAGCACCTTCTTGGTGTCTTCCAAGACAGCTTCACCCAGAAGCGACGGCGAATTAATCTCATCTTTTGGTCTTATAGTGACCACTAAGTTGCCTGCCTTCAAGGCACCGCCAAAATCTTCGAAGGACATCTCGTCCAGCTCGAGAAAATCATCAACCGCGGGAATAACTAGAGGGCGACGTCGCCGTCTACTTCTCATGTCGTCCCGTTGACAAGGGTATATAGCTGTGCGCTATCGTCTACATTAGACACACCCTGGGTCAGCGTCGACGCCCTGCGTCTTGCAGATAACATACGGCTTCGCCGTCTCCTCTTTATAGAGGTTTAACGTCTCATCGAGACCAGTGGGAACACGCACTCGGGTCGTCCAGTATTACTACTCCCTGCTCCATCGGAGCCTTAATATTTTTAACAACATCCGACCAAGAGCTGCTATTTTTGCAGCCTCCGTTCAGTGGATAACGTGCCACCCCACGCGCATCAGAAAGGTCTTGCCCAGAATGCCCCGGACCTCGTCCGACCATGCTCTTGGCATGCAGCAACTGCTTCGTAACGTGAGCAGTGCTCAATGGATTACGTGCCACTCCGCTCGCATCACAAGGGCCTCGCCGTTGATGCCTCGGATCAACAAGATAGCTGCTCAAGTATCGGATCAGTCGCTGCATGCCAAGAATGGCATGATCGGCCAAGGGCCGGGGCATCAAGGACAAGGCCCTTGTGATACACGTGGAGTGGCACGCAACCCACTGAGCAGTGCTCACGTTACGAAGCAGTTGCTACATGCCACTTCGCCTTTAGCCCGCAATCCACGTTCGGGACTCCTGTCAAAAGCACCCTTGGTGTTTGACAATTCGAATACTTCGATATCCATCACATTGACCGTCCCAGTCTAGTGCCCGCACCAATAGCGCTTTTGCTTCATAGCATAGGTGGGTTCATGACTCACCAAAGCTCCAAAAGAAGACGTGCGCATAGTACTAAGGTCTTCGACCTCCAAGTCAATCCGTGGCTCATGGAGTTCCAACTATGCCATACCAAGGTTAAGGTCATATCTTGCATCCAAGTCTAAGACTAAGCAGCGTTCCACGCTATCAACATCAAGAAACTTGACACCGAGGTACAGTGGTACAGTGACACAAGTCCCTGTTGCTAACCGAATAGTGACGGTGTCACTTAATCGCACTTCTAGCGCCTCAGCATACAGCTGACTTCTTTCGATCGTGGTGTGTCGAGTATGATTGCCCGACGCCCCGGAATCGATTAGGATCTTCATGGCTTCTCAAAGCCCTTCACGGTCGCTTTTACGACCAGCAAGCCCAGCTTGCAGCACGATCGGCGTTCAAGAGCACGGAGCTCTTCGGGGATGGTCCTTGCTACCCTCTACCACTTTGAGGCACAACACACGACTATCATATCTGTATTTGACATCTTTAATGCCTCCGCATACCGTCCACTGCTTTCGACCTCCGCGCGCCGCACGTAATTGCACGACGCTCCTCGACTTAGCGCGGCTTCAAAGACCGAGACGTTAGTATCAACAGTCAACAACCCTGGCGGTGACCCTTACTCCTCTCTTAGGAAGGATTGATCCATTGACCACGCCCTTGACGAGCTTATGTAGAGTCCGCATCTTCTCAAGTAGATCGAACTGCGCTCCCCGGGCTTGACGTTTCTCTTCAATGGGATTTGACGACTTTGCGTAGAAACTCGACCCTTTGCATCTTTTAGCCGAGAGTGAAGAGAACACGGTAATGGGAAGTGATCTGTACTGCCACAAAATAAACATCTACGAGTACCGCAGAAATTACAGTCCTTCACTACTAAGTCGTGGGTTGACTACAAGAGCTATCAAGTGCAACGGGGTTGCTGTACACTTTGCAAAGTAAAAAGCTTTGACTCCCAGAATATATGTTAACGAACGCACAAGGGTTGGTTTCGTGTGATATAACACCGAACCGAGATCTTCTCAAGAAACGGGCACTTGTCATCTCATTCTGCTATTACAATGGTATAAATTTACGTGTGATTCTATTGAGAATAATACTACAAGTCATCGTTCGTGTACTTGAGCTACTGTTTATGTCTTGTGCACCCACCACATTTCTCCTCTCATCTTCATACATATCGGTATCAGTACTTACAATTTTGTGGATGCCGTTCCCTACGTGGACCACAAATTGCAAAAAGTTGTGTATTTCAGCCCAATGATCAAAGATGACACCGCATCTTCTTTTGCAACAATTATGGCAGATTCAACCCTGTCGTGCCCCGTGTGCTTTGAGTCTTACTCTCCTACTGAAGGATCAGCTTTTGCACTACATGTTTCTTCCTGCACGCGCTCTTCTCTCTCGCCTCTTGGATCTCCTTCGTCTTCGTTAGCACATTGTCCACTTTGTCTATACGTTTATACGGCTGGGACCCCAGCGCACGAAATCTCGTTCCATGAACACGAATGTGCACGTGTGAATGATTTACCAGACGATGGGAGTGATGATGGATCGACATCTACTGCTGCAAGTCGAAATAACAAGCGACAGCGAAACGAGGCGGTTGCGCGCGCAAAGTCAGTGCCAAGCGTAACCCTCTTTCCTTCCACCTGTTTTCTCTGCGGAAATGGCGGTCGTGGACTGCTTCATTGTCGTGGTAATTGTGCGCGTGCTGCTCATCAACACTGTGTGGATCAATTACAGGCGCCAATTGTTGGAGATCCATTATCCGTCTCCGAGCGTAGGCAAGCAGCTGATAAATGGAAATGTGCGCAGTGTGTGAGAGGTTTACATCGCTGTCAACACTGTGGCTTTCTAGGACACGAAGCTAATGGTATGCGTAAATGTACCGTAGTCAACTGTGGGTACCACTTTCACGCACACTGTCTACCTGAAGCAACGGCAGCAGACTTCGTGTGTTCACGCCACATATGCATGACGTGTGGTACTCAGGAGACAAACATGAAGCGATGCAAGAGCTGCTCATTATGTGATCACATGACGCACTTGCACTGTCCAAACGAAAGTGGTGCCACGGTGACTGATTTGACAGGACTGGATCCAATTCATCTCTTTAAGTGTCCTAGGCACGACACAGAGACTTTAACATATCCAACTGACAGCTTTGATGCTACTAATTCTCTCAGAAAGAGACTTGCAGCAGGTGATGTGGTTCTCGTGCTTGAATTTAAAAATGCGTTATTGCCGTTGAGTGCGAAGGCAGCGGCCCCTGATGCTGCAAATCATTGGGGCGTTGTTGTTTCAGCAGAGCAGACAGAGCCACATGGACGTGGTAATCAGCTACTGAGTGTGCGCATGTTTGCAGATGACAATATTATCATTGTACCCAACCAGTACGCACTGCGTGTCGCTTTGACAACGGATTTTTCTCGACCTGTAGACCTCATTCGCCACTGTTTGCAGCGTCATGCGATGGTGGAACTTCAGCTGCGTCACATGGAAGGCGATCTCGATCAGGATGAAGAGAAACGTATTCTGAGCGTCAGTAGGGCAGCATTCGCTGCTCGTCTGAAAGCATTTCGTGTGACTGCAGCTCAGGCAACAAGTGACACGGAGCAAGGTCTAGCACTCTGGCGTCGGTTTCAGGAACTTCCACAACCGCGTCAGTATGACGGTTCTGGAACCTCCGCACCCAGCTTTTTGTTCATTGACACCCGTGGACGTTGCTATGCACAGCAAGATGCTGCAAGTAGACGAGGTTTAGAAGAAGTGATAGTAGATGTTGATGAAGATGTGACCATGGCAGATCATGAGAAAGTTGACAGTGCCATAAATGGCATTGTTCATGGATCTCCGCATATTTTTGCCTCATCTATACCGACAGATGGTGAAAAGAACCCGCATGAGAACAAATCTATGATCTCTATGGAAAAGAGCACGGTAAATCATGATGGGGCAATATCACCGCCGCAGACCTGCAACCAGGATGCAATTATTGCAGACAGAAAAGTTCACAAGCATGACAGAAAGGGATCGTATCAAGATAAACATACTTCGACTACAGTCTCAATTATCAGTCAGGATATTTCTGCCCATATCCGTACTATGAGCAATCAGGCGAGTGTTTGTGTCGTGAATAGTACGAAACGGACAGTAAATTGTGATAACAGCATTGATGCGAAGCGTCAAAGGACCAACTTAAACATCTCTCCAGGATTGAAGGTACCAATTTTAATGCCCATCCAATTCAATAAACTGCAACCTGGAGCTACTTTGAATTGTGCATCTGTACCTGCCACGCTACACGTCTCGCCCATGGCATCGCGTGCAATTCTTCCGCCAAAACGGAAACCGATGACCCGAAAACAAAAAGTGCTGGCTGATATGCCTCCGTTGTTGCTAAAAGAGTTGGAGCGGGAAGCGTGGCGTTATCTGGAGACTGCTGACAGATCAGTACGGAAACCGACACGAATTCCAGCTGATGGTGATGCGTTTCCGTGGGCCGCTCGAGCTGCTAATTTATGCCCTGCTTTTTATAGACCCACTGTAATGCTGGGACATAGTGGAATTCGTCGAGCCGGCGTGGATGCAGTCAGTCGCTTGCTGGTCAGTCAGGACAAGCGCAGTATCAAGTGTTTCGTGCAGACTACAGAGAACGGCGTTGATATGACCCAGTGCTCTCATGTGACTCCAGTCAAATCATCCTCTGCATCTCCAGGCTTCGTGCTATTGGATCTGATGACTTTGCACAGCTTTCGTGATTTGGAGTTAGTGATTCGTTCTCGTCTCGTGGAAGCTCTAAGAATTCAGTCTCGCTACACTCGCAACCACTTTGGCATGGACGTGCATCAGGCGCAGTGTTGGCTTGAGCGGCAGCGTCGTCGTAAGGTCAGTGAACAGCCTCCCGTATCTTTGTCCTATTGTACAATGAGTGGTAGGACGTACCAACTTAATATGAAGCAATCCTCGCTCAAGCAATCTATCAAGGACAAACAGGCATGGGTTTGTTTTTGTGCGAATGTGTGTCATCTCTCTGTATCCATCGGTGTCCCCGGTATGTCTCGTGCAGGGTCGAAGCCAAATGCATCCGTAGCCCAGCACGTTTTCGGCACTGTTAAGTAAGATAGTGAGATCGAAAAGAATAACGACTAACAGGCGAATGAACGACAGCTCTTTACTAATGGTAAAAAAAATACAAGTATCTCATCCTCAATCCTTCGAGCCTTCAATAAGCTACTTGATCCAATTGCCAGACTTAACGTTCTCGAATACTTTCTTCACATCGTTATGCTCTTAAATACTTCGCATTCCACTCGCGAGCAAACTGGTAGTCGCCCGCTGAACAGCAAAAGCTACGAAGTTCTTGGCACATGACGGCAATCGGAAACACGATATTCGTCTCGCCCATGCCTCCTTGTGTGAATGTCGCACCGCTCTGCGCGACGTAAGAGGTTCTCTGGATGCAACCAATTGCATCAATCACATCATCGACTTCATCACAATAATCTGTCTGGCCGTCTTCTGTGGTGTTATGCCTATTGTGCACTGAATTACGTGCTAACCTGCGAGCACCTTAACAAATGACGTTCTTCGTTAATGTCCACACCAACGGACTGTCGTAGCGTCAAACACGTATCGAGCCAATTTGCAAGTTATGCCCATAAACACTAGTACCAGGAGCCACATTTGCCAAACGACAAAAGTGGACGGCTACTGCTTTGAGTTCAAGCAATGCGCCTCCTTCAATCTAACCTGATACTGTAGTTTATAGCAAAAGTCTTTTGGCAATCGCCAAAAAAATCTTACTCAGCGTGCCATCGTATGGAGGTGTAACCGCAGATATTATGTCCAGAAACAGATTGTACTTGTCCTATCGACATCTCATGCACCGACGGCACGGCACTATTGGTTCCAGAGCTACCTGATCACCAATTGTCGAAGAGTTGAAACCCTAGGAATCCCTTTTGTTGCTTGAACACAATAATTGAACTGACGCAACAGCCAGATAACATCACTTTGTGACACCAGTCTGTTTAGCCCTTACTTCTTGTATCTTGATCCATCCAGACGCTAGCACCGCTTCGCACTTGTAATTCTCAACTCGGCTTAGACGTTGTAACGGGGTTACACGAACCCTAATAACAGGGGTGTGTGCGTGTCACAC
>NW_020187475.1:879185-880318 GCF_900000015.1 Plasmopara halstedii | reverse complement strand
AAAAACAGCATAGTCACCTCTTTCTGATCAGAATCGCGGTTAAGGACCCCGGCTAGCTGCATCGTCGCGCGCGTCATTTATTCTGCGACCGTTACTTACTCGAGTGATAGCGCTTTCATTCACGTCCATAGGAACAGCATTCAAATTTCGAATTCCTTGTTGAGTCTCATTATAAGCCGTGCGAATGTAAGTACATGCGAGCAGATCGACGACCGCGGCGGTGACGAGGGTAAATCGGACGAAATTCATCGTACAGGAAATGCGGTACAGACGAATTTAAAGAATGAGGATCTTGGCATTCCGGACGCACGGCATAATCTACTGTACGTAGCCAATTTTTCTCAAATGCTTAGCAATCATGATCGAGGTCAGCCTTTCTATTAGAAATAGAAGAATTTTTTTTTTTAAGATAAAATCATCAAGGCATTTGATTATCGTTGATCGTACAGGGAAAGGCGCACCATTTTCTATACATGCAACACACATCGAGCGATAAATTTATGATCCTTTCTTCAGATTACGCAGCTCGTAAAAGATCTGCTGTGAAAACCAAAAAACGAACTTTCACCTATTAAAAAAGCCAGCGCATCTAAATCGATCATTTTAGAATCTTATCAAAAAATATAGTTAAATTATGAACAGCTTTCATGTTAGCATTTTGCATACTTTACCTGTGCTAATCAGATATGATAGGAAGACGGTGGAAATGTAAAATGAGTTTATCGATCGAACCACAGTCTTCCTCTAGCGAGCCAATTTTCTATCCACTCGTTCCCATTGTATTCAATGTCAGGAGAGCTTCGATCTTGCTCGAGAATGTACACACTGACTCCAACTGTGGGCTGTCCCGTCACTAGGCCATTTTCAAAAAGTGACTGTGCACATCTGAGTAAGGAACTCAACCGAATTTCAAACAAAGGCCCAAATCTAAGCCATAAAGAAGACTATTGCTGTCTTTTCTACAAATTGTTGCAGGGTGCACAAAAGTATAATAATGCATGTCATATGGAAATGCCTGTGACTGGGAAAGTATTGGACAAAAAAGAAGACTGCAAATGTTAAACAGATACTGGCTGACCGTGAATTTATCTGGCGTCAAAAATCTGACTAGGCCGTACGAAAACTCTTCTTGC
>NW_020187475.1:879097-879175 GCF_900000015.1 Plasmopara halstedii | reverse complement strand
ATACAATCCTAAATCTTAACTTGAAGACATGCACTGCTATTCAAGATTCGAATTATCTTACGATAAATAATTTAATCT
>NW_020187475.1:878762-879087 GCF_900000015.1 Plasmopara halstedii | reverse complement strand
CTAATATAGATGATTTCATGGAGTTGCGGTCTTGTCCACATTAATTCAGTGAGATTTATATTGTGTTATGTTGATGCGTTCGATCTGCGAGCTTACGTGCACATCGGGTCTTAAAAACGGGATCTATGCGTCATTCTATTTTCTGAAAGTAGTTTGCAAGATGCAAGATGCCTCTTCTAAAAAATTGAAAACTTATTGCCCCATCGTCTTTCCAGAAGTCACAAGTTGTGGATTCGAAGCGACGCAAGATGAATACTCAACACATAAATAGTTCGTGAAGCGTGCATTCTTAAAAACTGCACTTATCCTTTCAGACAACTATGAA
>NW_020187475.1:878546-878752 GCF_900000015.1 Plasmopara halstedii | reverse complement strand
TGTCACATGTAACATCACTGCTGTGATGGAGGCTACCAACTTAAGACAAGAACAACATGACTTATAGACGATTCATAAATGTATCCACGGCGTAAGTTGTGTTGCACTTGTATGCTGTTGGATGGAGTGGAAAGTTTATAAATTAAACGAAACAACAGAGAGCTGTGTACGTCTCACTGTTGTGGATTTGAAGGAACAATATTATC
>NW_020187475.1:878211-878536 GCF_900000015.1 Plasmopara halstedii | reverse complement strand
TCAGCTTCTGACAATACTAACACACATACAGTCACTTCTGCGGCGTCAAACATTCTAATTGAACCTCTTTCGCTTTAGTCTGATCGGAGCAGTCAATACCCCTTCTACGACGTCTCAGTACCCCACTTTGGATTGGGGTGTCACCATAACCATAACCGGGGCCTTAGAATCCAGCACCAACTCCAGCCCAAGCTCCACCATAGCCATAACCCGGACCACGCAATCCAGCCCAAGCTCCTCCATAGCCGTTTCCTTGTCCATACACGCCAGCACCGACTCCAACTCCAACCCCAGCTCCAACTCCAACTCCAACTCCAGCTCCAAG
>NW_020187475.1:877713-878201 GCF_900000015.1 Plasmopara halstedii | reverse complement strand
GGCTATGGTGGAGCTGGAGCTGGAGTTGATGCTGGATATTAAGGCCCCGGTTATGAATGTGGTGACACCCCTATCCAACGTGTCAGTGAGGGTTTACTGAGACGCAGCAGAAGGGGCATCGATTGCTCCGATCAGACTAAAGCGAGAGAGTTCCAGCTAGAATGTTTGACGCCGCAGAAGTGATTGTATGTGTTAGTTTTGCCAGTAACTAATGTTGTGAAAAATATAATATCATTTTTGGAGGAAAAAATCTTTACCCAATAAGTCTAATATAGATGATTTCATGGAGTTGCGGTCTTGTCCACATTGATTCAGTGAGATTTACATAGTGTTATCTTGATTAGTTCGACCTATGAGCTTAAATGTGGCACATCGGGTCTTAAAAACGGGGTCTATGCGTCATTTTGTTCTCTGAAAGTAGTTTGCAAGATGCAAGATGTTTCTTTAAGAAATTTAAAACTTATTGCCCCATCGTCTTTCCAAAGTCA
>NW_020187475.1:877576-877703 GCF_900000015.1 Plasmopara halstedii | reverse complement strand
ACGCCGGCCAAGTGGGTAACTTAGGTCCACAAGCGGGTACCTTAGTTCCGCGGACAGCTGCAGCTGTCGAGAGCGCTGGTATAAGCGCGTCCTGTGTGGGTAACACAGTTCCACACGTGGTCGTCTG
>NW_020187475.1:867715-867926 GCF_900000015.1 Plasmopara halstedii | reverse complement strand
CGCAATGGATTCATGTCGATCCCAACAATGCGAAGCAAGCACCTCTCACCCAAACTGGTGGGCCATTGCGGAACACCTCAACCATGACCTAAAATACTGGCTCCAAGAGTTCGGTTGCAGGTCTAAGTTGTCTTGGAAAGAGCACTATTCTAGAGAATCTAGAACTCGGGCCTTCTTCCGAAACCAAGCCGGCGAGCCGCCATTGGCGGCT
>NW_020187475.1:866850-867061 GCF_900000015.1 Plasmopara halstedii | reverse complement strand
TCGAGACAGTCGCGGGTGTGGATGGAAGGAGACAGGGGTGCCATCAAGATCTCTTGTCACTACTTCGTCGGCGTCCGTGGTCTCTCAAAAAGGTGAATGCTGGTTGTGATGGCCGTATCCTGATGGCGTATCGTGCTGTCGTTGTCCAGGAACCATTCATGGTGTTTTTCCACCTCTGAATCACTAGGTTGATGTAGTAGCTCTGGAAAGC
>NW_020187475.1:866443-866840 GCF_900000015.1 Plasmopara halstedii | reverse complement strand
TCTACAACCTGTGACTTCTGGAAAGATGATAGGGCAAAAGTTTTCATTTTCTAGAAGATACAATTTGCGACTACTACTTTTCAGAAGCCAAGATGACGTTCAGACCGTGTTTGAAGTCCCGATGTGTCACATGTAACATCACTGCTGTGATGGAGGCTACCAATGTATCAACGGTGTAAGCTGTGTTGCACTTGTGTGTTGTTAGATGGAGTGGAAAATTTATAGATTAAACGAAACAACAGAGAGCTGTGTAAATCTCACTGAATTAATGTGGGCAAGACTGCGTTTCCATTGAATCGATCGCAGGCTTATCGGTTTAGGATTGTTGATTTTAAAGAAGCAATATTATCTGCTTACAACATCAGCTTCTGACAATACTAACGCATACATACAGTCC
>NW_020187475.1:865068-866433 GCF_900000015.1 Plasmopara halstedii | reverse complement strand
AGTTGTTGAATGGTTCTTCGTAGACAGCCTTTGAGCTGTAGGTGTGGTCTTGAAAGAGTATGAGCTTCTAAGATGTACGGGGTGCCAGATTACTAAACTGAAGAAATTAACATTTAATGTTCTCTATTCGATTACCATATGCATAATTTTTAGCTGGAAAACAGATAGAATGTTTGCCACATGGAGCAAGTAACAAATCCTTCATTATCAGTCCAGGCATAGGCTTACATCTGAGAGCTTTGGATCCAGCTAACTACGACTCTCGAGCTGTAATCCAGACAAATTTGTTGCTATAGACTATGAATTGGAACATCTGATCAAACTTTGAGCACTGAGGCGATATCTCATCGCACTCTAACGAATCTCCTTCGCAATTGATTTCACGCAAATGCAATTCTTTTCTAATAATAATTTTATATGTACGGAGTTTTAGATTTGATCTTATTCACTTCACCAAATCTCGTTTGAAAATGACTTACTCGTATATCTGATACCACCAAGATCTCAGGCTACAAATAAGTTAGCAATTGATTGTTAATAGACAATTTTCACCTGACGAACTTTACTTCGTAGTGATACCCACACTTGCGATTGTGCGCTGCAATTATATCAAAGAACAATTGAGCATGCTCACTACAAATCCTGGTCATATCAATACAGTCCTCTCGTTCCTCTTGATCTTTATTTGCGCATAGCCGAGCTGCAAACAGGCAGGCAGTGTCGTATGGCTAAAGATTACCTCTACGATAATTCCGAACTTTACATCTTGAAGTAGCTTGATCCGTCCGGTTGAAAAAAAGTTATAGCCGTGAGATGAAGGATAAGCGGCTGAAAAACGTGGAGCACTGAGTTGGTTCGATTGTGCTCGACGACAGGACATATATATATCATGAATAATATAATAATGCGACGTCGGCTGAATCCAACGACTCCGAAACTACAAGATCGAGACCACACCGAAAACATGCTCGAATAAGAACGGGTAGCACAGAACAGCTGGCGAGTCATAGTAAGCCGGATCTAAAGCCTTCACAGTTACGTCTATTCCTGAAGCTAATAACGTAGGATCTGTTACTCACTCTATGTTGCAAACATTCTATCTGTTTACCAGCTAACATGACTGTCATAAGAATGTGTAATCAAATGGCGAACGGCAATCAAGATAATCTTGTTTCTTTACTTTAATAATCTGGCAGAGATTTTACCGGTGTGCAAGTACCCCGAGGTCACAGTCGCCGATCCAACAACGTTCATTTTGAAAGCTCATTCCTGAATTCCCTCTTTCGAGACCACATCCACAGTTCAAAGGCTGTCTACAAAAAAACAATCAGCAACTATGAAAAGTACCACTATCTCTTCTCTGTG
>NW_020187475.1:863726-864234 GCF_900000015.1 Plasmopara halstedii | reverse complement strand
CGTAATAACATAGTGTAGCTAAGAGAAAGGATATCGATGTTCATCTACATGTAACTCAATATACCTGACCTTCATCATCATCACCATATCCAAGACCACGCATTCCAGCCCCAGCTCCACCACTGCCATAACCCGGACCGCGCAATCCAGCCCCAGCTCTACCATAGCCGTTTCCTTGCCCATACATTCCAGCACCGACTCCAACTCCAACTCCATGGCCATAGCCATGGCATAGCCCGTTGGAGCGCCGATATTGCCGAATGTCTGAGCAGCCTCTTTTTCAGCAGATATACCAGTTGATAGAGCCACAACGGCGAGACACAGAGAAGTGATATTGGTACTTTAAATAGTTCTTGATTTTTTTTTCGTAGACAGCCTTTGAAATGTTGGTGTGGTCTTGAAAGAGGAAATTCAAGAATGAGCTTTCAAGATGTTCGGGGTGCCAGATTACCAAACTGAAGAAATTAACAATTAATGTTCGCTTTTCGATTACCATATGCATATTTTT
>NW_020187475.1:863608-863716 GCF_900000015.1 Plasmopara halstedii | reverse complement strand
ACCTCTTTCGCTTTAGTCTGATCGGAGCAATCGATACCCCTTCTGCTGCGTCTCAGTACCCCCGTCACTGACACTCTGGATTGGGGTGTCCGTATTCGTGCTTGGAGT
>NW_020187475.1:863402-863598 GCF_900000015.1 Plasmopara halstedii | reverse complement strand
ACAGGAAATTGAGAAATTATTGCCCTATCGTCTTTCCAGAAGTCACAAGTTGTGGTTTCAAAGCGACGCAAGATGAATACTCAACACATAAATAGTTCGTGAAGCGTGCATTCTTAAGAACTGCACTTATGCTTTCAGACAACTATGATTTTTTTGATTATGATACTTGAAAATGGAACGATTTGGTCAGTTGTGA
>NW_020187475.1:863251-863392 GCF_900000015.1 Plasmopara halstedii | reverse complement strand
AACAGCCGTGGTAAAACACGCGCTCAGTCTGCTGCTGCGAAGCAGCAGACCAAGAACAATAAGCCTCGCGGCAAAGGTTTTGCGTTAAAGGAGGCTACTGAGGTAGCTTCCGAGGCGATTAACACGACTGATGATGCGACC
>NW_020187475.1:862897-863241 GCF_900000015.1 Plasmopara halstedii | reverse complement strand
GAAGCGGCGGCAGCTTCGTAATTAGTCCGGGGCTTCTTGCCCGAACGGGGTGCGGATGGTGAGGAAAGCATACCGTACCCGCGCTCATCGCGAGCGCTTGAAGCCGCGGGTAAGAGGCTCCTACGCCGACACTAGCCGTATCGGAACCCCCACGCTCTTGCGGGGCAGCAAGGAAGTCCTCTTGCTGCCGGTCGAGATCGTTAGAGATCTCCCGGGGTTCTTTCACCGTCCCCTCCTCTTCATCCTAGAGTCGAAAGAGGTTGGCGTAACCTCTGCCCGTCCCCTTCTCCTCGCGGAGGGAGACTTAGAAGCTGCACGCTTCTTGGAGTGCTCGGCTGCCTGGA
>NW_020187475.1:861493-861631 GCF_900000015.1 Plasmopara halstedii | reverse complement strand
ACGCGGAATGCGTGTTCACCCTGGTCTCACCGAGACATAAAACTTCTGTACAGAGGCGCTGGTGACGCCGGTATGCTGGCTGCAAGACGCCGGGCGTCGACCCTGATCCAGGGTGTGTCTACCGTAGAGGTTGACAGT
>NW_020187475.1:859459-859608 GCF_900000015.1 Plasmopara halstedii | reverse complement strand
AAACTGTTCCGAGCTGTCAAAGTCCTCGAACTTGACAGCTAGATCCATGTGGATCTTGAGGACAGTAATCACCTTCCCGTCGGCAAGTCGCACCGATACTGTCCCGTTGCCTTTGCTTTCTCTCAAAGCATCGGCCAACTTGTTGCTAC
>NW_020187475.1:859076-859449 GCF_900000015.1 Plasmopara halstedii | reverse complement strand
GCCTTCGAGCGGATCCCGCTAAGGTCAAGGCCATTGTAGACTGGAAGGTATAATAACCTGAAGGACTTGCATAAGTGGCTTGGTCTCGCCAATTACTTGCACAAGTATAGCGTAAATTACGCAATATTTCCCGGTCATCATCCAAGCTCCTTGAAAAGGATGCGGAATGGTGTCGGAAAACCGAACATCAGGAGCCTTTTGACGGGGTCAAAGACAGCCTCCTGCATGCACCAATACTGGCGCTGCCAGACCCTGATCGTTCTTTCAGCGTCATCCATGACGCTTCGGACTTTGCCATCGGCTGTGCACTGCTGCAAGCAGACGCGGAGGGGGCGAGATCGGGTGATCGCGTTTGAATCTCGACAACTTAATT
>NW_020187475.1:858020-858997 GCF_900000015.1 Plasmopara halstedii | reverse complement strand
TTTCATTTGATGTAGATTGCTTTGTTGGCGATGTGTACGTCTAAAGGACACGATCGAACAAGGCAGTGACAATCTCGTTTAGCCTGTTGTTGCTATAGATCACCACCGTATATCACTGCACTTTTGATAGCTGCAAGGTTAACAGACTTAAGGTCTATTGCTAATGAATATCATTTCATATGATGTAGATTGCTTTTTTTGCGATGCGTACAGCTTACTTCGAGCTGATAGGGAACGTCGACTGTCGTGTATCTAGTGGATACGATCAAATGCGTTAATCAGGCAACATTGCGTTTGGTGTATTGTTGCCACAAATGAACATTGTCTATCACTGCCATTTGATAGCTGCAGTAATGTATGAATGCCTTGGATGCGATCAAAAACGCTTAATAATGAAGTGCAAACACCCGTTAAACTCCGCTATAATCGACTCATGAACGATTGCTAATGAACGTCATTTCATTCGAAGTAGATTGCTTTGTTGGCAATGCGTACAGCTAACTGTGAAACGATAGAGAATGTCGACTGTCGTGTATCTAGTGGATACGAACAAATGCGTCAATCAGGCAACATTGCGTTTGGCGTGTTGTTGCTACAAATAAACATTATCTATCACTGCCATTGGATAGCTGCAGTGATGCATGCATACCTTGGATGCGATCTAAAATGCTTAACAGTGAACTGCAAACACGTGCTAAACTCCGCTATAACTGATTCGTGAACGAAAGAATCCAGTATAATATTTGGTAGAATATTCTAGATAGGCTTAGAGGTAGCACTGCAAACTAAGGACCTTAATATATTCATTTTGCATTTTGCCAAAACATACGCACTTGCTTTAACATCAGGTTATGAGCCCAAGCTCAGCCTTCTCTGCCCCCGATGCTGAATACGCCCTCGCCATGGACGCTGCCGCCGCCACTACCCGTCGCATCAACAAGTTCGACGGAACGAATTTCCATACTTGGAAGTTCAAA
>NW_020187475.1:857914-858010 GCF_900000015.1 Plasmopara halstedii | reverse complement strand
CAATCAGTTGGAACGGGCAAGCTCTGTAGCGGAGCAGACGCATGCCCTGCGGGCTTGAACCGCTGACATGTTTCGCATGTCTTGACGTACCTGGTT
>NW_020187475.1:856560-857904 GCF_900000015.1 Plasmopara halstedii | reverse complement strand
TAAGCAATCGTTACTACGATACTTTAAAGTAAGTTAACAACATAGCACATCGCTACAGACTTAGTCCGCTAATTCTCGCCTCCTTTGACGAAAGAAAATAATTTGGACAAAACCAAATGCGCCTAATTCAAGGTGCAAACTCGGCGACATCTGTCTTTTCAACACGCTCCCTTTCAGAAATACCGTTTTTTTAGATGAACTGCACATAATTGCCCATTCTCGCGTTTTATTTTCTAGCTTAGTGACGCACGACGCGCATTTATTCAGTCTGGGCTATGGGCAATTTCTTTCATCCGAGAAAAATTTGCAGCCAGTTTTCAGATTCATAATTATGAAAACGTTTTATCATACAAGGCGTTTCCTAATAATCAATCTGACCAAAGGACAAACGAGATGGTAACGCAATTCCTACGCCCAGTCTCAAGAAGTTGCTTCTTGATACGCACGTCGCAGTCAGATTATGAAAAGCATTTACAACCACAAGTCCAGTCAAGCAGCATCGGTTTTGCAACGATTTAAATTCAATAAGCGATAGGATCGATTAACGTTCGTTAAGCAAAGTGAAGTTATTCGCGTATGCACTCAGAAAGTGCGGACATTGACTCTCATTTACAATATCCCGCTAGCTTGTCCGCAAGTTCCTGTGCAGCCGTCGCTTGACTTTTGGACCATTCTGCTAATGTTTTCGCTGCCTCGGCTCGGGCGCGTGCACTCTCTGCTTGAGCTCGTGCTGCCTCAACCAAGGCTTGAGCAGCCTCGGCTTGTGCGTGAACAGCCTTCGCTTCAGCTTCAGCTGCCTCTGCTTGAGCCTTAGACGTGTATGCTAGAGTTCGGGCTGATTCTGCAAGCCCAACAGTGCTCAATGGAATCGTCATCTCCGTTTCTGATTGCTTCAATGCTTCCAAATTCGAAAGTGGTGACTTCACCATTTAGCCTCAATGCCTCGTCCCCTAATGGAAGATGTGACACTTAAATAGTTCTTTAAGGTTAGTAAAGAGAATAGCCATAATGGTCGATAAAGCCATTCTAAAGCTCACTTCACTTGCCATCTACAGACATTCGCTTCTTTTAAACTTTTCGGACATCGATATCGATATACCGCAAACTTTTAGTAATGTATCTTGAAACGTCGTCTTAAAGTCATTCGAGATCAAGTACGTTATCATTAGCATCATCGACCCATGTCACGTCCTGGTACAAGCTCTGGTCCACATCCAGGCACAGGAGGTGGCATCACGTCTATTGGAGGGCTATCATCAGGTCGTCCCGGCACAGGGCAAGGTCTTAATCCAATCACGGGAGTCCGTCCGGGAACAGGACAACGAAGCATGCTCAGCTCAGCAT
>NW_020187475.1:856440-856550 GCF_900000015.1 Plasmopara halstedii | reverse complement strand
GCGCGCTCCACTTTTCTTGTGCGTTCACGAACGCTTCCATCATCTTTTGTTGTTGTTCTACGGCCGCAGCTAATGCAGCAAGTGCTTGTTCCATGGTAACAAAAAAAAAT
>NW_020187475.1:856362-856430 GCF_900000015.1 Plasmopara halstedii | reverse complement strand
CGACGACATCTACGTTTTCACACACAGTGAAGATATTGCAGAGCACATTGAGGCATTATATCGTGTGT
>NW_020187475.1:855804-856040 GCF_900000015.1 Plasmopara halstedii | reverse complement strand
CATCATTCGACCCAGCACGTCTGCGTTTTCGGCACCAACCTTCTGTGTTAAGAAGCCGATTGGATGGCGTATCGTGCATGACTATCGTCAGCTCAACTTAGCGACGATTTTGCCGACTATCCCGATGCCGCGCAAGGAGGACACATTCGACGCTATGGCCGGAAGCCATTGGTTTTTGTGCATGGACCTATTGTGGGGTTACTATCAAGTTAAACTACGGGAATCAGATGTACCGC
>NW_020187475.1:855632-855794 GCF_900000015.1 Plasmopara halstedii | reverse complement strand
GAACTAAAGCATCGCTTATCATCTCCACCTGTTCTACGTCTCCCTGACTTCACGAACCCTTTTGGTATTCGGATGGACGCCTCGAATTTTGCCATCGGGGGAGTTTTGGTTCAGAAGGAGGGAGGGACAGAGCATCCAATCGCGTTTACTGGTCGAAAGATA
>NW_020187475.1:855435-855622 GCF_900000015.1 Plasmopara halstedii | reverse complement strand
AGATTTTATCGGCCGAAAAGGCGTCCGAATGGACCCCGACAAAGTGAAGATCATCGCAAAGTGGCCAGTTCCAAAAACCAAGAAGCAAATGGAAAGCTTTTTAGGAACAACAGTCTATGTGTTCAGATTCTGTAAGGTTTTCGCTCAATTTGCTGGTCCCCTTCACGACAGTATTAAGGGCAAACGT
>NW_020187475.1:850711-855425 GCF_900000015.1 Plasmopara halstedii | reverse complement strand
ATCTCGGTATAAACCGTCATTTCCTGTACATCAATTCAGGCTCGCCTCTATTGCGCCTATAATGTTTTTATAATGTTTTTACAATCAACAAGTATAGATTCTAGAGCACTAATCAACGGAAACACTGGTAGGCATTTGTTGGCATGCCGTCGGCAGTAGACGCGACGTTTGCTGATCATCATGAAGATGGTACTTTGTCAGAGCGGTTTCCTTAGTACTTAACTATGCTGATTAGGTTATGCGCAATAAGATTCTTAAGGTGTCAATAAAAGTTGAAAGCAATTACATTAGGATTATCGCGGGCGCCACAAGAAATAGTGCCGATAAATACTCTTGAAGAGTGCAGATATATAGTTTCTCAAATAGTTGAGCGTGACATTTAAGAAAGTCATCTGTTACGTCGAAACACGATAGACACACGAATCCAAAGTTGCGCTACGATGTTCTACAGAATATTTGGTCGCGCGTAGACAACAAACTTCTATTGTTTGGCTCATTGTTACAAATTTAAAATCGCTATGCTCCATGATAGCATACATCATTTCTGACGCTGCATGCCGCAAGATGAACGCGAAGACACTGATGACTAAACCCAGCAGTCTGTGATGATTTTTAGTGATGTACTGACATTGAATTTCTAGAGATGCACTACCATATTTTCACATAGTAAATAGTTACATGGTGCTTTAGGCATTTCAAGCTTTTGAAGTGATAAGCCGAGAAGATTTGTTTGTGGAAAAAACAATTCAATGGGTACAGTTTTAACTGACGTACTGGGAATAATTATACATTTTATCAACGGATTCTTTGATTGGCTGTAAAGTCTACTCATGCAATCGAGCCAGATCGGTAGTTTGTTACCTTCGATCAACATTTGTAAACATTCTAGTATTCCTACAGTGTTTTTGCTGATAACTGTTAATGCCTTCCTGCCCCACAATCTCGACACCACTACTTCTCACAAATGACAGACTGACTGCGTGAACCGTTGTGCATTGCGAAACCGCTATATCTTGCTTCTTTATATGGTTCTTAGTAAAAATATTTTATTGGCCAACGCCAACTGGATGTTTCAACGCCACTTCAGCTACATTCAAACTATTATAATACGTCAAGTGCGACCACAAGCTCTGCGACGAGGGCTTTGAAGCTGTCAAATTTCGTAAATTTATTTACTACTGCCACTAACGGATTTGTATACGTGGTTGATAGTAAAACTTAAACTAGGAGTCTATTGTTGTTGTTTTAGCACTCGTACGGTCATTGTGCAGGTCAGACTCTGAGACTCCGAACAACCTCAGAGCTGAAAAACCTTAAACCTTACCCTTTTTATCTGCAATTTGGATGGAATAAAACCCCCACAACCATCTTTGTCCGCAAAGTGAGATTAGAGCGAGATATCAAAACGGAATACCGAAAGGAAGAGAGCTATCTGTGAAGTCAATTGAGAATGTGTCGACCAATTGAGTCGCGCGATTCGCTCGGTGGCATGGGCCCAGCCGCCGCGTTTTTTGCGGGCCTTCAGGGAAGCAGTGATTGTATGAACAATCAAAAACCCAAAATGATGGGTCACGCGCCAGCCTGGTCCACCAGAGGGGACGTGGTCTTTGGTGCTGACCATATGCACATGCTTAGTATGGCGGCATCGCCTCCGGCACTGCCCTCTGTGTCGATTCCAAAAAACGACATGCCGACCGTGCCATGGGGCATGGACACTTCGACGAACAATCTGCTAGATATGGGCCTACCCCCACACTCGTACGCGCCCGCCCCGATTCCTTTCGAGGTCAAATCCGAGACCGCTGTCTCGCAACAGAACTTTGATGTTCAGGAGCTGCAAGAATTATTGGATTTATCGACACCGGACGACCCCAAGATTGCCAAATCCAACTACGTGAATCTGGATGAGGGCTTTGACGGGACGGAGATGTCGATTTTGTACAGCTTTTTGGTGGATGCTCCCGAAGATAAGTCGGAGAAGACTCTCGAGATCAATGACGGTATTTTAAACTTGAATGTGCTCTCGGGTTTTTCCGTCGAAGGTGTTTTGGAGTCTCTCGAGCCCGATTACAACGAAATGGTGACTTCGGATCGCTCTGAACCGCACATAACGAGGTTGAAGACTGGAGCCAAGCGCGTTGAGGTCAAGAGCCGTCGTTTATGCAAAAGTGAAGGTTGTTTAAAGCGCTCTCGCTCTAATGGCCTATGTATCTCACACGGTGGTGGTCGTCGATGTGCTGTCGATGGATGTGGCAAGAGCTCGCAAGGCGGCAATTTGTGCATTCGCCATGGTGGTGGAAAGCGTTGCAGCCATGAAGGCTGCGATAAGGCCGCCCAGTCGAATTTTCTTTGTAAGGCTCACGGCGGTGGCCCGCGCTGCCTGTATAGTGGCTGTTCGCGTAGCTCTCAAGGTGGTGGCTTTTGCCGGTCACACGGCGGTGGCAAGCGCTGCATGTTTGATGGCTGCGACAAGGGTACGCAGCGTGGTGATTACTGTGCTCTCCATGGCGGGTCTCGCCTATGTGAGGTACCAGGTTGTATGCGTAATGATCGTGGTGGAGGCCTATGTGCTACGCACGGTGGTGGTAAGCGCTGCACCGTCGATGGATGTGTTAAACCATGTCGGCGCAAAGATTTGTGCTCTGCACATTTGCGCCAGGTGGATGCTACAGCTTTTTAGAGGAGCTGATAGCGGACGTTGTTTTGCCATACGGAGGAAGTGCTGACGACCATATTGGTGGGACGATCAAATGGAGAAGGAAGGAGATTGACTGAGATAGGGAAGCTGATGGGTTATGTTGCGTTGGCATCTTTTGCTGCTTTGTGACACTTGACTATCAATGCAAGCGTGACATGTACGTATGTTTTCTTCTTGTTGAGGAAGGATTGTTTCGGGGGACTGTTTTGGATGACTGGTTGATAACTGGGATGCACACTACAGTTAGTTGAAGTGACTCTTTTTTCTTTGGAGAGAAGCGTCTACTGACGTCTGCAAAGGTGGCTTTGTAAATTCTTATGTTGTTTAATAGGCTTGGTAATTGCGTAGTGCCTCTCCTCGAAAAAAGGTCAAGATTTGTCAAAAGACTAAGTTTGGCTGTTTCGCTGTAAAATTTGGCTTGGTAGGTAATGGTACAAGTCAGTTGGTTGCTCGACCTGCCAACAATCTCGTCCACCAGCTATTTTATTTACCGCGAGGAAGTATAGGTTTACCGCAAAGTTATGTAGAAGGACGATCACCAAACACAGAAATTTTGGTTAAGCCGTTTGTAATTTGTCTTGGAGACTCTTAATTATAAATATGTGACTTAATCTAGCTTAGTGCCATATGATTTGCGACACGATTTTGTCTGACTTCTACACGGCCACATGTTATGTCATTTAACAGTATTGCTTGCAAAATGGATCAAACGGTGATCAGGGTAGCAGCGCGCTGATGACAGGTGGAGATCGGTCGAGGTTGATGCATGGCCTTCTTGTCTAGTGACTTAAACGACGCGACGACCCACTGTTAGACGACAGACCTTACATGGCTATGCATTCTATTCATGCGAGGTACATTTTGTCATGAAGCTAAGTATCCAAAAAAATGAGATATCTTGGAGATGATTTCTCATTCCCGTGAATTACCACCATCTTTTGAGACTTAAAAAAAGTTTTTTGTATTCCTAGCTCTACTAAGATAATCGATTTTGTATCATGTTGCATTGTTTTGTAGCAGCTTACAAAGAGTCTCATAGATTGTGCCTCTATGATGTTAGCAATTTGTTTGTCATCGGCATTATAAGAGCTTTTTTGACCAAATACCCATTGAACTGACTCGATCTATGTGCTTATGATCACATGGCGTATGCCTACAGCGCCGGATCTGTAATGCTTTTGAGAGTAAGGGAGATGCAGCACTCATAATAGTACAAAATGTAAAGGTTATACATTTTGTGCTTCGTCTACTCACATAAGTCACAATGGAATTATAACTATACTCACTACACATTCTCGATTGTATGAGTCCAAGAGCTATCATCCATGCAGTTACCGCATCAGCTCGAACCTTTCTCTAGTCTCTTCCCATCGCTTTGTTCTTTAAAAGAACAATAAATCCTCGGATCTGTCATGACTCCTAACCCAAGCATCAGGTGCCGAATCTTGTGATGATGACCATAGAGGTGTTATTCTAGGCCTTTGGTTTTCTTTTTGCGCTGCTCCGGGCAGCCCCGCAGTTCCGCTGAATATTCAATGCACTGTTTCGTACTCAGAATCATCGAGCGCATCTTGCGTCACAACATCAAGAGAAGTAAGCCTTCTGTCTGACGACGAAAAGAATATTTTGCAATGCTTCTTCAGCTTGCTCCATTCTATTTGGAGAAATTGAGAAACACTGACACACTTAGTAAACGTTTATTACAGCCTGGTTCTATGGCGAAAATGTTTGCCGCCATAGTACCGCGAAATTTTCGTACTCTCGATCTTCCAGCCAACCCAGAAGCCACTTCACTTTGATCTGTACTATGTCCGCGCGGGTGACGTTAAAGTGTAGTCAATCGCAAAACCATATTAATTGCTTGATGTGAGTACGCTATTAGCTCGCGTTCCCCATGGACAAATCCTTTACGGTCTCCCTTCGTCGTCCGTAGTACTCTCACTCTGGTACCTCTGAGTCGTCTTCCGTAGTACTCTTCTCTGGGTCGTCTTCCGTAGTATAAACATTTAACACCTT
>NW_020187475.1:814016-850701 GCF_900000015.1 Plasmopara halstedii | reverse complement strand
ACCACCTTTAATATTAACAAAATCACCTTTCAAAAGTAGGTCAGGTGTTTTTTTTGTGTAGTACGGTAGTAAAATCTAAATACATGCATAACTACTGGCTACCTAGCCACTTTCTTATTCTTGTTTGGGTGCAGTCACACCATGCACATCTAGTGTGACACACACCCCTGTTACCAGGGTACGTGTAACCCCGTTACCGATACCCTTCAGCTTCGGTCCACAGAATAGTCACAATTACACAGAATCGAAATTGAGTTTTGCACAATTGTACAATATATTGTTTTTTGTAAGAAATGTATGGTGTACGTACTCTGTTACCCGATGATGTAATCAGTCTTTCCATGGCGACAAAATTTTAAACAGGCGAAGCAGTGGACAATGCTTGCTGCCAAGAGATTGTCAATATCCAGCCAATCAACATTTAACTGTTCTATGCACTCCAGCGAAAATTTTGCGATGTCCATACGTTTGCATACCCCTATCCCGCTCTGATATTTGACGACAGAGCTTCGAGAATTTCATGCTTGCCACATGGAATTTATACTAATTATTGCACTTCAAAGGTTTGAAGCGTTTGGAGCGCTAAGAAATAGTGTTTGTGTACTCTGGCAACGTAATCATGTAGGTTTCCCGCGCAGACAAAATTTTATTGCACATATAAAATTTTATTGCACATATAAAATTTCAAAATATTAAAATTTCGCCTTCTTTTCAGTAGTTTACTCTTTTACTCTTATGTCATGCAAACGCACGCAAAAAAATCTCAGAGCGAAACATAACTTTAAAATGTAAATTCGGCCTCAATCGCACGGAGTGTTTATAGTGAAATTTCGTGCGTACGTTCTTCTGGCTCAATGCGTATTTTTTTCAGACGCCACGTTGTATCGATGGACGACGAAGTCTAAATATCATGGAACCTCAAAATCATATTGCAATGATGCACATCGTAAATGCCTGCATTCCAGACGCGAGCATCGGAAGGAGATTACTTACCACATGAGCGTACGCGGATCATATTGAATAAACAACACTTCCAGATGTCATTTTTACGAACAAGGATCGGTTGTGTTCGAGTTTGCCAGCTAAAAAGCTAAACGTATCACCAAATGACATCCGACAGCAAAAAATTTCTAACCGGGCCAGTGATTGTCAACCGCGGATAAAGATTCTTCATCTATTTGCCAATCGACAAGCGCTATAACACTTCAAGTCGGCATCTATGCGTCAACAGCTTCTCAAAACAGAAGCGAAAGACGACTCAAGACTTGGTATTTTATCTGGATGATAAGTTATGTTCTTTTCCAATGTTCATTTGCCAAGAACTGACACACGCGCAGCATTCTCGATAACGGATCACTTGGCGCTTTAAAGTCGCCGATCCAACAACGCCTTCACCTTCTACATAGAAAATATTCTATAAATGTTTTTCATGCATGTGCCCTGTATTTCTCCGATTCGAGTATACGAATAGGGTGACTAGAGACGATAAACTGAATAAATAAAAGCGCAGGATGCAAACATGCTGACTTCCATGCTTTGACCTTGTACTTCAAACGGCAATTCAGTGAAAACAGCATGAGGTGCAAATGCTGATCATTTCACAATGGTTCAGAAGAAAACACTCACCAACGGGAGCTCTTTGAGTAAAAGTGGCAAAACATAATCTTTATAGCCTAGAGAAGCAAGCAGCTGCCTTATTGAGTAGACAAATATCACATTTTGTTGGACATCTTGGCAGTCAAACACTATAACGATACCTTACATTTATTAACGTTTTATGCTGATCAATTCGTCTTTCGCCTAGCTAAAGCTTGGGGCGAGTTTCTCTTCAATAAGTTCATTCATCATTGTACTGCCCTGTTCAAAAAAAAGCATTGTGGTATCATATATACTCGATGCGTCTAATGCATCGAAGGAAGAACTTGATACTGTTCAGGACCCGACACGAGCGAAGGCACCTGAGACAGTAAGCTGACAGTCCAAAGCTTTGGACATCACTCGAATATAACATGCAAACTGGGCCTAAAACGCATTGATTGGCTACAGAGACACAAAAGTGAATGACGACGCAAATCTCCTCAGCGCATGTGATTCATAACAGCACGAAGGCCATACATCAATCCAGCCTGTTTACGTGCTTCAGCAACCAGAAGAATTACATGACACTTTTCAGAGGGACTCAATGTGCGATCAAAGTGGGCAAAGTCTTCTTGACGCACTTTCCAGGGCATACATGCCACTTTTCGTAAAAAAATCTTGGTTGGTCGGTTCAAATATGTGTTAACTTGGCGGTAGTCGTAGTCGTCGTGGCAGATACCAAAAATACGATGTACATAGTACCACACAGCATCCCGATACGGACTCGTGTCGACACATTCTTCTTTTTGCGTGCCAAAGTAGTCGTACGTGAGCTTGCTTGTCAAATTAAACAAATCTTCCAGAATCTGACCCGCTTCACCAGGGAAATACCGTTTAACAAGTGAAAAACAATGCTCGTCCCAGCTAAAATCTTCTGTATGTAACACCTCATACTCCTGTGACCGTACGTCAAAGTCGCTGTAGCGCATGACACTTCCACCACAGAACCGCCATAATGTATCTTTTCTTCGGTTTGCGGTCGCTGCATTCAGTCCATAATCCGCTTCATCCACAGCAACTTCAAAGCCGTCGCCAGCGCCGTAACTGTCATCGTCATTCAAGTCGTCATTCTCCTGTTCCTCTCCAGTTTCTTCCTCTTCGTCTGCCGTGTCACTGTCCAACCCGCTATTCTTCTTCAGCCTCTTTAATAGTATATCGTCATCACGGTCAATCGTCGACAAATCAACGCTGTTACAGCTACTAGCGTCAACGCCTTCCTGGTTGTCTAATGCCTCAGTAGAAGCTGTCTCGACTTCTAGAGCATATCCAAACTGTCCAAAAACTGCAAGGTCCACTTCCTCTGCACAGCCTACTCCAAGTGCAATACAAGCTATGGAGTGCGCCTGACAGAGCACAATAATGGCATGTACAAGCTCCGAAACAGACCAAGAGTCATCCTGATCCGAGCGCAAAAGTTCCGCCACATGGTCGGCAGAAAGGAGCCAAGGTCGATGAGCTAGCAGCGAGCTCAACTCGTGGAGTCGAAAGAGCTTGGGCGGCACATAATCTAGTCCCTTGATCCACTCGCCGTCCCCGTTATTTACTATAAAGTTGTATTGCTCCAGATCGGCCAGGTAGTGACATCGAAGCTCACTTGCACCAATAACGGCAATATAGCTGCGCCACTGAAGCGGGAGTGTTCCATCCCGTGTCATCGTGGCGGCCAAACTGCGATCAAAAAGTGCGAGATAGCTGCGATGCCAAGCTAGAATTTGGGTAAGATGCGTCACACGACCAGTGCGCAAAAATGCTTGCTGAAAGAGTGTACGTAAATTGTCATCGTCTGTGTCCACGCAAGGAATGGCGTCCTCTGGCGCATCGCCATTATTAAAAAAGTGCGACACTTGCAACTGTTGAGCGCGCAACTCCCGTGCTTCAGGGTACTTTTGCTCAACCACATTAACAATCTTTGCAAGTGCCTCGCGGATGGCCGGAAAGGGTGCGTCTAGCGTTAAACGCAGCGCTGTAGGAAAATAGTCGGTCAAAAGAGTGGCATCATCCTGATCGAGTAGCTGCTGTAAGTCATCCGAAATGCGTGCGAGCATCTGCTGCTGCACATCAGCATCCGAAACAAGGACACGTCGAAAAAAGACATCGCGCTTAACGCCAACGCGACGGGCGGCTTCGGCGAATGAGAGTGACTGCATGCAAAGACTTGAAATAGTTCTGCTGTGAAACCCTTTTAGGCAAAGCTCAATTTGTGGAATGGACACACTGATGAATGAGCGGATCGCTTAAGCGACTTTTGACCAATCAAAACAGTTAAATCAGAGTTTCTGTCCAATGAGTGATGTGTCTGTACCTACACACATAGTTGATGCAAGTTTTTACTTGTCTCGTCTGCCTTTAGAAGGAGTGAGCCGCTCTGGCGCCACATCCCGAAGTGGCGAACGGTAGTGGCGATGGATAGTCAGAAGTCGTGAAGTATCTGCACCGTTGTCTTCGTTTCACCGACGCGAAATGTCGATTGTATCACATGTCAAAACAATAATAGTTCAAGCATTCAAGCCATGGAAATTTTTTTATCAGGTGGAAAAGATCGCGCAGTAGGGTACGGTAGAATGCGTGACTTACACTTTACTTATTCTGGACACGAAGTATGAAAAAGCATGGTGTGGAGGCGACAACGACGTTGAAATTAAATCGAAGGCAGCTGGAATCTCTATTCCGCTAAAATTCGCGACAGCGCGGTGCGTATTAATATCTTGCTGCAAGTACAACGCTGTCGACGAACAGAAGTGTGTGTACTACTCTCTACATTACGCGCTTTGTCTTGCTCATTGGCTCAAGGAAGGGGCCAGTCGGTTACGCGACATGTTAAGCTAAGACATTTGTGTAAACTAAGCGTGCTGATACAATTCTCCTTGTTGCGACGTATATTTAAATCTGTATTAGACTAGTGCCAGACTTAAATTATATACTATTCTGACGTAAAATACTATATTGTCATTTATGTGAGTCGACCGTTTCATCCCATTGCTGCAGACCTTACTTAGGCATGGTGGTCTGCTTGAGCATGTAAAGTAAGGTATCATGCATTTTAGTACATTGTACATTCAGCATTTTTTAAAAAATTGCATAATTGATCAAAATAAATGTTCAAGCCAAATTTTTTTTTCTACTTTCAATAAAGTGTAGGTTTTGCTCAATTCCTGAGGCTTGTTTAAAGCTCCATAATCGATTATAAGCAATCAATAGGTTGATGTCCTATCTATGTTTTAAGAGCCAATGTCATTGGATAATTAAAAAAAATGATTACGAAGTTCCAAAAAATGACCTTCCGCGAAAGGGGGTGGGTAATTCAGTAAACTGAGAGAAAATTGGGAGAATTGTTTTTGCCTTATAAAGCGTTTGCTGCCTCAAACTAAGTGATAAGCAAATTTATGAGCAACTTAGACCACTGATTCTTGTCTCGACATCGTTATTTTCCTGTCCGAACCTTATAACCGTATACTCATCGCCATTCTCAGAATCTTCTTGCTTGAACTTGTAACGAGACTCAGCCACGGGCTAGTAATGTACATTCCCATTTTTATCACCATAATGACTCTTGTTTTTTTGGAGTCTAGAAGATTCGTAGGATACTTGCCATTCATACATTGACGCCAATATAGCTGTATTCAGCCAATGATATGTCCTTCAGTTGAACAACCCCTGCTTCGTTTTGATGGTTTAATGATCTCTCGTTTGCGGGATTTGCTGGAACTACCGCTTCAACTGGAAGCAGTGTCATGATATTCTAGAGGGCAAGAATTCGAATAATAAAGCAAGTTGTAAATTTCGAGTGGTTGAAGTCTCGCAAAAAAACGTCAGAGGTACGAAAACTTTTCTACTTCAAGAAGAAACAGGCCATCAGAAGATTTAGAGGGTAATAGCCGCTGCCTGTACAACAGGCAGCTTCAAGCAACGGGACTGTGTAGCTCCGGTAAACAATGCTCACAACGCACGACAACGTCCATCGCGTGCTCGGCGATGGCACGATGCCGCTCTGTCGTACCAAACTGTTAATAATGACCTCACTATCTTAGCAACTTGCAGTAGCAAGTGATAAAACCTCAGTCGAAAACAGAGAACGCGTTGGTACCTGCACGCTCATATTCATATAAACTTATATTTATTTCAATTACGCTCACTGCTTTTCATTACTGACAAATATACAATTTCTATGTTCATTCGAGCATTAATATAAACCAATCAATTGGAAGCTTATCTCCAACGAATAAGACTACAATAGCTCAGCTTCTGACACCTTGTGTCGATAGGCTTAGAGGCAAGACTCGTGTCGCTCAGGCGATTACAAAGAGGCAGACGTCTGTGCGCTTTTATCATTCGTCACGAGAGGGAAACCGATATGGTATCTATTCATGGTGTCATTTGTATGAGTAAAGAAGCGAGCCGTCAATTTTTAAAATAGGTGGAAGCCACGCTTAGCTCCTTCATTACGAATTGGACGTTTTTATGAGCACAATAGAAGTTTGTGGCAAAGATGAAGCAGAGCGCACTTTGTCATTAAGATCATTGTGATATTTGCAAAGTGGATTTAGAGAACGAGTTTTGCCGTAATTCAGAATTAACAAAAGGAATCTCTTGCCTTATCCATCACCTCAAAATTAATCCCTTTGGCTAGTCTATACTGACAATGTCTGTTTTTCAGTAATTTTCGGTATCTCATCGGCTAAAGGCTTGCATGCTTTGTCCTGTACAGAATCTTCCTCATCATTATGATCCACTATTGTATCCTCTTTCACTGTTACTTCTTTCGTATAAGCAGAAAGCTCCTCTAAAAGCGCAGCTAGCACTGGAAACTCGGCCACCACATCATTTGGCGTTTCGCTAATAACGTAATCATATGCCGTTTCATCGGACAACAATCCAATCTCATCGGCTGTTGCATCTAGCAGGTCACCGCGTTGAAAAAAACGATTTATAGTGTGCAAATCTCTTCGCAACAACTTCTCAGTTTCAGGATGAGAGCGATCAACTGCCTGTCCAAAGTCGATAAGCCAAATGCGCTTTTCACGCTGGGAATAAAGAATATTGTACTCGCTCAAATCACCGTGAACTAAGTGTGCACATTGATATAGAACTCGCGTAGCTTGTAACACGTCAGCGTACGCGCGGGCTTGCTGCTTTCTGGACATGTCTGCCTGCACATCTTTTAGTGTTGGCTCAGGCCATCCATCAGTACCTATAAATTGCATCACCAAAACGTGTTCTTTACAAACGATAGGAGCTGGGGCGCGAATATTGTACTTAGCAGCACGGCACAAATTGCGATATTCCTTCTCTGTCCAAGCTTTAAGCTGTCGTCGGACATCCTTCTTTTGAAAATTTAGATCAAATCGTCGGTCTCCCGTTACGTACTCGTGACGATTGCTAAACTCATTTAGTGTCGTGCGAAAGATCTTGACAGCTAACTCAATAGGTTGCATGGTGACTTCATCAGTGCCCATAGCAAAGTACACATGTGCTTCTTTGCCACTCTGGACGCAGCCATGGACTTCATCTAGCTCGCCCCGGTTAATCATCTTCTGCAAGATCAACGTAGTACGCTCGTCCATGACGCCATCCGTCGTGGCGTGACTCTCAGTCTCTACTCGGCCAGAGCCAAAACCCTTTTTCTGGCTCTTCACCTGGCGTCTTTGACTTTCCCTAAACGAGTTAAAACCTTTGCCAGTACCAGCGCCATATGCTGCGTCTTCCATAGATAAAGAGCCGCTTACGCGAGCACGAGTCAGCTCCACGGCACCAGCAGGTGTGCGCTTAAGCACAGAGGGGACAACTGCGCCCTCACCCGACGCCTCCACCAACATGTCAAAACTGTCGGCATTCAGTAGATTCTTGCTGCGGTCCTGATCGCGCTTCTCCTTGCTTCGCTCTAGATTGCTAAAAACGCTACTCCGATACTCGGGATTCAGATCCCGTTGAAAAGCATCAACCTCATCCTCGTATAGACTTTGGGCCAGTGCCTCGTCCATGAGATCCTGCATTCTTGGCTGTGCCTTCATATGTTCAGACTCAACAATTCTCCACGGACACGTGCTTGTCATATTGATAAACGGCGTGCAAACTTATGATAATTAACGTGGCGAATTCAGAAATGACGCAGATATACATTCTCCAGTTATTTTGCCACACGTCGCAGATTCTTCGTTTGTAAGCACCCATCACCAAATAATATGCTGTCTAATTTTGAAAGTAATCGGATTGGTCACTTCAGAGCTGTGCAGGGTTGATTATACCGCTTTATCATTGTGTTTGGCTGTTTACTGCGAGTATACTTTTCAATCTGATAACAAAAACTCAATTTGATCAAACAGCTCGAAACTACCGATGAACCAATTGTTTTGCTGATCAACGTTTTCTTGCAAAGCTTTCAAGATAATTTGACCGGATTCCATAGCGATGACTATTTAGCGCTGGTTTTGTCACGATCTCAACGGCATTGATTGATGGCTTCAATTAATTATTTCTGTCTTCAGATTTCAATTAAAGTGGACTCACGAGCTCACTTTAGACAGTTTTCATGCACCGTGAAAAAATTGAGGCACTCAAAAGCTCTGTGACGGTTTTAGTGCTACTTGTGATATGCCACCCAACAGCGTTGTGCATTTATTGTTATTCTGACAGAAATAGTCATCTCAGCAATTCTTTGACGTACTTGATCAGCAATATATTAAGCTGATCGATCCGCTGTGCTGCTATACTTTTGGATATCGCCTTTGATTCAAGGTTTATTTGAAACTTTTCAGAAGCGCATGAGTGAAAGCCTCTTGTACTTGTAGTCGATAATTATTGACTGCCATCGACTAATGTTAGATTATACTATATAGAACGTGTAGAACTTTGGGACTTATCTGTAGCGTTCACACAGAAATCTTTGCAATCACGAGTATTAAGTATTGCTAAATGTAGTCTTCTATTGCACTGACTTATTCCGGTAACTTTGATCCCTGCTTTCATTTTTTTCGCAATTGTATTTATGCAGATTCACGCTATGTTCAAAACTCGGTTCAATACAACTCAACCACTTGACACCCAAATATTTTTTTGCTCCATTTTAAAAAATACAAATTGCAAATGACAAGCACCGCTTCACTTACATCGAATTAACAGCAGGCTCCATCTTCACTTCCACCTTGTCCTCATGCGTATTGTCAGAATTTTCGGTAGTATTTTCAGTCGTCATCAGAGGCTCTCCTACATCAGCTGAGGAAAATGACCTGTCACCAATAAGCGTCTCGATCTTTTCGGCAGTCATGACGTCTGTTTCGGTCGGCAATTCCGTCTCAAACAAATTCTTTGCCTTTTCACGCGCATCGGCAGCTGTGACTTCCAGCACTGCAGAATCAACGATTGCTTCTTCGCTCAGCTGTGGAATTGCATACACCGCGTACAGAATCACTAGCGCCAGCGACTCCAAAAATACGATGTTCAAAATGAACAGCAGCGCTGTCGGTACTGCCCAATGATACATCAGATAACGAAGACCTGTCAGCTGTGCAATCACTGTAAGCTTGGCTGAGTACACCTGCAGCTCTGGCGTGTTCAGCTCAATGTCCACACGCGTCAGCGGAAACTCGACGCTTTCTTCATATCCATTGATCATTGTCACGCGCAGCGTTTGAGCTGGCTCTGAGAAGCCTAAAGTGTACGGCACAACCCAAAATGCCAATTTAAGCCAGCGCACAGGCAGCGGCATATCGTGCAGCGTCACAGGTCGAGCGCTTGTAGCAAGCTCCTTTTCCTGATCATTAAAAAGCGTAGTCGACACCATAAACATACCAACGTCCACATTGGTTCGTGACTCAGGCACAATTAGCTCCACAATTACGTCATACTTCACGCCAGGGACTAAAACCGGCTGTGTAGTTTTCTTGTGTGTCGAGATGAGTGACTGCCATTGGTGATTCGGGTCCAGCAAATTAAGCGACGCCTTTGGTACAGTAGGCATGAAAGTCATGTACTTATTCATATCCTTGTGGTGCACGCCGTAGTGAAAAAAGATATCCTGTTCGTGAAATCTAGACGGAATGACAAGGAAATAAAGCACTGCGTAGAAAAGCGATGCCATGATAAAGAGAAACGAGATCGCGGCGAAGATCTGAGTGGCGCGATAAGCCCAAAACAGTAGCATTTTCGAATAAACTTTAGTAACTCGCATTAGCTCCTCGTGGAAATGCTGGCGCTGTGCATCATCTTGTAGCAACTCAGTCGCATTGGTCGGCAATAGCGCTATCAGTAGCGTCCAGGGAACCCACGACATCAACGTCATGACCGTTAGGTTTCTTTTTTTCTGACAGTTTTTAATCAAATCATCTCAAGATTTGATTCATCAATCGATAAAAAGCTATTTTTTCATATTTGCAGATGACAATACTACGCGGTTTCGTACGTGGGTACAGGCGCCTTGTGGCGACATTCGTGGCGCCTGACATGTGCCCAATCTGTTTGAATGTTGTCCCAATTTTGGCCTTACGTGATGTGGAGAATGAAGCTGACGAGGCGCATGCGAAATTGCGTTGTCGTCATCGCTTCTGCGCCGGTAAAGAGTTGTTTATTCTATGACTCAGTTTTTTGACACTAACAATAATATGTGATCTCTTCAGATTGCATTCGAAAATACATTAAAATGAAGATTAAGACTCGACAAGTTGATGAAGGTACAAGTCCTTGCAAGCTTTGATGAAACATATTCATTGCTGACTAAAATATTGAAACAGATGAACTAGTGTGTCCGGTATTAGATTGTAAGTTAAGTGTTAAAGAGGAGGATATAAAACGCATTGTTGGTAGCGAGGAAACGTCAATATATCGATCGGTGTTGAAGCGCAAACGTGTACGATGTAACTCGATTTTGATTGACGGTGGAAATGAGTGTGACTCGAAGATGTTGTTTCTGATAGGATGAAAAAAATCCTAGCGCGCGATGGTGTCCACGACCCGGCTGCGACGAGCTTATTATTTGTGAAAGCGCGAATGATTTTACGTGTCCGAAGTGCCAAACGGTTGGCTGCTTTCGTTGTCGAAACTATGCGCATCGATTTTGGTTTTGCCGTGGTATAGAGGACGACAAGTCGTATTTGGCATGGGAAGATTCAGTGGGTAAGCACAAGGCTTTACGATCGTGTCCACACTGCCATATGCGAATTTGGAAGAACGAGGGCTGCAACCACATGACGTGCACCCAGTGCCGCTATGAATTCTGCTGGGTCTGTGAAAGTAAGTGGGATGCGAGTCATTATGCTTGCTATGATTTGCCGTTTGTCGGAGCTTCATCTCCGTGGGGTCGTCAAATGCAGCGTACATTGGGCTACGCAGCCATTGTACTTATTGTGACTGTGATATCTGTATATGGATTCTATGCATTCGTGGGCGGCTACATCGTTTTTTGCGCCATTGTGCACTGTGCTCACCGTACAGTGAGAGCTATGAATGAACTTGATCATGTCCGCTGACGAAATATTGACATTTCTTACTTTGAGAATATTTTTGTAGCACGCACAGATTGTTACTAGTAAGTTTTGTCATATGTGATACATACGACGTACCTGTCACGAGTGTACTGCTTTTCTAACAGCTCTCATTTTACTTCGCAGCTCAGTCTCTTTGACGGACACAATTATCCAAACGTCAATTTGCAGTGGCCTAGGCACTACTTTCGTGACAGCAGATTGCTTCGATTAGCTTACACATGACCTTCGTCAGTGGAGAAGTTTTCTTCATCAAGTTGCCATTAGATGAGTGCTTCTTGTCAAGGCTTGTTCCGCAGAAAACGCATAGCACTTTATCGCGATTTTGCTCGAATTGGTTTTTTGGCTAGAGAGCGCAAGGAAAATGATATAAGCTTACAAATATTTCAAAATTGGGTTGAAAAACACACACAGTTTCTTCAGAACACCATTTGTAACTTGATTAATCATGAACCAAAGCCCAAATACATCAAAAACGAAAACTAAACAAACGTTAATACAATGAAACCAATTCGTCGCCATGCAAGTTCGAGAATGTTACTTATAATTCTTAACCCTCACCGTCGGTCAAACTTTCCATTTCTGGCGCTGAGTTCGCTCTAACTCTGGTAGTAAGGGAAGAAGGTCTGTAATCCTCCATGTCACCAGATGTAATCTCGGTGACGGAGCATTGAGCATCTACTTCATCAGCATCAACAATTTCAAAATTAACAGCTTTCTCTCTTGCAATGAATGGACGCAACAATCCATCGCGAGTCTGCGCACCGATGAACCAGCGTCGATGACGTAGGCTCTGCAAATCCCCATCCCAACCGAGTTCAAATTGAAACCAACGCTTGAACTGCATTGCACGCCGTCGTGTGAGTCTAAGCCCGCTAGAGCTCGCATATAAAACGTCACCAGGATTTGCAAAGTCTTCAAACTCCACACGAACACAGTTGTAAGCCTGAACGCGAACCGCCAATCGTAAAGCCGTAGGCCTCTGTCTAAATGCCCAGTCCTTCTCGCTTGGGTCATCTTGCACCAAATACAGTTCCTTACCAAAACGTTTCGCAAACTTTCCAGCACCTTTCAGTCTTAGATAAACCCTCTTTCCTGCTAAATCCTGAAGCTTTTTGTTCTTCTCCATCGCAGCGTCTCGAATGTCTTGCAGCTCGGAGCGCAAATGCTCTAATTCCTGAAAGGCCTTAGCTGACGACGTCAAAAATGGAACTTTCGTCTCTGTCCAGGATAAAAGTTGCTTTGACCAGCCTACACCAGTAGTGCACCACAGCGCAACATGTTCGCAATTAAGCGACAAAATACTAAAATGTCCCTGGCCGAGTCCTAATAAAAAGCGACAGCGGGCCAGTACCACCGGCGGTGCATCCGCATGTGTACGATGTACTTCACCTAACGACGAGCTAGCTTCGGCAACCAGCGAAGAGTTGTACTGCACACGACGCATGTCTGATAGCGACCGACCGTTCAGAAATTCAGTAAGACTCGTAAGCTGAAATTTAGAGTCTGCCTGTGACTCACGCAATCCTGTCTTGCGGGACCAAACGTGAGCGATTGAGATCTCATCAGTTGACTTTCCAGTAGCAAACACAACACCGTGGTGTGTATATCGGAATGGCCAGCGACTTGCATCCCAGATACAAATGTGGTCGGCTAGCCGCAGACTAGCGACGTCCTGCACCTCGCATGTGTTCATCTTGAGCGACTGCGGGGGCGAGAAAAGAGTCTGCACTTTAAAACTTAGTAATGGAATGGTTGTTGTCGTCGATAGCACCGTCGTGATAAGAGAGCAATCTCGTCGCTTGTTTGTTGTGCGATCGATGGTTGTGAGAATAAATATTACGTGAGACTATTCAGAATCGTACCTTACGCAGAAATCGGAAATAACCTCTCAAGTAGTCAGTGACTACCCGTCTCAGTTCAGGTCAATTTTTTGTGTATTGCTTTCTGCCTGAGAGATTGAAGATCACCAGTTTGTGAGGTAACTTGTTGAGCAGCCTTGCTGTACCCGCAGCATTCACAAGCATCCATTGCAAGAAGTGCGGCCGTGTGAATAGAAGTCATTCAAGGTGACGCAGTGTCATGAAGGTGAGCATTCCAGAAGCTCCTTCACGACGGACGTGGTGAGAGAGTATTGGGCACAGATAGTTGGTCCATGGCGGATGCCAGTCGGTCCTCTTTCCGATTTTCACCTCCAGACTTAAAATTGACTTCGACCAAAAAAGCCATATCCCAAGAGCTCGAACCCTTCTATGCCCAAGATAGTTATACCACGTCGAATTTGATTGAACATAACCCTGAAGCGCAAGGGCCTCGTAGATCATAGAAAGGTGCTGACGCGTGAGAGCGAATGGATCAGAGTATAGTAAGCCACATCGTAAGAAGCGCTTGCACTAATTGCCGAGACATTTCTGTCAAGCATCCGTCCAAGGTTCGTAGAGCGAAGACAACACGAGACTCTGGGTTGTCGTGAATGTTTATCAGAGGAAGCAATGGATCTAAACGTCCACGCTAACAAACGCACAAAATGATGAGCCCGTGAACTCCAACCAGGAATGGAGTCGATAGTTTCTTAAAAAAACAAGGTGTCTACTCCGATTCGGAGTTCCATAATCTTCATACATACCGCTATTTCGGTACTCGTGGTTATTTGCAATTCCATCAAGTGTAACCGTAAGTTTCTCACGTGCATCAAAAATGACTCAGCAAGTCAATACAAGATAAAAGATCCCGTGACTTGCGCGCTTGAACAAATTCCTGGTGATGATACCGAGTTTCTCTCTGTCGAGACTAGTCCTCGAGAATCTCCGAGTAACCCACCATCATGCACGACACACGGCGTGTCTGATCTGCAAGGAGGAGATGCTAATACGCTGATATTCCCAGTCGCAGGATCTCGAAGCCGTAGAATTCACCACCAGCAGAAAGTGTTGCGACATCCCGCCACGAATTTAAATGTTCATATTGCTCCACTCCAAGCGCAAAAGCAGCGCTGTTCTGCCCGAGATATTTCACTTCAATGGCCTCTAGCGGCACTTATGCGAAGCCCTTGCTCACCTATTCTTGCGTAGCTTTCCACACACCAAGGGTGAAATGGCACAACGCGAGCGCTTCCTTAGTCCGCAGGCAATTCTATCAAAACGTATCGCCTGAATGTAGAGGACCTGCGAGTGTGAAACCCCGAACCCCCCCGTCAATGATGTGTTCCAAATACTAATAGCTGGCAAAAGTGCAGATAAGTGTTAAACTCAGTTCGCTTGGAGAAAGACGCTGTTTGAAGAGGGTATTACACGCCAGCTTCAGGGAGGCGGACGTCCGTCTAGAGCGTCATTTCAGGGTTGACTGTGAGAAGTACAAAACACCACTTGAATATTGGGGTGAAAATTCATCACCTGCTCCTTACAGCCCCGCGCGTCTCCATGAGGTTGCTGCAGCAGCTTTCAAACATGACCCATACTCGCCGCAAGGTCGATTGACACCCATTATTTGGAAGCGGACTGCGACAGGCGGCCCTCCTCTTCTCCAAGGGAGTAAAACGCCAATAGCAGGCCAGGTAGTAAGCAGTCACGGCACCATGAAAATCTCACAAAGTAAGCATCAAACTCACATAAGTTCTCCGACTGAGAGTATCCCCTTCCAATTGATCAGACACTGAGGTAACCAATCTGTTGCACCTGCGACCCAATAAATGTTTCACAAGAAAGCTGGCCACCGATAGGCGCCGGTCGAAAATGACCCTGCTTCTGTGAGCTCTCGGATTTTGGTTCGTCGAATCTTTCCGACACTTCCAGAATCGAGGTGAGTCAGTTCATTGATTTGATCTCTGAGCTTTGCATTGCCCTGCCTACTCTTACAGCCTAATTCGCTCCGCTACTTTGAAGCAGAGAGTGGCTCAGCTACAGAAAATGGTTAAGACACTGTTACGTCAACAACAAGGATCTTCACATCCAGTTGGCTCGCACAAGGTGAATCGTGGTGTAGCCTCATTTAACCCACATTCAACACAGGATGTATTTATTCTCTTTGGTATAATGAAGATATAAACCCATTCTTCTTTACGACAGTGAACGGTCCAATGTAATGCGATCGCAAGTAAGTCTTTTCGACTACAGACATCGCACGTGTAGGTAGTCTTATTGCATTCACTTCGATTTTGTGCTGTGTATGTCCCTAACATCGGTGTGCTGAATTTGAAAATTCTGGCTCTTATGCACCCAGAGCATGGCATATGATCTCATTTCAGTAAAATCATTAAAATAGCTACGAAGCGGATATCATCAAGTCAGTTTGATCAACGACACCTCCTCCATTCAGACCGAATTATATTCGTGGAGGACTCCACGATTATACAAACCATTTGTGTAAAGCGCAGTGAGGCCAGCACAGGCATGTACTGTGCTGTTCAGCCCAAACTCAGTGATTTGGAGTAACTCACATCAGCAACGAGGCAAGTGTTGTAGAAGCTGGCCCTCACAATACGATAATTAGTCAGCGGTTGACATTACTAATCTAGACCTTAAATTACATTTGCTTCATATTCGCTGTAAAGCGCTGATCGCTATCCGATCCGATGGCTGCCGACAAGCCATGATGGCCAAACACTTTACGAAGTAAAGCTAAGCTGATTTCTCACCGGTCATCCTAATGCCGACAGCAGATAGATGAAATGTCTTGGTAAGACGGTCCACAAAAACCTTATTATCGGATGCGTCTTTTGGAAGACGAATAATCAAATCGATCCTGATAGACTGCCAGCATTCTGCTGATATCGGCAGGATGGCCAATAGTGCCGCCGCAAAGATCAACGATTATTTCCATTAACACGTTTCGCACGTGTGTACATATAGACTTACCCATTTTTTACATATTGGGCCACAGATACATAGCGCTCACCGAGCAGTATGTATTCTCTCGTTTGATATGACGGCTGAACAGTGTTATATGTACAATATTCTGAACTTTGAGGTTCTAGTCAAAGGCTCCACTACGCTTTGAGGTTCATGTGTGCAGCGGGTCTTCCGTAGCTCTTTCACTTAGAGAAAGCTTGGTTAAGGTCCGCGACCTTCGTGTTATACTTAGAACCAGTACGAGTGTAGCGGATCGCAATCCACTTGCTCAAAGAGTAATTACAACCTTAATCCAAGGCAAACTAACTCATTCGTTTAAAATGTAAGCTATATTTCTCGGTTTTATTTGCAGCACAGCCGGCTCTATCTGAATCTAAAAAATTTGCTATCTATATAGCAAAACTATTTAAATGTATAACGCATTGCCTGTTCCAACTACGTACTGACTTCTTGTTTAGTGAAACCATGTCCTTGTGTGGTCACATCATATTATGTAATACACACCATTTGTTTTACCCACACCCTTCATACCAGGGCCTATTATAATGTGTCCCAGTGCTGTAATGCAGCAAACCTTCGGATTAAGATTGCGGCGCAGGCGTCTTCGACGGGATTACACCTCAAGCTTTCAGCATCACAAAATATAGTCCATCTGTTTCAAGTGCTTTTGGTATCGCATTATTAATTGGTGGTTTTGCCATTTTAGCATGCCATAATATTTAGTCTGAACAATACAAAACACACCATACGCCACCAAATTATCGATCCAGTTTATACTTTATCTCAGAGGTATTCTAGGCAAAAGAAATAATATTATGCCATTCTATGTGTGTGGTGACATTGACATGCGTAACAATGCATTTTAAGATAGGTAACAAACGGGTAGATTCATCGTAGTGCTTCATTGTAAGTACCTCCTTGTCATGACTAAAGTAGCTCTTTTCAGTAGCTTTCTGCTGGCTAGACTCAGAGGCAATCGCACGTCCATTGGAATCCGCTTGAGCTATAGTGCAGTCGAGTACAAAGGTTACAGACGACTCGAGATGTGGGATCTGGATTTGCAAAACCTTAAATTGAATTTCGCACAGGACTTTTACCCACAGCGTTAGAAGTCGATTTTACTGCTGCATCAAACATTATTTAATATCTTTTTTAGCAGATCGATAAGACATTTACCTTGCTGGTGTAATTTGCACGGTACATGTTCAGGAATTTGGGTGGGATAGGCCATTTTCCTTAGCCCCCTAGACACAGAGGTAATAGCCAATCTACCGCGGTATAACTATTGCGGGCTTTCCTTTTGACTTGATTTTTAATTAAGCTGACCAGGAATCTTGTCGGCTTCAAAGATACGCTTGTCTTATTGGCGATAAGCGTAACCAAACGTATAGATTCGTACTGTTAGCAATAATGTATTGTGGCATTTCACATTCAGCTCCCGATCTCTGCAGCGGTACATCGCAAACTTTGTGCCTAGCCGCGATCTAGCACGAATTGTTGTGGCACCGAAGAATTGACTTTTGCTGGCGCATCACTACAATTCCTGCGGTGTAATCAGCCACTTCCTGTGTCTCGCTTTGAATACTCACCGGAGTACGGGAAATATCACTGTCTTTCATCAACAGTTGATACGAGTCATCAACCAGGTTGACAGGACATGCAAAATGCGGTGACTCCATGCTGTTCTTCAGCACATTCTCTCTGGAATTTTTCTGCCATATTGTGGCTGTACGTAGCATATTCTTAGCATGCATTCTTGCCGTTAGTCTTCTGACACATGGATTCGGCGCTGAGCGGGAAAATTAACTCCTTCTCATCAAACCCGCTTCGAGCTTCACACACAAGAAATGCCAATGACGCACCACGCTCTTTTCATAAGATATTTTGCCATGTGACGCGATATCTGGTTTCATTAAATCAAGATAATATCATGACGCACTTCCGTTTGTAAGTTAACACGCATGGTAGTTCCCTCATCACTGCATCATGATATTCCTTGAGATTGTTGAGATAGCTGCCCTACTCCTCGCCCTTCGATTGTCTTATTCGTCATGCCGAGTGACAGGCTCACCTTCTCCTTCGTCACCAACCTACTGTTTGAGCGTCTCAATCTATCGCGAGTTCTTACACATATTTCCGAGCTCTAATTAAGTTAATTCTGAAGTGGTTCTGCCGGTGGTAGGGAGAGAAGATATCCAGCCTTGACGACTGCATCAACCACATTCGCAAAAAATAAATGATTGTACCACTTACCTGTCGGTTTTTAATGCTCCAACTGATGGGCCAGTGTCAAAGCAGTAGAGCCGTTGCATTGAGACAAGGTTAAGTTGTGTTTCTCGGACCCCCAAATATGGATTTGAAGTAGTACTTCAGCTTAAGCCCTAGTAGTCAAGATCCAATAAAAATCATCTTGTCGGAGTTTACTTTAACGCCGACTCTTCTCTGTGCTCAAATACATTTCAGCGACTGAAATCAATAAATGGTGACGCCTATTACAACTTCATCAGTTGATACCAATACCAGCAATTATTAGATCGTTCAAATAATCATCAGACCTCGCATTCTGCAAAATGATTTATTTTGGCATTATAAATAGAGCTGCCTACGTATGTTGACTTTAACATGGCATGTATGGACTTTCTCTGTCCTTATTCGAGCCAAGTGTTGAATTATGATTAGCGATTTTGGGTCACAATTGAGCATCAAAGATACATATTTGTTGCAGGATATGCGCCCTATAGTGATGTGATACTTTTGTCCCTCAAGAATAGATCGAGCCCCAGAAAAGTCAAGAATAACTCATCTGACGACGTACCACGACGAGTCTCGGTAAGGATGAGGTTAACGGGACTTCGTAACGTAAAAGTCCACGGGAGACGTAAGCTGCTGATCCATCACCTAGATTTCTATTGCTGTATACATTTAAGCAGATGCTTTGAGAATTAATTAAAGGTATATAAATTTGAGTAAATATCACTCATGTACCTAGAAGCAAAGAGTAACAAGTTAGTGTAGAGACTCGTGGATCCGCTCTGGGTGAAGTGTGCAAATCTATATATGCTGCGTAGATTAATGCAAACTCATAAAGTCAAAGCATTACCTGGTGTAGTGTATGGCAACCGTTGCATCTGGTAACATTTCTCGTCAAGTCGACAACCAAGGCTAGTTAAAACTATATCCTCCGTGAGGATGAAAATTGACGCAGTAACTTATCCATTCGTGGGACAGCAAGTCGTGCTTAGCACAATTCTGTGTTATTTGGTCCGCAACGCTGTTGCCCTAAGGTCTGAGAGCGGTATATATTCGCCAGAAACTAGCTATGTGGACACAACTACATGACTAATTCGAGCAAGCGGCTGTGGATAAATAAGTGGCTTCAATATCGAGACCCTGTTAAATACGAGTCAGCCTTTTGGTGGCAAAGACTGAGAAATATTTCTGTCTCGGTAAGAGAGCCATGCTGTTGGCGAAACGACAAGAAGTCGCGCTTAACGTTTTCCAAGCTATGTGACATATTCGCACCGCGTGCCGTATGCAATTGGAAATTTGTTCAGCCGTCGAGAGATGCGAACCCATGAACTATATTTAAAGCTTGCGTCTTCTGTAGCCGGGACGGTAAGCAGGTCACTTTCTTAAAATGGTCGCAGAAAGTATCTTCATTCAGCTCGCACCTAGACTTTCCGCATCCGTCCCACCTCTATTTAGATAAGGCAAATACAAAGCACATATTTCGTACCACGAGTCCCGCTATTAGCGCGGGAGGCGAATGATCTATCGGCGCAGAGGTGATGGACCTTAGCTCAATAAGGGTGGTCTCTAAGCTCCAAGAAAAATCATCACTGTAGTACTTGAAGACGCTAGCATCAAACACCTACACCTTGTGCTTCCCCATTTTTTGAAAATGCGGGACGGGTCGAGACCTATTTCTGCGGAAAAGTGACGAGACCAATACGCGTCGAACAGTCTACCAGAAGGACTGAGTTTAGTTTGTCTTGTGGAGTTTGATCCCTGCAGCGGGGCTGCCGTAGCTCTTAGCTTAGAGGAAGCTTACTTAGGTCACCGACCTTCGTTCTATACTAGTGCCGCAATGCCGCCCACATCCAAAACCTTAGGTTTCCTATATAATTAGTAAATCTAATGAATATGCATAACTACTGGCAGTCCCAATACGAAGTGGCTTCTTGTTACGATGTAGCCACACCATTGCGTGATCACATCGACTTGTGTAATCCCCACCTTTGTACGGTCACACCATCTTCTGTGACCCACCCTTCATACAAGGGTACGTGTAACCCCGTTACAATGTCAATGGAACTTAGATCTTAAGGCAGCAAATTTTCTAACGAGGTAAGTCTCACAAACCAAGCTTGCAAACTAAAAATTTCATCGGTCTAAGTCGCGGAATACTTTAGCAGGTTCAGAGCGTCACGCAAAATTAGACGACTACCGAAACAATTAGAAGTGCGCAGAGGCAGTAAAGTTATCAATATCGAATCTGTGTATCGTACGACGAGGTTCCTCTAAACCTTCAATTTGAGTTGGGGGCGGTGTCAGCATGAAACACCGCTTGTTACTATACCTGAATCTAGGATTTTTCACGCAGTCCACTACTAACGGCTTTGTTGAGTCATCATCCTACATCTGCCAGTGAATAAAAGCGCCTTCGGTCCCGACAGTTGCTGTAGTAGCTCTAATGCAGGGCGGAAATTGTTCGAAACGATGATAAAAAACAACTCTATCTGCATTAGGTAAAGACAAGAGGCAAAAGTGGCAGATGGCCGTGGTGTCCAGATAAGACGGAAAAAAGTGATTGTGTATCGCAGTCTCTTGATTGTATTTTTGATAGAGAGGAATAAGCATAGTAAACTGTCGTCTCATTGTATGTCTTTGATAAGACGTTAAATTCAGCTGATATCTGAGTCTTCTATGTTCGAGTTCTAAGGGCGAAAGTGAGCAAACAAATTTTGCAGTCTCCAGCTTTGACCCCGAAGGGATGTTTCAGAGCAGCTAAGTGCCGCGGTGAGAAGTCTATCCCGACAGCCTTAGTAGGTCGCGAGAAGGAAAACCACGTTCTGACGTTACTAAGGAATGTGCATCGTTTATCACAAGTAGATGTATTGCTCAGTCAGCACCATCGTGTGATTCGCTCACCACGTGGGACTAAAGCAATTACTGTCAGGGGATGTATGCAGCGAATTTAAGTCAGTGAAGCTACCGAAATGGTACGGTCGGTACCAAAGAAGAAGCTGAGTGCGTCACCCGTCATGAGTAAGTCCGTTGTCTGAAATTCGCGCCGAGCACTGAGTGCAAGAGGCGAAACGGATGTCCTCAAAAACCCATTAGAGTGTTGTTTTTCTTGTTGATGATGTAATATACCCACTATGCTTAGCGCACACAGCGTCATGAAATTGTCTCGGATTCTGGACTGAGTAAAGTGTCACATATTATTAGTAGACGCTTTCTACCGTGCAAAGCACGAAGCCGAGAGTCCTTACCCGGCGCTGACTTTCTGCGTCGAAAACACTAACGGCAGGGCAAAGTGTAACACTTTATATTATAATTAGCGAAATGATCTACTTCGCCGATCTCTGAAACACGTATGCTGCAGTATAGCATGATCAGTTCCAACTTGCTCACTGCTCTTGATTCAGTTCATGGATAATGCCGAGTGCTAAATACATCTCCTCTCGCTGTAGTAAGTTACTTTATAAGTGTCTAATAAAGCCCCCCAGGGAATGTCCGAAACACCGCAACATTCATATGTCTTGTTAAACAGCACTTTTGGCTGGATTTTTGTACACACATACCTCTTTTGACGATATATTCGTCCATAGTCATACAGTACATAAGTTCAGAATGAACACCCAAATCAAATACGTATAAGCAGTGCTCGAGTATGTGCGCTTAAAAAGCTTTTACCAACATACATAAGTTTGAGTCTGATGACCAATTTCATTAGGGGGGTCAAATGAGAGCAGCCTCCATAAACCTACGCTACATGGTGCTAGGATGCGACAAAAGAATCGGTCTTCAGAGCTGTGCCTCATGTGTGTCCGATTAGCCATTTTATTTCGTCCGTATCGCTTCGGACTTCCCCATAAACTGTATTTTACTTTCAGTTGGTACCAATGGCCATGATAGCATCTATTGCAGCGTAGATTCCAGAAGAAAATTTCCATTCGGTTCGAATCAAGAGGCTATTTGCAATGAACTAATCCATTGTCGTGTTCAGGGCACATCGATGAGTTGTCTCTGCGTATCAGCTTATCGACGAATAACAAGCATTAACGTATTGAGTGATGAGATCCTCACATTGGAGATGATTGTCGTTAATGGTGAAAGAAAAGCTGCTTGAATAAAAGTTCAAGCACCGTTAAAAAACAAAAAGCAAGTTGTTTCAAGATACAACTCAAGCGATGGTGACAAAAGCAAACCAAACTTAAGGATGCTTTTAAAACAAGTAATTGACTTGCCGATTTTGCGATTATGAGTCCTTTGGTCCACTATTCGCTTTGCTAGCCACTCATTTTTCTTGTACGTCACAGACACGCCCAGATTGATCTTCACAGAAGTATTGCCTTAACTTTCTTCATGCCAGCGTAAAGTTAATGGAGCTGAATGACATATTTTACGGGTTTCACGTGCCCTGGTAGAAAGGGTGTGGGTCACATAATGGTGTGGGCTACATACGATAATGTGACCACAACATCAGCTGTACGGTATGATCGAGATGTGCTGTGTCCAATGAAGTTGCGCGTTGCAAAGTCGAGACTAAGTAAAAGCCACTGTAAAAATGTTGCTTGACAATTACGAGCATGTACACTATGAGTGCAAAATACGCAAATGACAACATTTGCGTTTAATTTTATTGCTACAGCGTTGACGTGTAACTCGTACAGATGAAAATTTTGACCCTATCAATCCAAAGTATGATCGACACACAAATGATGATTTTGTTGGCTCCATTTAGGAACTGAATTTTTAATCTCCCGGGTACTCATTGAATTCGCGATAACCAGCAGTCCTGTAGAAAATGATAGACAACGTCTCAGGAGACTATCGGTGAATTGCCATCTACTCAAGTCATATTTTCGAGAAAAAATCTACACGAATAGACGACATAGGTGACGTCGTTATGCAAAATATCTACAATTGCTGAATATATTTATTTTAGTATTTCTGTTCAATTGATCAGCAACCTCGATACTATCATCCATTGCTTCCCTAAAAATCTGTCGATCTGGTCTTCACATTCACCCACGTCAGAAATCAGTCATATGATACTAGACGACTTTAGCCCGTTTTATATCTGAATGCATAAGAAAGTCTGCCATACGCATCTTAATTCGATGGATCATTCAGGACTTCCGCTGTAAATTTCAACAATTCTTCCGGGATAGACTATTTTAATCGAAGGATAACTAAAGGCGACTATTATCGAGCAGAAAATGAAGCGACCTCGGCTGTCTTTGTCAGACAACGCCGACCCTTCATGCCTCCTCTCTTCCGACGGCTGCGCATTAGCTTTCGGCGTTATCAGGGCTAGAGGCCGAAAGCTTCACTATTCGTAGCAGTGCAAATATGCTGATTAGTATGTGGCCGTTGTGCATACACTATGCTAATTTCTAAACAGTCACGACCTGGATTTCAGTATACGCAGTTTGTGAGCTATTATAAACGTATCAAACCTGTTTGAAAATAAATAGATTATCAGTAAGACTCTGGGCATTGCCAAACGTGACGAATGTAACGTACTTTTCTATCAAGCATCCACTTGCAAATATGGCAGCAGCAGAAGCTTTGTTAGCTTATGAACCTTTGCAACACCTTAAGCACGAGAATTTTATGCTGCGCGAAGAAAATCGAAGAATTCAAAGCGAAGTCCGAGAGCTGATGACGTGGAAGGACAAAGCTATAGCTCACATGACTGCTATGGCACCAGCACGCCAGCGCGCTGGACGTGAGTTTGAACGTGCAAAACAATTACAACAACAGCTTCGTACTGTCGAGAGCTCATTGCAGTCACGAAGTGCTCTTGAGTTAGCCACAGTAGAGCTCAAATCAGAGCGTGAAGCACTTCAACTTCGCATTGAAGGACTTGAACGTGAACTTGCTACATTAAAGTCTCAAAGTAGGCGCAGAAAACGCCGCGCTGAAGAAGCAGAAGCTCAACTTGCTGTCTTAGGAGAGTCATTTCGACTTCATCTCGAGCGCTTGATAGCAATGCACAAAAAGTTTGATGGTGTTTCGAAAGGTATTGACATAAAAACCAGAAACAAACATGAGGAAGTGAAGCACGTTGCGGATAATGCGAAGGGTCTGGACATTAATTCAAGCGATAACATTCATGACAACGCTGTAAAGCAAGAGGAGGTAGTTTCAGAATTGGATACTGATTCATCGTCCTCCGATTCTTGGAACTCTGCTGCATTAGTAACGGGTCTTAACACCGCGGCGTGCAAGTGTTCGCGGTGGCTTGAGGGTCATTTAACGCATTCATTTGCTCTTCTACAACGCAAGGCAGCTCATTATGAAATTGAGCACAAAGAGGTCAAGCGATTGAAGGAGCAGGTGGAAGCTGCAGGTCGCGTGCCGAAAGAGATTGCCTTTGAGCATGCCAACCAAGCTCGCGAACTTGTCGAGTTACGCGAATCTTTTAGGCAATTGGAGCAACGATTGAAAGATACGGAACGTAAGCTTAATGTGCAGCAGCAGCAAAAAGAAGACATGGCAGTTCGCTTACGCTTTGTTACAGGAGAAGTGCGTCAGTACTTGAGACTTGTTCGAGGCGAAATTAAGCGCAAATTTGGCTATTTACCTGAAGCTGTAGCTCATGCTGAAAGTTGGGCAAGAATTGCGGAAGCGCTGGAGCTGTTGTTATGTCAAAGTACATTATTGCGAGATAATAAAACAAATCACTCAGATTGACCTCATTGAATATGCTTGACCATGCTGAGCCGGATTGATGTGATATATACTACTTAATAGCTATGTGATCCTTGATTTATAGTCCCTGATGTTTTTAGAACATTAGCTTTTCTTTGCGATCTGCGCAACATCTGGTCGTCGTTTCGAACACGTTCTTCGGTGATCGTTTTTCTCTTTTCGACGCGAGGTGACGTCGGTGCTTGGACTCGTTTTCGCTTAGCTGGTGATGCTGCGCTTTTGGTACTGAGAGTTGTACCGGGCGATACTTTATCGTTTGCCTCGATATAGAGACACAACTGAACGCGTTGCGAAGTCCAAAATTGCGTGTTTCCAACTTTCTTGGAGCGATTTGCAGCTCGCTGTTCGTTCAACCACTTAGCTTTACCTCGTAGCTGCTCAGCAAAATTAATAAAATGCGGCAGCGTGTACTTGCGTGGACCAATAATGGCTAGACAAGCAGCGAATAGTTCGAACAAGCTTTTATTTTGACATTCACTTTCGCTAAACGCACCCGCGATCGCCTCTAACGCTTCGTCCGCCATAAACGGTACGGTTGGATCGTACGCTGCCAGCAATGCTGATGCTGTGGCCGGTCCCACCTAAATAGGTAGCCGTTTAACCATAATGACTCAAACGTCACATAAATTGACAAAGTAAATGCAGCTGTGACTAGCGTATGACAAACCCCTTTTAGCGTACAAAACGCCTCTGTGGCTGCGCGTAGATCCCCGCATTTAAGCTTGTTGTATGCATTGAGTGACGCCTGTTTGACCTCTTTTGCACTTAGTCCCGAGACGTACTTCATCAGCTGTGGACGCCTGAGCAGAGGCAAGAGCTTGATTGTCGTTTGAAACAGATACGACAACAGCAGTTACAGACGCACCATTTGCCCTTCTTGAGCTTCCATTTCATAAGTTGCTGCAGCTCCAGCTTCGTCACGTATGGTTCGGGCTGACGGGCATGTAGAATGGGCGGGAAAGAGGCCAGATACCAGGAATCCAGCGCCGCCAGATCGTTCTTTTATAGTAGGCAAAATGTCAGTAGATGGTGGCAGTAATGCGACCACAAAGTAACGTTACAAAACCTCCTTAGACTGCATCACTTCATCGTAACGGGTCCAGATTGTTTGCCAAGCCGCTTCAGACGACGAGCTCCATAGCGTCGTCATGATCGAATTTTTTAAACGTGGTACTACAGTAGTCGTCAAGCTGTGAGATTTAACGTTAGGTCGCTGTGCATATTATGCCCAATCATATCAAGCACCTGTCATACTTGCTTTGTTAGAAAAAATGCGATTTACTCAAATATGTACAGTATAAAGCAAGAGCGTTGTCTTAAGAAGATGCCGTCACAATGCAATCTCGCAGGGCATCTTTTCAAAAGTCCCTGCTCTTGTACCAAACATAAGCCTCTCTTGCACACATACCATTGCCAAATTTCTAATCGACAGCGTACCTCAAGTATGTGACCTCTTTTTATTTTATCATTTTGGCAGAGTATCTAGTTGTTCGTTGCCTTTCCCTCTTTTAAATTTGCGCTTTTTATTTCTGTGTTTAGTCTGCGATTGGCGCTTTCTTCGACACTTTTAGACTAGAAGTTCATTATACAAATGGACGAGAAGGAGGCAGCTAAAGCCAAATTGCTCATTGTTACGCTACAAAAGTACGGCTATGATCTAGAGGATCCTGCTCGTACTAGCTCCAGCACCAGCACCACATCAAGCTCGGATTCATCTCCAACTGAATGGAGTCCTGATGACGACGTAGAACCTTCTGCAGCTGGTCGACTTAGTGGTCCATCATCTGCAAGCATCTTGGCTTTGCGTGACCGCAAGAATCAACAGAGCGCGCTTCACATTGCTGCCAAAAAAGGTCATCTTGACGTTTTGCGTGCACTAGCAAAACTTCCGCGGTTGTCAGAGCACCTTAATGCTGGGGATCGACACAGCAACACAGCACTACACTTTGCTGCCAGCAGTAATAGATCTAATGCACCGGATATCGTGGAGCTTTTGCTAAATTTAGGTGCCAATCCGTCGGCTGTGAACGTCCGTGGACAGACGCCGTTGGCTATTCACATCATGACTGCCAAGCCCGACACGCCCACGCTCATTACCAAGCTCTTTATTGAAAAGTTTCGAGAGTTGAAGAGTTCATCACCCTCGTCTCCTCCGTCGTCACCATCTTCTTCAATGGGACATCACACCTCTTTACTGTGTCCTACGTTGAATAATCTCGTAAATGGAACCACATATTTGCACATGGCAGTAGAACGACAATTGGGTGAAATCGGCGGTGCACTGGTGCAAGGAGGTGCCTCAATTAATGTGCCCGATCAAAATGGCATCATGGTGAGCGACACGATCCCTAAAAAGATGCTGGTGAAGCTTATTACATTTATGACAGAAGGCTCGCAAGTTGGTCCATCGGACATAGTACGCGGTAGTTGCAAGATCTGTCGCAATCCGAAAAGTCTATTGGACCCACTTAAGGATTGTGCTCTATGCAGCCGCGCCGTTTGCAAAAATTGCTCCCAAAAAGCTTCGGAAATTCGCAAATCGACATCAGACGGAAGTTATACGTCGCTTAAAGACAAGGATGAAGGCCGATTTTGTGCTGTTTGCTGCACTGTCAAGATTTTGAAGTGCAAGAAGCATAATCAGCGTGAAAATTTTAACAAAAAGCTCATGGGCTGCGGCTTAAAATAGACTTGAGGATTGTTAGCCTCAATGACCGTGATACTTAGTTTAACGATATATTTTTGATTCTGTGTTCTTTTGCTTGTCCAAAATGATGACTTAAATTTTAACATAAGTTCATGCGCACATTTTAGCCCAAAAGCACATAATACGAAAGATACGAGAGCGAAGCTGCTGCAAAAAATGCTCCAGTGTACACAAATATGAGCGCAAGTCGCGGTGAATAGAAAGCGTCTCGCTCAATGAGATATCCACGCGACACTTCGTACAGGAATAGACCAGGGACTGTAAGTGCAAGCATATTGCCTGACACTGAACCCACGAATGCCATGACAGTGCCCAAATTACGTGAAGATACTGAGAATAAGTGAGCAATTAGCAAAAATGCAATTGTAATACCAGTGCGGAACGTCAGGCTTTCACGGTCATGACCAAGACAGCAAATTTCAACGAGCTGACGTAATGGTTGAAATGTCATAGGCGCCTTGAGCACCATGCTGCTTCCCAGTGCAAGACGAGCTCCATTAATCAGCTTGTCATTAGCCTTAAAGCCCGTCAAGATATCGCTAGGTGGCTCTCCGTGAAAACATGCATAGCCCAGATAAGCGAAGAGAAGATAAATAAAAAGTCCCCATCCCACAAGTGCCCTGTGCACATGTGTCATCTGCGGCTTGTCATGAATTTCTTGATACGCGCGCGGGACATTAAGTTGACACACAAAACTTAATGTGACGATGGGGAGCGCGTAAGACAGCGCAGCAAACTCAGAGCTAAACTCGTCTGCATAATTTCGCGGGATCTGAGCTGCAAATTCGTGGTCATTTTGTACTGTGCGAATGCCCAGCGCCACAAGAATGTAAAGGAGACATATCAGCACTAGCATGTTGGCAAAACGAAGCTCGTGGATGGTATCCGGGAGACAGAGTGGAATGGCTAGGAGCATAAAAATTAAGCTGATAGTCTTACGACTCATAATATCCTTTAGAAACGGCTCGAATAGATCCATCGCAATGACCATGTAGCTCACAATGGCACCAAAAAGAAGTGCGAGTGTTAACAAACGAACGGTCCAGACACCGGCAGCGCCGAAGAGACGAGAGCTTAACGCCTCATATGAAAATTCGTTGGTGGCGTCGCAGCACACGCTGAGCATTTCACAAGCGTGGAATGCCAGCCACGCACTCAAAGCAAATAAAAGAAGCGCAGGGAATAGACCAACAGCTTGTACGACGCCCGGAAGAGTCAAAACACAGGCACCCGTCATGGTCGTGGCGAGTCCTAAGAAGGACGAGAAAGCCGATCCTTCTTCTGTGAAAGTGCGAGCACTTGCAGAAGCAGAAAGTGGAAGCGATGGAGTTGTTGCATCAGCTGAACACTTAAGCGATGGACTTTGCGCCGCACTCGTTGTCCGCAGCAGCGTCGCCGACTCGTGGGTGGCCATAGATCTTTAACTGCCTAATAATTACTCGGGCATCTATTAAGCAAGCAGATTTATTTCTCAAGTTCCTTTTTGGGATTTTGTGAATTATATCTTGATCCGTCGCAGGTTTATTTGAAATTTATCTCAATGGCTTACTTGAAAATATAACATTATATTGTACAAGGTCACAAATAAGCAGCAACTTCCAAGCGCAAGATGCAGTAATTATGCTATGTTAAATCAACTACACGAAAGCAACACCGTGCCTCGTTTTCCTATTGCGTCACTGCTGCAGTTTTCCTCGACTCCCATTTAAATGGAGCTTGAGTAACTGGTTAGTCGATATGCAACGCAGAGCCGAGCCTGTCGTCGTTGTAGTGGCACAGTCGTCGCGGTCTAAGTGTGTACAATGTTGGGCTGGTTTTCCGATAGGATAGGGTCGAACAGCTCTAACTAAATGTGAGCGAGCCCCTGGGTAGAATAAATGGTTTTCTATGAAAGCCCTAAATGTTGAGCCGATTCGCAAGTTGCCCTATTTGTTTCCTATTTTGTATGGCACGAAATATCGTGTTCAAACTCCACCAACTCCAAATTTATGCAGGTGTAAAATTTAATTGGTTAGCTCGTTGCTTGGGTATTTCATTAGGACAGGTGGCTGTCAGAGCTAACAAGGTCTCCTTCCTAAATTTTACTTGTATGACGCAAAGCGATTTCCACTTAACCAAATAACTGGTAAGTTGGAAATTTTTACCGGTGTCTTAATGTATGTCGTACAGGCCTTAGGAGCACAAAAAAACAAATCCACTGCGGCAATTGCGACAACAGCACCCGCATTCAGTTGTGTGTCCACGTGGGGCCCTGAACACTGCTGTCTAGCTGTCACCGCAAGGCGCTGAGAGTGCTGAATACGTTGAGGGCGTCGCAGGGGCTACCTTTTTGGAGATAGTCCAAAAGCTGCCATTCTGAAAAAGATGAGCCCAGCGTATGTCCTGACGTAGGAGGCAAACGGAAACCTGGCGCCTGTGTTAGCCGGGTCTGTTAAGGGTGTGGAGGAAGCTGGCGGCGACGTAGGTCGCGTTTTGCTACCCCAGTGACGCATGTCATCCTTAAAGCTGATACTGCAGCATTGGGTAAACCAGCTCAAGCGACCACACACTGGGGATGCAGTTGCGATCCGGGAGAGCGATGGATCAGGCTCCAGGCAAGAGAAAGACACGAGAGCCCGCCATCCGCAGCGCGTTATCGACAATGGCGTATCCAATTGTTATTATTGATGACCGCCGAGAGCGTAGATGGTGTCATCGCATTTGATTCAAGAATGGGTATGTGGATTTGCTTCGTCGTCGAGACCTGGGATGGCAACGTCCAGGATTACGACTCGGTTGACATGTGGTATGATGTGGACATATGACAAACCAGGCCATCCTGCCAGTTCTTGAAAGGTCTTGCTGGGTACCGCTTGCACCAGAAGGCAGGCGAAGATATGGATTGTGTTCATCTTGCAGTAAAGGGCTGGGGTTCCCTTGTGTCCAAGGAAGACTGGAAGACACTTTCAGAGCGAACATTATCGGCTCGGGCGAAGGAATCGGCATGAGGAAGTTGAGGGCGCTGCTGAACTGGCACGAGAAAAACTGAGATACAACCAACCCGCGCGTTGATCAAAGCTACTTCGCCCGGAAAGAGACTTATCTTAATGGACAGTTTGACGGTGTTGACGTCAACTTCGACCTAAAGTTGGAGCCTGGAATGTATCCAGTGAGCAGTGACTCTGAGTCATTGTATTGCTCTGGGGGTACTGGGCAAGACCTGCAGCCACCCGGTCTACGATCGGCACTTACGGATTGAGCTGATCGACACAGAAGAATGGCTGTACCGCGTTCGTAGAGTTTACTATGCTGTGTTTATGGGGACTCGAGTCTACTGGTAAAGAAGCGCAAGACAACATTCAGATTGCTTCGTGACAGGATAAAAAAGATGTCCAAGCCATTTTAGGACGGCATCGATCCCAGTGGAGTACCTCATGAGTCCGACCCATCGTGATGGGTCGGGCAAGTCAATTCCTTCACTGCAAATTCAGGTCCCGCAGTAGCTTCAATAGTTGGATTGATGGTTGACTTAATACTTTATTGAATGATGTAAATACGACGGCAGGTTGTCAGAAAATATTCAAGTACCCCTTAAGTCCTCGCTGCTTCGGCACTGACTCGGCACGGATGACGTTTGCTTACACACGGGGATCTTGTGGGCAGCCACCGGCGACACACTGTAACAAGTCGTGGATTTGCTGTGAAGATTGACATACGCTTTGGTACGCTGAAGAACATACTTGGGGTTTGAGGGTATTCCAGTCATCAAGCGATCGTTGTGATAAACTTTAAGGATAGACAGCACGCTACAACGAATAATAGTGAAGGTTCGAAGCATGTTATGAGATCCAATGGTTTTGGCGACTTGGGGAATAAAATTGACACCCAATTGTAGCCTACGTGACGTCATTTGTGAGCAATAACCGAATTTTTCGAAGAAACGCGCTTCAGAAGCGTGGTCAAAGGGGCAGCTCCAAAACAACTGCTGTGCAGACTCTGTCTCGTCGCAGCCATGGACGCAAAAATGTCGGATGTCTTGTGCTGATATTTACAGTGCACGTTAATCCGTTGTGCTGCAGTTTGATCTTGATGTCAGAAACATTTGGAAACACACCGCTCATTCACGTCTCCATTACTCTTCCTATCTGGATTCAGTTAAAATGTCGAGAGATACATGTGGGATGCGCTGGATAGGGTGCATCCTTTGCAGTAGGTAGTAGAATTGGCGATTTGTGCCACTTAAAAATTGAAATCGCTGAAGGTCCATCTGTGGGAAGCAGCGTGTAACTCTTGTGGTAGATGGGGTCCGTACGAGGGACAGGAGTGATGTCTTCGGTCTGAAGGCGTCCAACGAGAAAATGCCCAGTCGCCCCTAACTATCGGCCAAGTAGGAATAACAGTTCCTCATTCAGTATCTCCAGACAAAATTTTTCTGTCAAGTTATTGCCGAGGCGGTCGACGAAATCTTGAAGATAACTGTATCTGCTATCAAAGATTGTTGAGCAGTCAATGATGCTCTTCCCATGAGTCGGTTGGTCCTGTCGACGCGATGGAAGTGGTTTTTGCTAATAGGGCGATTCCGGACGCACCCAAGCCAAATTCTTGAGTGTACTGTGCATAATCATTAGTCTAAACCAAAACGCTAAGTGGCTTGATTCAGAAGGTTCCCGTACCAAACCAGGGTTCTTTGACTTACAACCAGGTTGTAAGTCAACCGTCGTTGGGCGTGTATAGAAATTCAAAACCAGGTTTTCCGTACTACAACGGTTTATTTACGAGGATTAAAGCTGAACAAAAACAACGAGGCAATGCATGACTGGCAGTAGCTTCCATCATTGCGTCATGTAGTGAGCGGAGGTGGAGAGCGTAATAGAAGGCCATTGTTTCGGGAGGCCTGAGCCCTTCGTTTGCCATGAGCCAGTACCGTCATTTTTCTGCCTTAGGCCCTGTGATGTGGTGCTCTGCGAAAATTTCCCACTTGAAAAGAAAGGCCTTGCACAGTTGCTTGACTTAGTCGCCACTCCTTCTGGTATATGCGTTTCCGCAGTAGTGTACCATCTGAGGGTTAGCACTATAGCCTTTAGACTCACAGAACGACCAAGCAGGATGCGCGCGCGGTATCGCCAGAGAGTACAGCAAAGAACCATGTTTCAAGTAGCCGAAAGATGCGCAAGCTGGTTGGTAGTGACGGGCACACGTATATTTCTATCAAACGGGCGGCGTCGTCAGATACTAAGTATATACCATTCTCTCGAGTTTCAATTCAGTGGTGAACGAATATACTCTATCTTGAGTTTCTAGCGGCAAAACATCCTCTACGCATGGTACGTACTTTAGTTTCATGCATCGCCTAACACGGGTGTAACCTCGAGAGGCATCGATGTCTGCGAGTGCCATCGTAACGGACCTCATCCCGGACGACACATATCGTGGCATTGCTCGATCATACTCTATTTTTAATTTCAACTTTTGGACGAACGCGCCTGCCATTTATCATAACCCAGTAAAGGCGCAGGCACTGTGTGGCAACGTCACAGCTTCCAGCTATCAGTATCGAATTCCTTCTTTGGATGGATCAGACCATTGCGACTCACTACAACTCGGCTTGGTCAAGACTATGCTTCGTTCCTCAGCTTTCCGTTGGTGGTAGCGATAGGATTGGTCATGGAAGACCGATCCGCAGAAGTTGATGACAGCATATATATGGCTTCATCTAACCCAAGAGACTACAGACGTCGCTGAAACTGCCATCCAGGATTAAATTATGGACTGTGTAGTGCTCATCTCAGAGTCGCCTTGGACGTTGCATAGGTTGTCCATGATTATTAACGGACCTATCGCGCCTGATCGGAAAGAAAGTGCATGTTTGTCAGATTTTTTCAGGATTACAATCTTGCCTTGCCAAAAACCAAGTTCAACACTCCGGATCTTCTCCGGGTCGTGACACATAACAGCAACTCCGCCGACTCAAAGGCCCAAGTTTTTTATCAAACCGCGGCAACTTCACCTTGACTGGTTGTGACGGCGTCGCTCTTACCCTCTCTGTGGCTCATCCTTCACAGACGTGAAGGATGTCATCAATGGATTGACCAGCAGACTCGCTTTCGGGTGCACGACACAGTCATCGGAGCTCTTCGGATTTTATTCATGTTGCGTATTCACCGGTTGATGTGTCTGTCCGAAAACATTTTTTTTTCGATTTCCTGCCGACGCGGTTCCCGGAAGATGCAAACCATTTGATATTTGGTGGCATCAATGTTCTGATCGTTGCCCTGTTTGAAGAGCAAGATCCGTATCCTCATTCCAAGGGTCGCGACGAACTTAGAACGTGATTGGTCGAGTTGAGTGTTTCAGACATCTGGACAACAACATTTGCTGACCGTCGTGTCTTCTCCGGTCCCAACGGTCGCCGGTTTATTTTGAGCAATGCAACCGGAAATCCCGTTACGTCACGGATAAAAATGGTATCACGAAGACTACTCATCTGTGAGTTTTTTTCTAAAGTCTCCTTCAAACCCAAACTTCAAACGGCTACCGTGGAAATGCTCTAGGTGGCTTCTCCAGGTACCGCTAATCCATGAGACGCTAGTCTACACATAAAATGCCTGTGCTAGAGTGTTCTTAGGTTCCCCGGTAATTACCCTGGTTATCTACCGCAGACCGTGCTTTTCTCCCATGACATGCAGCGTTCCCCCCAAAAAATATCGAGGGGCACGCCAAGCTTCGCATGGGCCCCGCATGACCCGTACTTTAGACGAAGTGTACTCAACCGCAGACACGCGTGCCGACATTTAGCTTAAAAGGTTTTGAAGATCATGTTCCACCAGACGGGATGCCGAGTAGTTCGAATGAGATATCTCGGAAGGGAAACACGGGTCATCCTTCTTCTACCAAGCCCCATCCACGCTTTTGTACAAGGTGGCCATTCCTGGCGTTACCAAAGCAGACGGTACGGTAACGATTGATCCGGATGTAATCGCTGCTGAACTCCGCCGGTACTGGGCCCCTTATACCAATTGTCTTCAAAACACCTACGAAAATCATTTCGGCGACGAATGTATAGCCTATCCGGACTGCAAGCGCTATTGAAAATGACGCGGGTCCAACTGCCGAATGCTTAGCGACAAGGCCTTGATGCCTCAATTATTGTTGAAGAGTTGTATCGAGTAATTAATATCTCCCTCAAGGGCATTCAGCATGATGTGACGGCTTGCCCGCAGTGTATATTTAATTGGGTATTTCCCGATAGATCTAAGTATTTAAGATTGTTTTACACCTAACGTCGAGCGAGTTGGGATGACCAAGTCCCACCGCAAGACTTTCATCTCGTTGCTGCGACTGCAGCCTCCCTAGCAATTAACGACCGATCACGTTTCTCAACCATGATGCAAAGTTTGGTTCCAAAGTGCCAGTTAGGAGACTCAGGAATTGTCGAATGGTCAGCGAAGTCGAGGGTTATCGTCCTCGATTTCGACCAACTAGATCATTTTGCGTTTTTTTGAAGATCTTAAAATCGGAGCACCGCATGAAAAACGAAGCGTCTCTTGCCAAATCTAGTTTGGGTAGAGTGGAGTAGAGAGGAAAGAATGGTCCGTTGTTCGGCTCTCGTGATGGTAATATAGCACACGGGAGTCGGTGACATCTTCTGTGACTTTGTGATATCTTTGTCTCTTGGCACTCTCGTTAGCGTCTTATTCCATAGGACAAAAACAAGTTCTTCGAATTGGAATGCGGGGTCTGACGAGGGAATCCGCTATCGCCAGCTCTCTTCGTCTTAATCTCCTTTGTGAGACAACTGGGTATATTGGCCTGTAAATGTCGGGCGATGAAGAATTTAATCATCTTCTTGCCTGTGCCGACGACTGCACTGGCCTTCTTCGAGATCTCAGTTTGGATCCTAGGTAAGCTGTCACAATCAACTCGACGCTTCCGAAGCTGGCTTACGTCTTAAAGTTCATAAGACCCACTTGCTACCATCCCCCCTTCCTCCGGCAGTAAGAGGACTTCTGGAGACCCAGGGATGGGAAATAGAATTAAGCGTATGCGCTGAGCTGTGCTATGAGCGCTGCGATGCGATCTCCAGGCTCACCGAGCATAAGCAATTTCTGAGCCTTCTTGTGGACTTTTCAACGATACTTTAAAACCTACATCATGTCCATACGGAACTTGATAATGGAGCGGGCCGTAACCAAATTACTAACAGGTTCCGAGAAGCCGAGGGCGGAGCACTGAACAGTAATCCCATCACCGTTGGCGACACAATATGAATCGCCGGCGGTGGGATCGTCGAAGTCTAGGTCGCTGAAAGCTAATTTAAATGATGTATGCCACACTACGAAACCAAGTTGAAGTTGCCTCTTAAGCTGCTTGACGAGTCGTGATGCGTTGTTTGACACCCGAACGAAGGTAGGGGGTGTAAGAGCAAAGAGAATGGCGAGTGACTTTCACTCAATCTACACTGGATCCGGAGCTTCTGGATGCTTTATGATTAGTGTCCTCTCAGACAGAGCAGAGATCTGTTCTGGCGTGGGCGTACCGGAAGCAGAGTCACCTGTTGGGTCTGGAAGATGGCGGTCTCCACGTCGAAGATTGCTAATGGGTGTCACCGGAGTCTCCTCGGTCCGTTGACAAGCAGCAACTACTTCACTTTGAGCGGGAATCAAGAAGGGACGGTCTTGCTAAAAGCACCTTGATTATGCTGCACGTAGAAAGGACTTTCAAACCCTGGGAATATGATCTCGCGAAGGATTGTCCGTTTGACAGTAATGACTTGGAGACCTTGAACTCGGAGAACCATACTGTGCGATCACGCGACGTTGGTGATCGAACTTGATGTGCCGGGGTGACTATTGAAGACAGACCTAATTCTACAAAGTAGTCATATATCGCTTCGTCCTCCAGGTCTTGCATGGTGCGGGTAAGGTCAACGAAGTTGCAACGCTCCTTCGCACTGTAAGGCTTTTCGATGATCTTATAGCCCATGCAATTCACAACAGTACTCCCCAGCTCAACAGCAGTTTGTGATTGGCGCAATCGTGCAAAAAGTCACGTTCCACGTATCTGACTTGATTTCCTTGTTGATCGCATGCAGGATG
>NW_020187475.1:786990-814006 GCF_900000015.1 Plasmopara halstedii | reverse complement strand
AGAATGCCGATGACGACGGACTTTGTCCTCCAACGCTCGAAGAGCATCGCGAGTCACCGAATGGCGATCGACCAAGTCGTCATCGTCCGCCGCCGACTATTCTCGATGAGAATGGTTGCATCCACTACCACGTGGAACGCCTTGTGGGTCGACGTCGTCGACGGTGTTTAACCCATTATCTTGTGAAGTAGCGGAGATATTTAAACTCCGAGAACTGGTGAGAGTTTGAGGTGCCACTTCAACAAGACCTTCCAGATGTTGTAGACGCTTATGATCGGAAGGATCATGACGCTTCGCGTCGTCGTGCGCACCGCACTTCCCGGCACTGGCTTGGCAAGTTGGAGGGCCTGAAGCTGAGCTTAGATATGGCCCTGAGCTGCTGTGATCGTAAATTCACCCGTGGAAGAAACCGCGGAGCTCGCATGAATAGTTTCATATGTCAAAGGGCGACAATATGCAGGAAGTCGGTGTTGCGCCTTGAGTTTGGCACACGCAAATCTAAGATGGCGCTCAATGCGCACGTCCACTTTCTTGTAGCCTCGCCGTAGGGCAGACAGCGAGGACAGTTTCCTGTGCCGCTACACCCATCGCTCAAAGAGCACATCATCATCTGCAGCGGTTTTGCCAGGGGCGAGCACCACAAGGATGGTTCGCATATAACTCAGCTGAGAGCGAAGGGGGCACACGACGTGCAAATGTTTTGTGCTACCGCAGATAAGACCCTGCGAGCATAGGTCGAGCGCGATACCGATCTATTGGGATCTCTTGTGGTACCGAAAAGCGAGCTCGCAGAGCTCTCCACTGATCCAGCCTAGTGTAGTGGCCGAAGGCCCGACTACGTAGACGCCTAACGATCGAGTGATCGAGTGATCGAGTGATCGAGTGTTACCCTTCAATAGCGGGATCCGCCAAGTGGAAGTCGTATTCCACATGGGGGTCTAAGACTGAACGAGGATACGAGCGCAGGAAAGCCGCCCTGTGAACAGCCTTCAATTGCTACTCCTGTGCCTCGTCGAGACGATTGGTAATAAAAACCAATTTTCTGGAAGCCGAGACCCGGACGGACATGGTGTCCGCAGGGTTTATGCTGGGCTCACATCGTGCTGTTGGCGCACTTCTTCTTCCTCGCCATCACATGCTGGGAAAGGAGTGTCCGACTCGTCGTCGACTTCCTCCAACTCTTCGACGAGGAAATCCGTCGCCCGGAGCGGGCGCGTTGTGTTGCACCCAGTTGCTGAGGGCTTGTGATGTGTTCCCGTGAAGCTGCGGACGTACTATTCGAAAATGCACCCTGTGCAGAAGAAGAAGGGCCTTGCCCGTGGGCGCCCTCACTACCAGATAGGCTGGGTTTGTGTGTCGTAAACTCAGTGCTCATAGAGCGGAAAAGGGTTAAAGTTCTTCTTATGAACGGGAAGGTGTCTCAGATACGCGCCTCGTATGAGGCGACCGTTAAATGTGAAAATTGAGGGTATTCACAAGTTTAATGGGGAGAGTGTAACGGGATTACACGTAAATGAGGTACTACTTTATTGGTCAGGAAAACCTAGGGTTTTAGATATTAGCGGCTCTGCCCAACTAAAACAATTAAATACAGTCTCGTTTTCGAACAGAAGTTTTCATTAGCCTTGGTAAGGCTATAGTACTTAGAAGTAGTGGATTGCAATCCGCTACAATTTTACTGGCTCTTTGAAAGAACGTATGGTCGGTGACCTTAGCTTACCTTCCTCTAAGCAAAAACTACGGCAGCCCCTCTGCACACAATGTTCTAGAGGTGATCTTTAAGAACAAAGAAAGTTGGCACGATGAGAGTCACATCTGAGGGTGGTGAAACGCAACATAGTTTGTTCAGTGAAATGGATGAAGATAACGATCTAAGCTGAGCGATGTAGGTTATGTTGCTAAAACAATACACACAGTTGCATTCATAAAAAAATGATTCCGGCAGAAAACATCACCCAGCGTACTATTTAAATAAGCCAACTAATTGGTGTACTTAAACAGACAACCCTTGCTTCCGAAGGACAGAGCTCACAAATGGTGACACATAATGATGCTAATTACCGTAGCCGGGTAGTACAACCATTTGCATTTGTTTTACGGAGGTGATCACCGCTAGAAACTTTGATCCTACTCACGGCAAACAAAACATTATTGAAGCTAACACAACTATGTTAAATGACAACCTTCAAAAACTTGACAATTTTATAGCTTTTTCCAATACCTTAATATGCCGATGGCATGCATTGTATCATGTCAGAGGTACTACCACTCAGGGCTGCTGCTACAAATCTAAGCAGTAGCCTATGCAGCCCACGCTTCTGTCAAAGCTTTCCAGTACGGCGTCAGATACAGCAGCTCTTTTACTGGATCAACGTTAATGACTGTTGAACTAGATTGATCGGTGCAGGCAAGCAGCTCAAGCGCTCGAATCACAAGTGGGTGGATTGCCTCATCCTTACTGTACATGGTATAGGCTTCATGGGCGAGCTCACGAACTTGACCAGCAAGCGACTGAAACTCGGCTGAAAGCGGACACGATGAAGAAGTCGTGATTGCAACAGCTGCCGCAAGAAGTCCAAATAGCGGAGAAAACAAGTCAGAGTAGTAAGTGATACCTCCCAACCACTGGCTGCTCTTGGTTTCCACTTGCACTTTCTGTTTTAATATTGTAAGCACACTTGCTGCATTTGTCAAAATTTGACATCGCAAACGGTGCATCGACTCATTATCGTACAAAGTGCGCACGAACAAAGCGTGGACTAGATTCTGTGCGAGAGTATCACGCTCAACAAAATAATTGTTGCTTTCCGAATCGAAAATGCGGCGGTATAAATTATCCCAGTCTTGCGCCTTGGCCCCGGAAGCACTGGAATAAGCATCGAGAATTTTGGGCGCGTCAATGAGTTTCATCAACAACTTTGACAAGAATTTAGCGCCAATTTCTGTATGCGCGAAGGATGATACAACAAAATTTACTGCAACAGGTAAAGTCATTGCGTCCGACAAGGATGTTCCCGAAAAAGCATTGGTCGTGCTCGGATCTTTTGAAGCTTCAGCAAGGGTCTCCAACACAGCGCGTCGTGCGCATGCCCTCACATGCACATTATCATCTTGAAGCAATTGAACTGCACTCATCCAGCCAGTCAGAGCTAGGTCACTGTCTAATTTCTGCTTCGTGTGTAGTAAAATTTGGCGACTATGACGAAGCGCCGAGGCGGCAGCTTGGCGTAACATCAGCGGCTGAGAATCGTCAGAACGCAATTCAATTTCCTGACACAAAGCTCGAATTGATGCATCGTGTTCCGGGTCTTGGTTGTAAGAAGCAAGAATAGCCAGCAGCTCCAATGCTGGTGCAAGAATCCGAGGATCAGCTGATGTGTTCAAAATATGCATTAGCTGCATCTGCAGTTGCATTCGTTGAGTTTGCGTATTGGCAATCTTTCGTTGAGATTCGAAGCTCGCCAGCAGCTGAAGCTGTCGAGCTCGTACTTTAGGATGAGTCTCTTCAAAATATTGATTGATAAAAAGAGCTTGGAACTCATCAGCAGCATTTGTCTTCAAGTCTGCAAATACTACTTTGTTTGCTAGATGTTTGGTAGCTTCCTTCCGAATTTGTAGCGATTTCGAAAAAAGCATCTTCTTCACGAGGTCGTTACATGGCTGCTTAGAACCAAACTCAGTCCACAAATTAAACGAGACCCTCACTAGTTCACGATCCAGAACGGACATACCCGGGCGGATCGATTGAAGCAGTGCAGCATTCCTATTCGATTCACAGCGCTGCAGCAATTGTTGTTTAGCTTCCATTTGGATAATTTGAATCGTCTGAACAAAAGCTTCCTTCAGAGCTGTTTCCTTTAACATCTCAAGTGCGCCTGAAACGTCGTTCATATAAAATCGTAAAATCACGTTTAATATTGCGACCGCTTCTGCTCGTATGACAGGATTTATATGATCGGCATCTTCACCTTCCCAGAGCCACATTATCGATGGAAGCACTTTGGAAACTGCAACGCTGAAAACTTCAGCCTGAGCATTTATAAGGTGAGGGCTGTTTTGCATGCCTTTTAGAGAAAGATACTTTGTGGTCAGGTGCCGGATTTGGGTAAGAACACCATGGACATAATTGTGTGACTTTAAAGCGACTTCTTTTCCGGTGATGCAGATGCCACGAGGAAGCTCTGCACAGAGTGTCAATAGCACGGATGCAGCGTCCATTTTACCCACGATGGACGCCAAAACTTTCGCAGCCATGTGTCGGACGGTCATTGTCGGTTGCGATGCGCACTGCATTACAAGAGGAACAAAAATTGACAAGTTATTACGGCCGTCACATGCTGTCGTTACGCGCTGATCGTCTTCGTCGCCAGGTCGCAGGCGGCTTAGAAACAAGAGCAATGGATACAGTCCAAGCCGAGCGGCGGCATTGAACGCATTACTAGGCTTACTGTCATGTGCCAATAACCTGGTCAGCTCACGAGCGAGAAAGCCACGAAGTTGCAAAAAGCGGGAAAACACGCTATCGCAAGCAACTTGTTGACATACTCGACCGTCCGCAATGCGCTTATCTCCGATCGCGCGCTGCATGGACGCAGCAAATAGCATCATTGATGAATTGCGGACGGCCCAAGACCCACAGTCGAAACCCCGCACGGCCAGTTCGAACATATCTACAATATAAAGGGCTACATCTTCTGCAAGCACGGCATCTTGGCATATGAGTTTAAGAATGTTCAGTGCGTGCACTCGAGCTCGCAGCAAGTGATGACCCTGTTGTACATCCAGCGTTTCAGCAGCGTCTGTGTCTTCGCCTGCGACACATAGCAGCGTCGACATCACCTTTGGTAGGATCACAGCAGCGGAGTTACGCGGCTCTGCCCGAAGAATCGCAACGAAACTAAATGCAAAACCGGAGCTTCGACGCAGGATAAATTGCTGTTTTGATCGTTTCAAACGCTCTAGCAACCTATCAGCCCAACGTAAAGGCAGGCCTCCGAGTACTGAGTTGTGCTCACCATTTGCTAGAAATGCGCGGCATACACCTTCAAACGATTGGTACGCCATAGCAAGTGCACCCTTGTGCTTCAGTTCGAACAGCGAATTCAACAATGCCTCTCCTCCAGATTGCGCCATCTCAACGCTGAAAAACGAGATCGAACCCGGAGCTAGATCCAATCTAGGAAGTGGTACGCGACGCACAAGCAGCTCGAGAATGATGCAGCATTCACGAGCCGCTAACCAACTGCTTACCACAGCTCGCTGCTCTGCATTTTCGCTTTCATTTTCTCCGTACAGACCACAATCACCGTTTTCGACGATTAAGTGGCCACGGCAGTCGACTCGTAAAGCGGAGTTTGATGTTTTAGCAACTGCACTTACCTCGCCCACAATACCGGCAAATGAAGCTGAATTCTCATCGCCACCGGTGCCAGAAGTCACATCGCCGACTACAGCAAGTGACGCACGCATAGACTGGTGGATGACGGTAAACACTTGAGTCATAGCCTTCGGCCAGTCCGCAGCTTCACATGGTGTGAGTTGATCGAATGAAACGCTATCGAGTACGTAGTGAAGCGATAGCAACAAGCCATGCACAAGCGGTGACTCGCCCCGGTGAATGTCAGCTGGACTCAAGGCATCAATGCGTGAGCCGATGGCGTGCGTCAGCTGCAAAACAAAGGCTACATCAGGTTTGCAAGCGTTAACTCTCGTCTCCCCAAAATCATTTTCCGACAAGCGCTGAAGTTTTAATTCGAAGCGTTGGATTGCTGAACTACACTTCTGAAAAAGCAGCCGAATAAACAGGGCACCAGCATCGCTTTCACGCTGACGGGGACTACCGCAAAGTCCGACAGCCCAGTGAAGTAGAGTAGCGAGTTCGTCGCGCGTCGAGTATCCCGGCAATTCATCTGGATACAGATTAAGAATTGTATCGGCTAAGGACCGAATGGAATCCCACGCACTAATTAGCATGCTCAAAAGTACTGTCACCATTTGTTTAGTAAACAAGAGATTTCGTGAACTCTGCTCTTCATTACATTTATCGAGCCCAAAGAGCTGGATGTACAGCAGAAAAATCTCCAGACCAAGCGTCAAACGCTGGGGAATCGCACCGGGATACACAGATGTGACAATAAAAATTTCAATCCACTGCTTGAACGATACTGCAGCAACAAACTCATCACGGACGGTTGAATATTTAGAAAGAGACACATGACTAAAATTTGGATTAGTAACATTCTTTGTAGCAAGACGAATTGCCTCTTTGATGCGAATAAGAACGGTTTTCAGACCCAGCAGCGTGTTCATCAGGTTAGCGGAATCAATTTCTTTCCCATTCAACACCAAATATAGCTTTATCAAACGTAACTCATCTAGTGAGGGCATGCTTGTCGATTTCAGTGACGCACACAACGCATCAAAAGCTGCGACTCGCGTTTCCCCGTTCCCGTGTCGTAGACCGCACTCAATCCTCTTCATGGACACACCAACGAGCATTTCAGGTGCCAGCTTTTTGCGTGCAAACTTAAGCACCTCAAGCTCAGCCCACAATGCGACATCGGCATCGTTCTGTTTTCCATTATTTGATGCTTCGACTTGCAGACGCTGAATCAAAATAAGCATGGATTCGGGATCTTTTTTTAGCAACAAAGGAACCACATACATCACCACACGCGATCGAAGACTTTCATCTCGTGATAAGATCAAATTTATTACATCCGAAAGCCAGAGTTGGCGCCACGCACCCACAGTCTGGACATCTGGCTTCGAATGATTCTCATCGCATTTTTCTTTGATTGTGGTATGGCTTAGATCATCAAGAATTTGCGCAAACAAGTTCGCAGCAGCCGGAGCTGCGTTATCCTTTTGACCAACTGCCAAGAGTAAAGATGACAGGAGCGTTGGGCAAGCTCGAAGCACCGATTGGGCTCCAGCGTGTGCGACGAAAAGTGTCAACGATCCGTACTTTGCTCGGCTCGTAGAGGGTAGTTCTACCAACCGCGGCAAGAGGACGTCATTCCAGTCATGGAAGTCACCAGATAGTAAGAAATAGTTCATGACATGCGCAAAGACACTAGCCATGAACTGGTTTACCTTTTTCGAGGGATGCTCCCAATTTATCAGCACAGCAGCCGTCAAACCTGTCAATGTTTTGACTGTTAAAACCGACAAGTATTGATCACATCGTGGTGGATCTTTCTTATGTAGCTGCAAAATTAACACAGCTCGGCGAAGGAAGGCTTCGAGTATCTGAAACGCAAATAACCGCGTATTATATGACTCCTGCACGCAGAATTGCTGAACACTTATAAAAATTGCATTTAGCAAGCTCTGATCCATAGTCGTTAGTCCAAACGTCTTAGACGGTTGTATTAAATCATGATTCGTAAGGCTGCTAAGTAAGCCACGGTACACTGCCAGTCTTGATAGGCCGCCAAACTTCGTACCGTCCACCTCGATGTGTGCTCGCAACTGCACATTAGAACATGCATCAGAGCTGGAAATGTGAAGCTCTGGATACGCTATCTGAAGCAACAGCTTTGTCGTGTTAGTCGAAGAGCTCTCTGACAGCTGTATCAGCAATCGTAGCACTAAGCAGTATGCCAGTCCTGCTTGTGTGAGCAGATCCTTGTGTACCACAGTTGTTTGAAGCAGCAACACACAGTGCTTTAGTATCCGAAAAAATGCCCCCGTTAATCTGTCAAGGCTGAACTTATCCAATTGTTTCAATCGCCAATCCAGCACTTCTTTCATCGTCGACAATACAATCACAATTTTCAAAGCATGACCGGAACGTTCGGACGCAATCATGACAACGTTCGTTGACACTGCTGCTGCTTTATTCTCCTCCTCTGCCCTCGTCTTCTCTTTACTTTTCGAATAAATCTCACCAGCCGCCATAATAGGCTTTCCTAATGCTTCAAGCTGATCAGCACAGCACGCCACGAATTGAAACAAATGTTCAGCATCTCCGTTTTTTTCACTGGTTTCTGGATTCTTTACTAAAATACCAGCTACGAACGGAGCCTCAATCAAGCGCAGCATACGGTCAAGCAATCTCACGCGCAGCTCAGCAGTCAGATCTGGACCATTTGCTTCTGTCATCAGTTTATTCAGGTGAGTTTTCAGCTCCTGAGAAGCTACGACTCGCAATTCATCGATTTTGCTCTGCACCAAGACGTCAAGTATCAGCTCTAAATTTTTACGCAACGGTTGCGCGAGTGTCGTCACACTTAGTCGGAACACTAGTCGCCAAATTGAGATTATGGTGTTGCTGCTATCTGAGTCATTGTATGTAATCAAAACTCTAGAGTGGGACCGAAATAGTTGTAGTATCTTCAGTTGCTCATAGAGACTGCCTCGAGCCCTGCATAGCGCTTCGTACCACGCTTCCAGGTCGTTATCGCCAAATGCGGCAGGCAGGGATACGTTTACAGGAACCTGATCTAACACTTGCCGCAGATCCACTCCACTGGGTACTACTGCCCCAGTTGCATCCGCCTCCTTTACTACACCTTTCCTTTTTTTGCGCACCATTGCGGAATGGCTGGTCGTAGTGCATACACTTTTGATATCTCACTAGCAATTTGTTGAAGATATTTCAGTCAATTAATTTGAAAAGGGCCAATCACGGAGTTGGAGAGTTCTCAGTTACTCAAGTACCAGGAATGTCTGCGTCCGTGAGCGCGAACGAAGCCGTTACCGCGATGCGCAAAGTCAAGTTACGCTCACAGAGTAAAGTCGCATCGACCAGCAGTGGCTTTACGCATCAAAGGGTCTTACGAGATACAAATAAGCGACCACGTGTATGTGAGATGAAAACACAGCACAAAAAGAAGACAGAAACGGCGGTGCGGTGTGGAACAACCGTTTCTTTTCCAGCTCACGCAACCTATGGTACGAAAGTATAGAAAACACTTCAACCATCAGACAACGCCACGACTTGGGCAGATTTCTCACTGCGAGGTTGCGAGAAAGCTACCGTAGTCGTGGCGTTGTCTTATATCTATTAATTATCCATTTATGCGGTTTCATGATTTTTTTGACAATTAGGGTGCGACCAGTGGTCTGGAGGAGACCAGATTCCGGCTAAAGCAGCTGAGGTGGGAATCGAAGACAAAGGAGGTGGTGTTTTTCCTGAGCGAAATGTAACAGAGGAGATCACGAAAATCGGACTTAGAAATGAGCAGTTGCGGCACAGTGTAGCGGCCTTAAAGCGCAAATTTTCTTTATGTGAAGAAGAAACTCAACAGTTGTTGTTAGGACTGGGCGCTTTGAATGCCGTGGCCAATGAGCTAGCATCGTTACAGATGGACTATCAGGAACGCTCGTCAAAGAACGCAGCTTTGATCCAGAATTCGCTGGAGCAGCTTTCCAGCTGCTCTGCGCAAGTTGATATGCTAAATAGATGTCGAGAAGTCACGGCTGCACAGCTGGAGGCCTTTCGACACGAGTGTACGGACGAGATGAATAAATTGGTGGTACGACTTGGTTATTTGGCAGACAGTGCAATGCATGAGCCGGAAAGTGTTCACGGTCACGACGTGAATATCGTTGGAAAACGGCAACAGATCAAGCTGCTGAAGGACGAGCTGTGTGAGTACAGAGCACGGGTAAGCCATGATGGCTCTGTTACTTCGATACCGTGCTCGGCTGTACCTGCACAACTCGAGTCGACAGAGCGAATCAATTTGGCGCTCACACAATTAGGTGAATTACACGCTGAAATGTACCAGTTAAAGCAGGTGCTTGTACAGGAAAACCATTACTTTCGACAAGACCTCGGAAATCTTGTGTCACAGCAACTGGCGTGTATCCGCGAAGCTCAAGAAAGTGAAGCCGAGCGTATCAACGAAGAACTAGACCTAATGAGGTCTGGAATGTGCGGAGTTTTGAAGGATATTCACCGATTGAAAGAAAGAACGAAATATTTGGTCCCGAGTATGGCACGCGTAGGACCTCGAAGTAATTTAAGTGGTTTGCCGCTAAATAATCACAGATTATATAAAGGACGTGGTGGGGAGCAGGTGAACGAGGAGCGGATGAAATCACCAAACGCTATTTTTCAATCAAGTGGATATTCGTTGACAATGGCTTCACGTCAGTGTCGAGATGATTTGCCTCATTACGAACATGGCTATGATGATGATTGCTATTGTCCTGGGGTGACATATCTGCAAACAGGTGTCTGCCATGCACGCCCACGTTGCTCACACAGCTCAAAATCTAGCAACTCTAGCCCAGGACACTCGGACGATGACAATTGGCGAATGCTTCATTCAGAGGATGTTTGTGCAAGTGACCAACGTCCGGCGCAGCCGTGCGAGAGTCCGCACTACTCGGCTTGCTCATCTAGCCTGTCTGGTCGTCTCAGCTTTAATGGAGGTGCGAGATATATTTTATTTGCTTGTACGCAGAGGGTTGTTATGTTTAGTACAGCCTGCACAAAATAATCGCAAAGTGTCACTTGATTAACCTGTGTGTACTCGTCGTCATAGATGAGCATTCAATACCCTCTGCGCAGCAGTTCGAGCAGCAGCTTCTGGAACAACATCGACTCTTTTGGATTGGCGAAGGCGCTGGGAACTGGGATTTAACAAGTAAACCATTTGAGGAATCGAAGGAACCTGCAGCAAAAGCAAAAGACAGCATTCGCGAGCTGGAGTCGCATGCTAGCTCAAGATCACTTAATTGAACACTCTACAAGATGCGATTATGCTGTGCAATGTGCATGAAGAGTGTTGTCACCCGAAGCAAGACGTGAGTGCAAATAGTTCGTTTTCTTTTTGTACTTGCTTGATCTAATTGCTAAGTTAGAGGAGTTCGGGAACTTCTGATCAGCAAGGAGTCCGGCCACCAATGATCGAAGAGAGACTGGAGGTGCGCTTGTGTTATGTGGGATAATTTAAAAAGAAGATGCTGTCGAGAAGAACTAGCAAGCGAGCAGCGTATCTAGACAAAATAAACGAGACCTGTTGTGTATACTGCGTTGACGATATATTCCCAGAAACCATCACTTGTCACACATCCAAGTACATCACAAAATCAAATTGATATTTTCTTACTGGCTCATGACAACGCCTTCCTCCCGTTAGTAGGTACGGGTCCGGTACCAAGCGTAACCGTTAGCGTCTGAGTCACGTCAGCGCGCAGAAAGATTTTCCCTTTTAAGTTTCTGCAGAGATGCACAGCAGGCGCTCGAGACATCGATTTGCGCTTTGCCTATCCATCTATCTGAGCTAGGAAGTAAGTGCGCGCGTGTGCCATTGGAGATCGAAAAAGCCGACGACACGGCTGAGGTGGATGTGAAAAATTTTGTGCTGTGTGCGATGCAGGCGCAGGCACTTACTATCGATTTGACCACGAAGAGGATGTGGTAGAAAACGAGGCCAGGGCTCCTTCGGATATTGTTTTGGACGAGGACGACGTAATTTTAACAAGAATCGTCAATTTCGCGGACTCACCATGGAGAGACATGTGGTTCGAAATTAGTCACTCAGATTCGACGGATCTCTTAGAGAACGAGGCCCGATCTTCAAATGGGTTTACTATTTTATTTTTACTTCGGTGATGCATCTGATCTGGATATTGAATCGACGGATATTTCTATGCGATTAAAAACTGACGCGTGTTTGTTGAAAACGCTTCGATGCCTGGACTCGACAAGAATCTGTCACGTGGATTCTGGCTCATTGCGGTATTATGGAATTGTCATGCCGCTTATGAAATGCACGTGTCATTTATTTTTGATCATGTATAACGTGCTAATAGTGGTGAGCGAATATTTTCAGTATGACAATTTCGTTGGAATGCATTCGGTGAGAAGACGCTTGCATTCGCATGCTGAAAAGATTGTAGGATTTTTTTTAGCTGATTGGTCTTGGCTGAAAGACCAGTTGACGAAAGAAAGTAGCCTGTATTGGCACTTTGCCATTTGCTGGCAACACTTAATGCAGAACAAAATGTAAATTCGGAAAATCGTTAAATTCAATAATTGGCTGTCTCAAGATTTTGCTGTTATTTTCTCTAATCAATCAAAATAATTCGTGCAAACTTAGATGCAATGGCCATGAGAATATTGATAAATTTCCTTTATCACAGGTCCATTATTAAATGTGTGCTATTCAAACTTTCGTTGTCTTGTCTCACCTTGATATGATCCTCGATGGTTAGCTATGCATTGAATCTTTTCGATGATATTTTCTGAGAAAAGTTTGGGTTAGATATTATTTGGCATTTTCATAGCAAAATCTAACGTATTAACATTTAAGGATACACTGGTGTCATGTCCTGTCCACGTTTAGTGACTGACGTTTCGTTGTGTTCGCCGCTACTTTACTTCAACATTGATAAGAGACAAAAGCTACACAATTGTCTGGTAGTTGCAATTGCCAGATCAATTCATGGTCTTGGGTAAGCACATATCGCTCGTTTTTAGTGTGGATTATTTATCGTTTACCAATGATATATAATAGAAAGTGCAGCAGTAAATGTATATACATTGTAAGCTACAATCATACTGCAGCGTTTCTCGAATTTTTTGAGATCGACAAGCTTCCCGTATGGCCTCCATGATCGTATCCTCGCGCTGTCTTTCGAATCTGCACAGTCACACCCACGATAAATAGCACGATTATACCCGCTAAATAGCTCCACCAGGCATCCGGGATGTCATAGACCCAGTTGCCCTTGTCATCTAGGGACCGGAACTGCTTCAGGTCTGCACCGTTTGGATAATCGCCTGCAAAGTAGCCGACTCCCCAGACACAAATCATAGAGCCAGCAAAAGCTGTAGTTGCAATGATGACTGGCTTTTCAAGCTTGAGTGCCAAAATGCCGCCAAGGATACCCAATAAGACGGCCAATATGATCAACAAAACGTCCGGATTCTTCGGGTAGATCATTGCACCTACCGACGTGTTAATCGTAAATGCGAGCATGATCCCTCCCACTGCACCAGCCATAAAAATGCTAGCACTGTAAAGCATTAACACAATTACGCCAGAAATGACTCCACTGATAGCAAAGGCGATCCACGAGGCGGTTGGCATCCAACTCATGCTTGAGAATGCTGTCTCGACGATTCTAGCGACAAAGATGCCACCAATGAAGAAGGCACAACAGAAGACTGTGGGACGAAAGAGTCGGTAACCAGCAAGACATACGACGCCTCCACCCAAAAAGGCAATGACTGCCAAGATTGCAGGACCCACATTAATACCCTTAGCTGAGCTAAATAGCTCCGTCACACCTTCGAAAGAGCTGGAGCTGTCGTCTTGGAAGTCATCGCTGGCCGTGACAGATAGTATACACAGCCGAAGCAGCAAAACTGTGCGCAGATGATGACTTTTGCTTGCACCCATTGAAAGATTTACAATCTTGGTATCTGCCATGGATTGTCGTACTTAAGTTATACGAATTCGAAATATTTTTAAATTTGATCGAGGACAAAAACTCAACTTGGAAGCGCAACATTAAATAGCTTGGTTATCACACCCTTACCTCCTCACATATTGCATGTCAATGAAGCCCAGTTACACGGTATACACATTACTTCTTGCGGTGCATTGTCAACTATTTCTAGCGCATTGTGCATTATTGCAACTTGGTTGGAATGTACACTCTCAGAGCTCGTCGAGCGGTCACAATGACCATCTTTATGGAGGGCCTCCGCACTGGCGTTGCCAGAATGGAAGTCTTCTGTGTGTATCTTTTAATGAAACGGTGAATGTGGTATTGAATGCCACATTCAGCTTTAAGTCGGCAAGTCTTGGTTGGAAAGTACACACTCAGAGCTCGTTCGAGCGAGCCTGATCTAATGAATCTCAACTTATGCTGAGAAGGAGGAGAGAGATCTCCGAGCTACTGTGCCTCTGCCTGGCCCCGACGGCGTTTTGTCTGCGGAGACACCCGTCACCTTCGGTTTGGCTGTCCCCTGCGCAAAGAGCGTGAAGGTTCATCGAACCGACGCCCCCCTAACTAGTCAAATCTATCGCGGAGAAACGAGAGCACCAAGTAAGCGCGGATAGTCCTACTGGGTATGAATTGAGCTCTGTAGAGCCTCAACGTGGTAGAGGGCAGCGAAGCCCAGCCCCAAAGAGCTCCGTGCTCTTGAATACGGAACGAGTGTGCAACCCGGGCTTGATGGTCGTAAAAGCGACCGTGAAGGGCTTTTAAAAGCCATGAATGATCCTTATCGATTCCACGGCACGTCGGAAATTATGCTAGACGTTCCACGATCGAAAAAAGCCAGCTGTATGCTGAGGCGCTGAAGGTGGGGCTGAGTGACATTGCCACTGTTTCCTTAGCGACAGGGGCATGTGTCAGTGTGCCGAGGATCCCTATGGACATCGGTGTCAAGTTTAACAATTTTGATAGCGTGAAACGCTGCTTAGCCGTCAATTTGGACGCAAGGTATGACCTTATCCTTGGAGTGACATGGTTGGAACACCATGAGCCGTGGATTGACTGGAAGACGAAGAACTTGGACACTACGCGCACCTTGGTGAGTTCTGAAACCCACCTCTGCATTTAAGCAGAAGCGCGGGCGCTGGATATCGGAGTGTCCGTGTTGTCAACTCCGCAGTTGTATTGGACAAGGGTCTCGAGCATGGCTAGCGGGTTGAACATGGAGTGGCACGTTGCCAACTGAGCACTGCTAAAGTGTCAAAGCAGTTGCAACATGCCAAGAGTGGCATGGTCGGCCAAGGGCCGAGGCACCGCGGGCGAAGCCTCAGTGATACACGTAAATTGGCACGTAATTCACTGAGCACTGCTCACGTTACGAGGTAGTTGCTGCATGCTAAGAGTGGAATGGTCGGATGAAGTCCGAGGCCTATTGGGCAAAGCCCTTCTGATGCGCGTGGAGTGGCACGTAATCCACTGGACGAAGACTGCGGAAGTAGCAGCTCTTTGTCGGATGTTGTTAATAATATCAAGGCTCCGATAAAGCAAGGAGTGGGGACAATGGACGACACTGATTGCGAGTTTTAACCGGTCTCGATGAGACGTAAAACCTTTATAGAGGGGAGACGGCGAAGCCGTATGTTTATTGCAGTACGCAGTGCGTCGACCCTGACCCAGGGTGTCAAACGTAGACGATTGCACACAGCTATACACCCTTGTCAACGGTGTGACGGGAGAGGAAGACGGCGACGTCATCCTCGAGTCTATTCCAGTGGTGGATGCTCTTCTTGAGCTGAACGAGATGTATCTCGAAGAGTTTGACGTTGCCTTGAAGGCAGGCGATTTAGTTTATGTGTCATTATACGACCGAACGAGGAGATGAACTCGTTATCACTTTTGGATGAAGCTATCCTGGAATACACCAAGAGAGTGCTGAACGCACGAAATGGATCGTCGATCCTGAAGGATCCCTCGGATTCGTATTATCCTTCAGTGAAGGATTCCAAAACTTCGTCTCCAAAAACCCCATCGGACCTACCACCAGGCCGAGGTATGCGTCATGAGATTGAGATGGTCCCGGGAATCAAATACTGCGTCACACAACATTTGCCTCTGCCCAAAGAGCAGTGTGACGTCATTGACGCCGTTTTCCGTACGAAGCACGACGCAGAAGTGGTGCGTGAGAGCAAGCCGCCCTTTTCGACACCCACGTTTTGTTTTACGGAAGCCGAACGGCAATTGGCGTATCGTTCACGCTTACAATAAGCTAAACGCTGCCACCATTCCGGCTCAAACGCCGAATCCTAAAAAGGATGTTCTCCAGAACAATATGGTTGGCTGTACAAAGTACAGCGCACTCGACTTGGTCGATGGTTATTACCAATCACTCATGAGAGCGAGTGATATTCCGCTGATATAGGTGAGTACTCTGAGCGGGATGCGCTGGGAGTAGCTGGTGATGCTTCAGGGGCTGTCAAATGCACCAGCAAAATTTAGTCCTCAAGTGACGCAGTAGTTCAGGGTATGCACAAACATAGTTCGACGACATCTTCGTCCACAGTGTGCGGGGCACGAAAGGACAGATGAGGAAAACCACATCGTTCATTTGAGAGAGGTGCTCGAGTGCATGCACGAGTAAGCTGTATGCTAATATACAGATTAGGACAGCTTCGGCGCTGAAGATATGGCCTTCGAGCGGATCCCGCTAAGGCCAAAGTAATTGTTGACTGGCCGGTGCCAAAGAACCAAAAGGGTATGCGCAAGTTGCTTGGCCTCGCCAATTACTTGCACAAGTAGAGCGCAAAATATGCGGAATTGGCACGGCGCTTGTCGAGTCGTCTCAAGAAGTGTCGGAATGGCGTTGGGACACCGAGGATTGGGGGGCTTTTGACGGGGTCAAAGACAGCCTCTTTCATGCATCAGTATTGCAAGACTTTGATCGTTTTTTTAGTGTCGTTTCTATGGAGTTTGTTGCACTCGTGCTCAAAACTAGCTGCTGGTCCTGCTACTGGATGGTCGAGCGCCTATGGGCGCCGCCCCGGCGCCAATGCTTCCGTTTTCACTTGCGCCGGATTCCGGTACGGCTTAAGCAAACCCACATAAAACACCGGGTGGGTGCACATCCTGCTCAGAAGGTTCAGCGTATACGCAAGGCCTCGCTTGGCCACGACCTTAAGAGGTCCAATAAACCATGGACGGTGCTTGTCTTAAAAGACAACAGAAATCGCAAGTGTAGGAAGGCTTTAGCGTTTAATAAAACGAGGCCTCCGACCTCAATGTTTTCGACATTTCTTCATCCTATTCCATTCGCATATTCTCTCTGCATGCCTTGGCTTTTAGCCATCGCATAACGAACGTGTCGTAAGACACTCAGTCTAGTTGACAGGGAGTCTCCGACTTTTTTACGCATGGTGAGGGAGCTGACATCAGCTAGCCGGTCGGCTAAATCCTCCCCCACCAAGCCTCAGTCATATGCTGGCGGCATCAGTGGGACGCGAATCTAAGCTCGTTTACGTCGAACGGCATATTGCCGATAGATGAAATATCTGCATTGTTCAAAGCAAACTCTGCAAGTGGCAACGTAGCGCTCCAGCGTTTCGGCGTCTCAGCGCAACGCTGCAAGGAACGTCTACAACGACGCAATTCACACGCACAGTCTGACCATCGGTCTGCGGATGGTCCTCTGTTGACATAGTCAACCTGGTGCCCAGCACCCTGAAAATTGTAGACCAAACTTCTCAGTGAAGCGCGAGTCTCTATCAGAGACAATTGACTTCGGGAGCCCATTTTGTCAAAAGACGCGATCAACAAACAGTGACGCTATTCGACACCGTCGATGGTATCTGGCCTCAAGATGAGCCATCTTGCCCAAACGGTCGACAAAGTCCACCATTTCCGTGTTGCCTGCCGAGTCCTTTGGCAGGCAAACACAAAGTCCATACTCATGGACTGCCAACACCCGGAGGGTACCGGTAAGCTGGCCAGCGGCGCCGCCGCATTTGGATTGTTTTACCTTTTGACACGACTCACACAGCTTGGACCACCATTGTGGCAACTCATCGAGCTGTACGTCCTCACAAGACCGAGATGACCACTGGGTGGGGTGTCGTGGGCTTCATAGAAGATTGGTGTTTTTAATTTTGATCGTGAAGAACTACGATTTGTGGCGTATTCGTTGAATTGGTGCGATAATACAACAACCCGCTACTCAACGAATATCGGTGTTATTGTACGCGCGATCTTGCCGACAATTTCTTGCCCGAGTTTCCGAACTCCTGCTGCCTGTAGCAGCGCTACACACGTACCACCACCCGCGTATGTGACGCGGATCAAATCCGTCACTGACGACGTCACCGTCGTGACATAAGGACGATCGGGGTCTGGCAACTCCAGTATTGGTGCATGAAGGAGGCTGTCTTTGACCCTGTCAAAAGCCTCGCGATGCTCGGTATCCCAACAACATTGCGACACTTCATAAGGAGATTCGACAATAGCCGTGCCATTTCCGTTTAATTTGCGCTATACTTGTGCAAGTAGTTGGCGAGACCAAGCCACTTGTTCTTTGGAACCGGCCAGTCCACAATGGGATTGACCTTGGCGGGATCCGCTCGAAGGCCATACTTCCCAATATAGCACCCCAAAAAAAAAATCTTTCAGCGCCGAAGCTGTCCTTATCTGTGTATTAGCATACAGCTTACTCGTACATGCACTCGAGCACCTCTCCCAAATAAACGATGTGGTTACCCTCATCTATCCTCCCGTGTTCCGCACACTGTGGACGAAGATGTCGTCGAATTATGTTTGTGCATACCCTGAACAACTACGTCACAAGACGATTAAATGTTACTGGTGCATTTGACAGCCCTTGAAGCATCACCAGCCACACCCAGAACACTTCGCTCAGAGTTCTCACCTATATCAGCGGAATTTCACTCGCTCTCATGAGCAATTGGTAATAGCCATCAATTGGTAAAAACCATCTACCAAGTCAAGTGCGCTGTTCTTTGTACAGCCAACCGTATTGTTCTGGAGAACATCCTTTCTAGAAGTCGGCGTTTGAGCCGGAATGGTGGTAGCGTTTGGCTTACTGTAAGCTTGAATGATACATCACTTGACGTTCGGCTTCTGGACACAGAACGTGGGTGTCAGCTGGGGAAACTTGCTCTCACGCACCACTTCTGCGTCGGGCTTCGTACGGAAAACGGCGTCAATGACGTCACACTACTCCTTGGGCAGGGGCCATTGGCGTGTACGCAGTATTTGGCTGCCAAAAACATGTCGATCTCATGACGCACACCTCGGTCCGGAGGTAGGACCGACGGCGGGTCACTCTCGGCATGTTGCAACTGCATTTATCCTTTAGCAGTGCTCAGTGGGCAACGTGCCACTCCACGTTCAGCCCGCGAGCAATGCTCGAGACCCCTGTCCAATAGACCTTCGGTGTAGACAACACGGATACCTCGATATCTATTACATTGACCGTCCCGGTCCAGTGGCCGCGCTTTTGCTTCCTAGCAGAGGCGGGTTCAAAACTCACCAAAGTGCGCGAAGCGCCTAAGGTCTTCGACTTCCAATTAATCCATGGCTTATGGTGTTCCAACCATGTCATACCAAGGATAAAGTCTAACCTTGCATCCAAGTCTAAGACTAAGCAGTGTTCCACGCTATTGATGTCAAGAAACGTGACACAGAGGTCCACAGGGACCCTCGGTACAGTGACACAAGTCCCTGTCGCTAAGTAAACTGTGGCAATGTCACCCAGCCGTGCTTTCGGCGCCTCAGCATATAGCTGACCTCCTTCTATCAAGGAGCGTCGAGCATAATTGCCTGAAACCCCAGAACCGATTAGGATCTCCCGTTGCTTCTCAAAGCCCTAACAGTCGCTTTCAAGACCAGCAAGCCCGGCTTGCATACACGTTCCGTATACAAAAGCACGGATCTCTTCGGGGCAAGGTTCATCTGTCCTCTATTACTGAGGCTCAACAGAACTCAGGTCTTCCTCAGTAGGGCACCCGTGCCTACTGGGTTCACCCGTGACAAACGAAAATGGGTAGAAGCGGGACATCGGTTTGGTGGACCTTCACGCGCCTTGCGCAGCGGATAACCAGTCCGAAGGTGATGGATGTCGCCACAGACAAAACACTGTCGGGGCCCGGCAGATGCTCGGCAGCTCGGAACTCTCCCCTCTCTTTCTCAGCATTGCTGAGATCCATTGGCTCGACGAGCTTTGAGGGTGTGCACCCCAACCAAATTGCACCGCCTTGAAGTTGATTTTGGCATTTAATGCTACATTCACCACTTCTTCAAAAGAAGACATATGTACACGGAAGACGTCCATTCTGGCGAGGGGGCCCTCCTTAAAGACTGTCACCCCGACCGCCTCGGCGAGAGGATCGGCTGCCATCCCGGCAATGAGAGTTTTCAACTCTTGGACAAAGTCCACCAGCTCCTTCTTGTCCTGCTGTGCGGCAAAGAAACGCGATCGCACGCGTTATGCCGGGTTAGGCGGCAAGAATACATACAAAAGCTGACCCTTCAACTCCTTCCAGGAGAAGAACGCCGTATCAACCGAAGCACCGCACGTTAGCGCCCAATCTCGCGCTCGGCCGCATAGCTTGAAGATAGCTAATACCACGCGCTGTTGCTCACTCTGAGGCATCCTGGGCGAGCCCTTCTGATGCGCGTGGAGTGGCACGTTATTCACTGTTCGAAGATCGGAGCTAGCAGGTCTTCGTCGAATGCTTTTGATAATGTCAAGGCTTCGATGTTGCAGGGAATGGGGACACTGGACGACCCTGACTGCGTATTCCTACTGGTCTCAATAAGACAAAAATTCTCTATAGAGAGAACACGGCGATGTTGTATGTGAATCTTAAGTCCACCCCCTTTGACCACTCGGGCAAGATACACGGTCAATAAAAGATTGTATCAAAATTAATACACTCTGGGAACTACCCCCGTTGATCAAAGTGGTTTGTCCGTGGGCTCCGATTACCGTATTCGTTAGCGATCAACTTGACGCACCCACACGACCCCGTCGCTGATCACCAACGTTCAGAAAGACGGCAGCAACTCGTGGACTAACAATAAAAGACTGTTTTTAAGCCGGAATCAGATCTCATGAAGTTACTGTTTAGATGTTTGCAAAGTTGTGTATGAGTAATTTTATCACGCTTTTCGTGGAGGTCGCTCGAGTTGTTTGAGGCCGACAAGTAGTTGCGTCGTTGCGTAAGCAGGAATGAGAATACGCGATGATCGCAGTAGTTTGTCGAGCGTATGCAGTTGATGTAGTGAAACCTTGTGGTACAGCATTTTTATTGTTTAAAAGTGAATACAGTCGATTTCGTTGCAAGTGAGGATAAATGATCCAAAAAAAAGAACCACAAGAACTATTCTGCGGTGGAGTTTTGTGCCGACTCGCATCGCAACGAAGGAAGGGATGCAGCGGGATGTGCAGCAATCATGCAGCAAATGACGGCTGTTTGACTATATTGGTACCCCATTAATCGTTGAAGGGTCTCCACTTCCATTAATGATTGAACAGGTTCATGTAGTAGATGGACATAATATGTTTTCCTTGCTGGGTCGATGCCTTTCGCTTTTCTGGCCAATAATCAATCTCTGGGTCTAGCGGTGCAAGCCCTAGCTGGCTACCTGAACAGATAATGGTGATCGCTCTGCATTCAACAGGGAGTGAAATTCGGTGAGCTGAGTTCCGCGGAGAAATATGCACTGCCGTTTAATTTACCATGCCCGGAAACTCGCGGACGCGATCTCGAAGTTAATGGTGTCCTTGCACAGGCTCAAGATAAAGACAACCCAACCGAGTGCACCAATACTAAAAACGAATAATATTTGAAAATCCAACATCCAACTATTTGACTTACGAGTCCAAATATGTCGCTTCTAGCCAACTTGCAATCCTTCGACCGGACAATGGAACATGTTGACGACGCGGTTGTAAAACGCGAATTTCGAGATTGCATTGGCGTATTCCTCGAACCGCCATGAATCCAGTTTGAACATCATCTCGGTGTCCACGTCTTCGTCGTCTTCGTTTGCTTTCATCTCAACATCGTCGTTGCCTGCTCTTTGCTCCATATCTACATCTGCCGACGGTGATATGAATGAGCAATGGTGATTGCCAATGTTGACATGCGTTGGAATTGGTGGATAATCTGAAGCACGAAATTTTTTACCAAGAATTACCATCGAACAAGCACAAACCAGTCTGTGCTTGATTTTGTCTTGTTGATGCCATCGCTTTCACTTGAGATGAGCCTTCTCTCTAGCTGCAGATGACTTGATGTACCCGTCCAGAAACACAGTCGTTGGCTGGGTCTGCGTCGTGCCATTCAGGACCGCTGGCAGATCGCGCTCGATCGTCTCTTCTTTTATCACACAAAACGTTTTCTCGTTTTCATGAAGCCAAACACAATTGAATAGCTTGTCAGTTCGTGAGTAGTGAATCCAAGGCACTTCCCAGTGCGAACGATCCAGTGCGCACGCGAACGCGAGTGCGGTACATGATTTGCTCGTTTCAGGAGGGCCAACGACCCAAAGTATGGCATACGTTTGGATTGAGCACCTCTTCATCTCGTTCCATTGTTTCACCAGTGCTGGTCGACGATAGAGGGTTGGTGACTGACCCGGACGGCCAATTCCCGTGCCATGGATGCACGTTGCCGACAATTCAATCAGCGAGTCCGCATCGTCGACGACCAGCCGCGCGCACGGTATCACTGTCCAGTCAACTTGCGGATCTCCAGGATGAGCCTCTGCGGCTGCTGGAGCCGCTGTTGCGGAACTTCCACGATGAGCGGGTTGTCTTCATCCGTACCAAATCTACTCAAGGCAGTCGAAAGCTTGGACAGCTTCTGCTTCGCGCCGTTCGTGTTCGCGTAGACTGTGAGGTCGGAGGCCGCAATCCCTGCGAGATAGCTCTCTTTCAGCTCGGCCTGCACTGCCTTTTAAAAACGAGCAATATTTGCATTGTCCTGTAAGTCCACAAAGTTCGCCGAGGTCAGCGCTTCTCCTTCTCGATCAACCAACTGGAACCAAACTTCGCGCGTCATTCCTTTCCCAACACCCAGCACGCACTTCAACAACCGGTAGGCTGAATCATTCAGACAAACTCGTTGATTACAACACCTGATAAGTTTATGGAGTGTAAGAGATGTTTGAGCATAAGCAATGCTCGATTGAATTTTCATTCGTCAATACTGACAGGTGTCTCTTTGGCAGCGAAAAAGTTTCTTTCATTAGTTGCTTCATCGGTATGTTGGGCCTGCGTACAGAACCACGAAGATGCAGACCATCAAAGATTGGCCAGTGCAAGTAACTTGGCCTGAACGAGTATTAACACAAGTATATACCGACATGGCATGTACCCTTACTGATCTTCGTAAGAGGATGGCACATGGTACTGGGGGCTATAAAGCTGTAAATTCAAGCTACGTGTGTCCCAATATTAGATCATCTGGATCCAGATCGGCCATTCCGTGTTGTGTGTGCCGCTTCGCCTTTGTCATAGTATGACCTTCACAGCAAGTATCGCGCCAGGCATAAAGGCGTCGTCGCGTTTTAATCTAGTCAGCTCAAAGAGGAAAATGATTACTTCCCTCAAGACAAGGAACTTCTTGCAGTATAACATGCCCTTGTCAGGTTCATGGAGCCATTGACGATCGATACAGATCATGCCTCATTGAGCGCAGATGCAGCTCTATCGAGCCGCGTGGTTGCGTGTCTGCATTGCTATACTTTATCCCATGGCTGGCTCTGGGACAAAGAATTATGTGACATGGACACCCTGGAAGAGAACGGATATACTGCTCGGTGAGCGCTATGTGTATGCGACCCCAAATATAAAAATGGGTAAGAGATGATCTCATGTGTGAAACGTATTTAAGAGCCAAATTCTTGCCGCATGCGGCGGCACCTTTACCCAGCCTGCCGGTTTCGACAAAATGCTAGAAGTCAATCAGTATGAACTGTTTGTTCGTTGAACATGTCGTGTCCGGTAATGCCCGTATTGTGATCTTGTGGATCGTCCGTGGCCATCTCGCTACTGTCAGCAATAATTTGACCGGTGAGGATACAGTCAAGCTGTTCCTCGACACGCGAAGCACCAGTCGCCACTGTTTTGAATAGAGTCTAGCGCTTAACATCGAGCTTTTAGCGACCGCTTTAAGGTATGATAGGCGCTACCATGGACATTTCAATCTCGGACAATTTGCAAACAGATAGTTTAGCGTAGTGGAGTGGAGTATACCCGCAGAAATGCGTGTGTTGAGACCGCCATGCTCAAGCGAGTTGCTATCACTCACTGAGTTTACATTGGTTAGCGCGTTGTACGCCTACAGTATTTCTCATTTTACGAAAATAGTTTGACTAACGCCCGGGTGCCTTTGACCCCCTCAGCCTCGGCTTTCGTGGGGAGGAGCTGTTGATCATATTTGACTAGCCGATATCGGCTTAACTACATAAACAAAAAAACTCATTTCAACAAGATTGAACATCATGCGCTGCGTGCGAAACGCTATGGCAGAATGCTTAAAAGCAACACGTCGACGCCAGAGGGAGGCAAAACACGCGACGGGCATAAATAACAATGCACTTAACCTGCCACATTGACGAACGATATACCACGCTACATAAAGTCGCTCACGATTGTAGCAAAAAAGGACGATTATGTTCTATTCATACACCAAAAGAATGCGTTAACATTCTGCGTCCTACGTGGCCTTACTGAAACTATACCACGATTCCGCTCCTACGAGCCAGTCGGATGTAAAGCGCTCTGTTGTATACGGCGTAGCGTTACTCAATTGAACTACTTTTGTTTCGAAGATGTTATGCGGTTTTGAATGTTTGAAGATGCCTCAAGCCAAGCAACGCGATGGTGAAGCTCAGAGAGCACATCCGAGATCCGACTTATCTCACTTTCGGAGGCACACTGATATTCTTGAGGTAAATCGGCTTGCCTATAACCGAAAAGCTATATAGAGCCAGTCACAAAAGTTTCACCCTTCACCGACAGCAAAGGGTGACCCACCCCTACTTGTAACATTTGGTAGACATTTTGGCAGCACTAATATATTCTCAGTGGAAGGGATACCCTCAGTGGAGAACAGTTTAAGAGTCCACTCCGGTAAGGTTGTCCTGCTCTGTCCGGATACTCGGCAAAGGGAAGCATCAGTCGATGCTCTAGTCGGACGGTAGATTCACTACATCCGGCCTGAAAAGCCTTGATATGGCGTGTTTATCGTGTCCAGGGCGCCTACTACGTATGAAACTCATCGACACTCTCGTCAGCTTCTAGTAATTAAGTTATCGCGAAATAAGCAGTAGGGCAAAATCCTAGCGATTCAAACGTGGTTAATTTGTAGAGCCTACTGTTATATTCTGCCACCCGTTTACTTACCGGATATTCCGTCGGTATGTCATCGTAGATCGAGCGTCTACTTTTCAACATTCTACTCGGCAGCTTTTACTGAATCGATCTTATTGGGCTTCAGCGACTTAGGAATTGCACAGCAGTGATGAGCTTAGTCATTAAGTCTCCTTTTCGTCCAGAAGTTCTGTACCACCACTTCTGTTACCCTTCTCAAACGCAAAATGATAGCGGAAGACGATATGCCTTTCCTCCTCGTAAAATTCAGGGATCGTAGCAAGTGCGACTGAGCCTTGATAATCTATATAGGAACTTTCCAGCTCCAATCGCTTAGCTGACACTAAAATGCGTTTGGCCAGAATTCTTCGTGAGCAAAGGTTGCCAGCGCATCCGTCGAAATCGGTGACACCTTGCCCTGCTACTTCTTCTCTAGCTAATTTGCCGTTCATTATTAATTTTCATCTTGTTCGGCTTGGCGCCACTCTTCATCTGTTCCTTGGAACGTACTACCGTGCGCCATTATTTTTGAACCCATCGAAATTCTTTTGAATGCTCGCCCACAGGCAAAATTATGGTTTCAAAGCGGCATACGTTGCAGATGTAGCGGGGGATGGTAGGTTGCGGAACTCTACAACGTGGTCAAATGGATGGAGATCTATCAAATCGCGCTGTAAGAAACTGATCGTGGTTGCTTGTCCATTGCCGCAAGGTTGTAATGCAATTGGCTGCTGGTAGTTGTTTAGTTTATAGGAGAACAAGCGAGAGCGAATGAGGAACTCAAAGATTTTTTTCAATCGTATGGCATCGACTGGAAATGTCTTCCACCGGTAGTTAGCTTACATCTATCAAAATTATGCACCTTCCCACTGGTAGCTGAGCTTACGTCAATAAGAATCCTACACAGTCTTGTGGTCAAGAAGATTTTGACGTTGCACCAAATGGCCGTGGTTACGGCACTTCTAAAAGGTATGCTACAGCCGAATGGATGCATTGTTGATATTTATTCAGCCTACGTCTAGCGTTTCAAGAAATCGCTTGGCGGTCTGAGGTAGTTACCTCATATACGACTATCGACAAGTTACGTTGGCGCTGGTATTCAAAGAGCGCGAAGGTGATCACCGTGCCCACGTCAAGCGAGACGTCAAAGACATGACCTTTTTGACTCATGGCATCATCTGGGATTTGCAAATAAAAGAAGTGACAAGTTATTCGAGTCAACGAAGACAGCACACACAAAATTGACATGGCGAGCTTAGCCGACCTCACCAACACATGTAATTGAGCCAAGATGCTTCGGCTACAAGCGTATCAGTGTGTCAAAATAATTTTCGCGCTGACTATTTAGAATAAGTTTGGCATGAAATTCAGTAGTGATGTCATTACGATCTCAACAAGTACCGAATCTTCGAGTAACCGAGAGGCCGATACTCCATTATCGGCGCGTCAAGTTTCGTGCGTTTTGGCTTTGGGGTCGGAACAGATGTATATTCAAGGCAATCAATCATTTTCGGTATCTGACCGATATAAACTCGCTAGTCGAGCCCTCTCCTCTTCAGCACGTACATTAAGAGTACGAGCTTTTTCAAACTCTGCCACTCTAAGCGCAGACGGTACTCCTATGAGTATTGGCTGCTAGGATCACGTCTTCGCCAGAAGCTCGTCGAGCCATTTGATTGAGTGCACGGAAGGACTCCCCGAAGCAAGTATGCTCTGGGAAACGATTAAGTACTAAATTAGAGTTAGACTCCAAGCGCATTGGTTGCTCGTTGCACGTTCACTGTTTTACTGTGTATAAACAGACAGACGACGTGTGAGCCCCAGTCTAGTCCTTGTCATAGTGGGAAGGGTCAAATGGGTACTTCAGAGAAAACTGAGTTAAACACGCGAAAGTACTGAATTGCTGTAACCAAGCACATATAGATTTTAATACTCATAAGTCCCGAAGTACCTGTATTTGAAGCTGGTGGGATTTCAGGAAGAGAGAGATTCGTGGCTTACCAAGCAATGAAGACATGGTATGAGATATGATAAACAGCGTTAATCGATAAGTATGTCATTCTAGATATATCTAATCTTATGATAGAAGAGCACATAATACATCGGTCACCTTAAAAGCTCTTAGTTCTGTCTAAGGACGCCCAACATCTGTGCATTAATTATCGCGAGATCAATGGGTTGAGGCTTTCTCGTTTAAAGTTTACGGCAATCCGGTTGCAG
>NW_020187475.1:786873-786980 GCF_900000015.1 Plasmopara halstedii | reverse complement strand
CTTCATCCTCCATCTTAGCCCCAATGCTAGTGAGCTTGGCGCTGATGTTCAGAACCTCATTGCAGTGATGCAGTACGTTGGCGCTTTCAGCCATTTCCATGCTAAAT
>NW_020187475.1:785524-786031 GCF_900000015.1 Plasmopara halstedii | reverse complement strand
TGGACGCTTTTGATCAGAAAGATCAGGACGCCCCGCGTCATCAGACTCCCTGCGCTTCTTGGCAATAGCCAGGGAAGTAGAAGGGCCACGAGCTGAGCTCAAGCGGTGGCCCTGAGCTCTTGCGGTCACAGACACAGAGCTCGCGGGAGCATTAAGGGTTTACTCTTACGTTCAGGGCGACAATCCAAGTTGACGGTGTGCCTTGAGTTTGGCTAACTCAAATCAAAGCTGTCGCTCCACACGCACGGTTACTTCCTTGTGGCTTAACTGTAGGTTATACAGCGAGGAAAGCTTCCGGTATCGTTGCACCCATCGCTCAAAGAGCGTTTCGTCATCTGTAGCCTTTTGCCAGGGGCGAGCACTACAGGTATTGTCCGCATTGCGGGTACACGTGAGCCACCTCGTTGAGCACTTAGACGAGTGCGATAAGCTTCCAACGAAAATTCTTGTGGAACCAAGAATCGAGCTCAAAGAGCCTTCTGTTTGGCAAGTTCATCTTCCGATCTA
>NW_020187475.1:785090-785514 GCF_900000015.1 Plasmopara halstedii | reverse complement strand
TGTCCTACGACACGTTCGCGATGCGATGGCTGAAAGCCAAGACCTGCAGAAACAATATAGAGATGGAATAGGACGAGGCAAAGTGGAAAGCTTCAAGGTCGGAGACCTGGATTTATTGAATTGCCTACACATGCAGCCTCTACTATTTTCAAGACGTAGCTTCGTCCACGGTTTATCGGACCGTTTAAGATTGTGGCCAAACGAGGCCTGGCGTACACGCCGAACCTTCCGAAACAGATGCGCACCCAGCCGGTGTGTTACGTGGGCTTGCTAAGGCCGTACCGGAATCCGGCGCAAGTGAACACGGAAGCGTTGGCGCCGGAGCGGACCCCACGTGCCCGTGGCCACCCAGACGCTGAACCAGCAACTGGTTCTGAGCACGGAGTGCAACAACCTCCATTTCTAATGGAGCCAAGCGTTCCAT
>NW_020187475.1:784835-785080 GCF_900000015.1 Plasmopara halstedii | reverse complement strand
TCTTCGTAGCGTCTGCGCTGAGACGCCGAGGCGCTGGAGCGCCATGTTGCCACTCGTACAGTTTGTACTGAACAATGTAGTGCATTCGTCTACCGGCTACACGCCGCTCTACGTGAACGGGCTGATTCACTCTCGCGTCCCGCTGTCGCCGCCATCCCATGGCTCAGGGCTTTGGTGGGGAAGGATTAGCCGAACGGCTAGCTGATGTCAGCCCCTCACCATCCGCAAAGAAGTCGATGACTTCA
>NW_020187475.1:784685-784825 GCF_900000015.1 Plasmopara halstedii | reverse complement strand
GGCTTTGGCGGAGGTTAATCGCAACACTGAGAAGATCAAGGCGATTGAAATGGATATCTACGCGATTGAAGATGAAGAAAACTTCACTGGAAAGGAGCCCCGGTACAAGATATTGAAAGCGCGTTTGAAGGAGGCGTACA
>NW_020187475.1:775120-784675 GCF_900000015.1 Plasmopara halstedii | reverse complement strand
CACGCCCTCAGAGTCCAGCAGGGCATCAGCTTATTCTGCCCGTTCTGCAAGCCCTGGGACAGAAAGGAGTATTCCTCCATCCTCACAGAGGATCAGTCCTAACGACTCAGACGTAAATTGACTATGAGTGCTACCAAGTGCAGCGGGGCTACCGTAGCTCTTTGCTTGAAGAAATCAAAGCCAAGGTCACTGACGTAACATTTCCCCAAGAACCAGTGCTAAGGTAGCGAAACGCAATCCGCTACTTCTAAGTACTAAATCCTTACCAAGGCAAACGAATGCTTCTGTTCAAAAACGAAATTAGAGTTACCTGTTTAGTTGCGGCAGAGCCGCCAATATCTAAAAGTTAGGTTTCCTGAATTAATAAAGTAATACCAAATTAATAAAGCAAAACCTAAAAAATAAAGTAATATGCATACAACTGGTATTTCTGCCACGCGGTGGCTCTTGTTACAGTGTAGTCAGATCACTGTTGTATTACACTAACTGTGTAAAACACACCTATGACGTCGCACAAGGTTGTGCGACCCAAAGGCACGTGCTACCCCGTTTGACATAAGGTTAAGATGCTTATTTTAAATTTATTGTGGAATGTTTACACTTTATTCATAATAAAACCGTATGTATGCTTCGATGAGCGATTCGCTGCACGACTACCACGAACCTCTTCATTTCTCACATTGACAGATCCGAAATTTCGGAACTCGTAATCATCTATAATTTTCATCAAAGTACAACGCGAATTTCACACAATTGTACTGTATTGTATACAATACAGTTGTACTAAGAATTAAGTGCACAAAATTATGTACTATAGAATTAAGTGCACAAAATTATGTACTTATCTGCTACATAAACAAACACCTAGCTTCAGTATATGATCTTTTTGCTAATTCATGTAGATGCAAAAGACTCCAAGGTTTTTCAATCTTGTTGATGCAAACTCCTAGATTCAAATGCAAAGTGCTGCGCAACCTCGTTGCAAGTGCAGCATTCACAACTTTTTTTCTATGTACTCATTCGTAGTATACTCATTGATACTATGTTGTGCTTTTTGTTTGCTCCGTACAAAATAAAGAAGTCGTCACGTCTCCTTAGGTAAAATAGAACTACTTTTAACATTGTAGCAACGCGTTGTATAGCTATGCAACGTGAACTTTCATATGACATACTGTGGTGGTATGCTACAACGTCAAAGCTCGCGTCAATACCATGATTATTCAAATTGCGCCAACGAAGGGGAAAAACACTATTTGATTCACACGTGAAGGAAAATCTTAGTAAAGTTTATACGTCATACAACTCTCAATAGTTGCATGAGGAATGTGAGATGGGTACAAGAGGTATAAGGATGAGAAGCCCCAACCACGTCATCCCTCAAGCTGCAAAAGCTGTAGCATAGCTTATCGCCCAAAGTTTGGACTACTTAAAAAAATGTCAAAACGAGCAATCCGTCGATGTGTGGAGTACCTACTGTTGCGTCGGTCGTGAATCTGAAATCACTGTACGCTCAAATAAATCGCAATTACGTTCATTTACTGATTCATTGCTAATCGTACAACGTGACATTTCGTTTTAATCTACATCGTGCACAATAAGATGGCATCATGAGCATGTGATGATAAACGGGATGAAATGGAGTCAAAGGAGTCCTGCTCACCATGACCATATAAGCGTGAAGAAACAATTTCATCAAGTATGCTAAGTTAGGTTGCGTCGTGTTTGTTACTTTCACATTGCATATTCATATTTTGGACTGAGGTTGATGAAAACTCATGATAATTGAGAAGTAATTGCCTCAACATGATATTGTATATTCACCTGATTCAACAAACGATCTCATCGTAGGTATGGCGAGGCTGGGACTCCACAAGCCGTCGGTCTACTGTTCAATGCTGCGCTCTTCTCTCCCAGCGGATCTTTTACGAGTCATAAACATACCTCTGTGGGGGGGGGCAGAGTGCTTCTGAAGTAGACCCGAAGCTGCAATGGCTTCAATGCAGGACATAATACTGTCCGGAATTTATAGTATTACTTCGAATAGATTACGGAACGTGAAGTCACATTTGACCGCGGTCTCAGGATGAGACGAGAACTAATGACTATATGTCGTGGACGCCAAATTGTGATTAGCTAACAGCTATTCTTAATAGGCTCAAACGAGACAAAAACAAAAGCTGTTAGCTAGTATACCTTCTACCAGGGTCGGTGGAGTTGACCAGTGACTGAAAGTCTAGAAAAGAATGATCAGACCCTGAGGTTAAAGCGGACGACTCATCCTTCTCACGATGCGGCGCTGATATAGCAGTATCATGTGAAACATCCACCGCATGCGTCAGTGAGATTCTACAGTATTTCAGCAAAGTTGGTAATTCACTTGTGAATTAGAGCGACCCATGTAGTCCTAATAGTAGAGTCTCTTCTCATTCTATCTAGCTGAAGCGCTCACCGAGCTTTAAGCGTCACCCCTATACCATGGCTCGCGATCTTCCATACCCGAGAAGAAAAATTCTCATCAAATATTCGAGTGCCTGATTGATGACAATTGTATTCGGACTTAGCGGGTTGTCGGCGCACCTCACATCTACAAAATGGCTGGTGTTCGTGAGAACTTTGCATTACTTGAAGTCATGGAAGCTTTTAAGAACAAGGTTCCTGAAGAAATTTATATGGTGCTTCTTAAAACTGTGTGCCTCGGACAGGTAGACAAGTTTAACTTTTTGGCCAAGTGGATCACGGAGGTGGCTCTAGGCCATCCTATCGGCACACTTGAGGCGCGTGCCATTAAAATTTCAAATCTTGACACAGTGACCTGCATCACACTGGTGCAATTAGCGCAACTTGTTTGGTATACATCTTACAACGGGGAAGATATTAAATAAAGCACGTTAGCTAAGAAATAGAAGATAAGTTTGCCGCGCACCTATCACGCACCGATCACAGAGATCAGGTAACGATGTGCTTTGTCTGCTCTGCATTCAATGTGGCTCACTTTCAAGTTAAATTTGGCGTGTTGGTTTACCAACTACGATAAATTTTTTTTTTTTGTATGATGTATTACAGGAGATAGCAACACAGGCGGCAAACAGACGTCCCCTTTACGGAGTTCCTGTTATTTCATCGGTACCGAGTAATCTACTTTGGTATATCTGCACTTTACTACATTCTTCGAATAATGCCTAGCACGATGAACAGTTTTCGAAAGTTTCATATCAAAGCGTCCAAACAATGACCAGCAAGCAATACTGGCGAAACGTTTGCGGAAGAACAGATTGGCTATACTTTTCTCAGTCCCGGCGTCGCTGACCCCTGCAAGATGAGCCAGTTAATCCAAACAGTCCAGAAACGCCACAATATTGGTATCACAGGGATTAGCCTATACTTGTGGACTGTCAACGTCTGCCGAAAACAATAGCCTTGCCAAGAGTGCTGACGCATGTGGTGAGAACTATATTTCTGGCATGTTTTATATTAGCGCACATAAGTACTTAGCTATATGCGAATATAAGATTAACAGTGCATATAACATTGTCTGAGCCGTAAACCGTTTTTAAGCCAATGATACCACTATTTTATATACCGCACGCGGAAGTCTGTATTTGAAGTCTACACACCATACGCAAAGTATCAAGCGGGTTAGTAGCAAGCCTTTAAAAAACGAATAGAAAAATCTCATTACCAACCGACTGGCTTATAAAACGACATCGCGGTTTATAAGTTTCATTTCCAAACTTTCGACGATACAACACACATGTCATTCGACCCGTACTCAGTACCAACCACCCCTTGTCTTGTTCTCATCGTGGCATGCGAAAAAGCGTAGTCTGGGCTACCCAAAAAAGCATCCGGAATCAAATTAATCCGACCCAGCCCATCATAGGCAAATTGTCATTATCTTCAAATGATGGTTGCTGGAAAATTGTAAGACATGCTTGGTTAGACTTGGAGTACAGCGGCTTACTGTTGATGATGTCAAATCGATAAAATTGAATATAACTTACATCGAGGAGCGCTTGAAACGCGAAATTGTGTCTCTCAAAAGTTTGCAGCCTATCTCGCTTTCAATTCTTCACTTTGAAAAATGTGACACATGTGTTCGTAGCTTATAATCGATCGACTTTCATCTATGTCTGGTAGAAAAACTAATGTTTCACAAGGCACTGATCAGGGAGCCTGTGTCGTCCTAAAAGATTCCGGAGTGAAAGTATTGAGTGTAAACTAATGTAACACAGAAAGTAAAAATTTGTGTACAATTTGGCAAAATAGAATGTGAGGTTTAGCGCGTCTATATCCCCATGCAATGATACACGTATGATTGTCACATCGCTACCTTTTTCGGCAAGCGAGTTACATCGACATACGCAACTTTGTGCTCCAGTTTCACCATATGCTTTTAATTTGCGTGCTCATTTCCAAGTTTAAGAAGCACGAACTCACCACCGGATATCGAGGCTGCACCTGAGTTGGGTTTTTGGCAGCGATTATAACATACGTTCCGGAAGGCGGGAACTACGTTTAATCGAGTGAGGTGACTTGCAAGTTACAAATGCAGTTCCAAGGATGTCAGTCGAAGCCAAAAGCTGTCAAACTTATTTTAAAATATATAGTCTCAACGCTTTTAATGCATTAAATATTTTACCCTATCCTATATGATTCACCGATCATAAACTCGTCCATGTAGAGTTGAATCAAACATTGCCCAGCTGGATTCAAAAGTATCGAGGAGCTCACATGACATTCATAACTGGAGAGTTATGACTAGCTTGTTTATTAGTCCCCAAACCATTGCAAATCAAACGCAGTATCTATCCCCATCAGCACAACTGCATGTTTAGACGATCGAAATCCAGCACGCAAAGGGCAATGATTGATTTGATATTGACGTCCATGTCCGGCACTAAGCATACGATTCATTTTTGCATCGGAAGTGCGGCGTATTTTTTACAGAGAAAGCTTTGACTCACCGGGTCCAAATTAATAAACACACAGAGATTCTGTTTGTGCGGTGCTAACAGGGATAAAATCGACCGCCGATATGAAGAGCAGCACTGAATTTTGCTCTAATATTTTAAAAAGGCATACTTATAGAATTTCTTATGTTTAAATTAGCTATAGATAAACGTTCTATTGTCTTTCGTAAAACAGCCGTCTTTTCTGGTTTGTGTGCCGCTAGTTGAGCTACTCGCGGGCTGATCTTTTTGTATATCGATGTTTCAGCCCTTGGGTATTTACGATTACACCAAATCAAATGGGATAATCTTGCAATTGTACTTTGCTGGTGTTTACCCTAGTCGCGCCAAATATCAGACACAAGTTTACATTACTTTCTGAATCACCATCCTTAGCACATTTACTTTTATTTTGTAGACACGTCGCAAACTGACCTCTCTCCGAGCAGCCACAACACACAACTTTCGGTATTTTACCGTGCCTGATATTGTGAGATTACTTACAGGGGGGTGAGCTTCCATTCACCATATTAAATGGCTCGATAAGCCTTCTCCAAAAGCGCGTTCTTAGTGACCGATGCGTTAGTAAAAATTCATGATGGAACGCCCAGGTGAACTTTAGTGAGGGCAATTCCAGTGACTCCTCGATATCAACCAATCACCGATTTTCTCACACGACCAAGTCATCTTCTTAAAAGGAGACGCTCGTCGATCTCAGTCTCCCTGGTGCACTAGACTCGAACAGTGCTCATTTCCGTTGGCGACAAGTGCTTCGAACCCTGCCACGGGTTTTTCAATGATATCTTAAGAATCTGCTGTACGCCTTGCGCGTATTTATTCGTCCTTATGCGCAGAACATTGTTGTCGCTTGAGGCAGCGGCGGTTAGGGAATCCCGTAATCTTCGTAAAATATTAGCCTTGAGCATTTGAAGGTGACGAAGGAGCCGTTAAGTAATAAACTCAATTCGCGCACAGGATGCAAAGGCATGCCGCCTCACCTTTTTTTAGTCCTTAAAGCCAGCTTCAGCGACGAAAATGTCCGCCTAGAGTGTCATCTGTGTAAGAATTGGAGCACGACTTGGATGTCAAAAACACAATATATCACCTTCAATCCCTGCTATTTACAACCTTGCTCGTCTCCATGAAAATGCTAAACAGCTACCGACCAAAGGTGTTCTCATCCCAAGGTCGAATACTAGTGGGAAGGGCACACTGACAGGCTTCCCTGCCCCTTTGTTAAAGTGGATATATACCTTGGGTTATTCGTTTTGGCGAGGTGTTATCGTCTACTCTTTCAAAGAGTGACGGCATACAGCCCGAAGCTGAGATAGGTCAGATCTCGAATTTGCTATCGGAGCTTTGTCATTTTATCTACCTGACTTGAGGCACTTCCAGCAAATAAGAACCGTGGAGCTTCATTGGAGAAGAAAGTGGCCAAGCTTCAGATGATGGCACTGTTTGATAGAGCACACGCCCAAGCATAGTATGATCTCATTATCTAAGACATTTAGAGTCATCCTCAATCTCTGATTTACTGCGATCCTGAGCGGTCATATATAGCGCGGTCGCGAATATTTTAGCTTGATCTAAGTATGCACAATTTGCCAGTCGCTGTTAGCCAATCATTTTTGGCGCCAGGTGTGAAGATTTACTTTCTCTCGCTGATTTCGCTTTGTGTTATCCACGAAAGGAAGCGACAACAATGAACTCTGCATCCTTGGTAAGGGTCAAAGACGTGTGACGCAATATTCGGCTCCGAGATTAAGCAGATCTTGTGACACACTTACCTATCCGGGCTGACAAGCGAGGTGGATTTCTCGTCGTCACAAATGTACATTTCTTTATACAAGTATAGCTTCCCCACCTCTAACACTCAGTTCTCTGCAAGCATTCTCCGACGACAGATTCATCTATGACGAATTACAAATCTGGCTCCTTCTTTGGTTACAAAAGTGCCATTTTTATGATCCTTTCATCTTGCCGTTCTTTGAACTTATTTGCTATGGATAGTTTCCCGGCTCTATAGGAACTTCTGCGGAGGACCATTCTGGTCAATTTTTTTACTGATGAATATTATTTCTCTCCACCAACCCGGGGAACTTAACTGCTGCGTCCCATCATCACATGGATGATCCATCCTATTTATCTTCATGTCTTAGACGACTTTAAGTAGCCATTTTACTTCTTCGGTTTTGCACGGGAAATTGAAACTTGGCTTTGCTTTCACGATCCAGTGACCCGGCACAGGAGCCAGCTACTCTTGACCGTCCCGTTTGAGGTACAATCTGGAGATTATGACGTACAGTTGTCCACTTTTGTCCCAAAAGGAATACACTCTAAGAACTGCGATATGCATACACTCCTTCCCAGATCTCATTCTGATGACTTTGCTCACTGCCGCTCATATCTTCATAGCTTTGCTTAAGCCACTCACAATACCATTGCAATCAATTGTAGCCTGTACGAAAACTATCGCATTGTGGATGAAGCCTCTGTGAAACTGAGCTGGGCAGCCACTTAAGATGGTTACGTTATCTTACTCGGCATTATTGAGATCCATTGCTACTGGCGCTCTCGTGACCTTCCACTCGCAGCACCTTTACCTACCCTTGCGACCCAGATTTGTTCCCCTCGTTATATAATACGCCCACCGCCCACCGCTCACCGCTCACTAGAAAAATGAAGGATAAAATTTTTAGATATTTTAGATAGAAACTATGCTCACAAAAGTATCGGTGTGAACCCGCCCGTTCGGAGACGCCCAAGATGATGGAAATCAATACTGCTCGTGGAGACATTAATGCGGCAATTAGACGGGATCAAGTCCTCTTTTTTCCTACTTAGAGTACTTTTGATACGTCTGCTAGGCGGAGCAGAAATCGCGACTTCACATCGTCCTAAGCTGTCAACGCCTCCTTTTTGGGAGGGGCGGGTATTTCTTGCTGATTCTTATTGTCGCGTACGACCTATAATTTTGATGGTCGAAAGCACGACACATCATGACTTCATTCCGACCAAGGCCGAAACCATGGTCGTATCAACTTCACTCATCCAAAGACATTTTCTCCGTCCCGGATAGCAATGGCCTAGAAGCTTAACATCAATCTTCTCAAAGTGAGAATCATCTATTCCTCCCCGGTGCCCAGTCGAGGCACTCCTGAACGTTGTCGCCAGACAAACTTGAAAGCTGCTGGGTATCTCCAGGTGAGCAACTATCGCTTTCGACATTCTGGCATCCAGTTCTCTAATCCCATAGGAACCAAAATCAACAAAAGCTTGTCACGCTGGTCTATCCACCGCGAAAACTGATACTTAATCGCTTTATATTTCCTCCTCGCCAAGGGTCCAGTCCTTTCAAGACTCGTTCGTGGAATTTGTTGAATTGAGATTCAATTTGCATAGTGGAAGCTTTAAATCTAAGGATCCGCGTTAGTTTACGTACACAGTTTGTGTAACGGGGTTACACGGACTCTGATATTGGGGTGTGTGTGTCAAACGAGATGTGCATGGTGTGACCACACTCAAACAAGAATACGGTACAGGGTTAGGAGGCCAGTAGTTATGCAGGTATTTAGATTTTGCTATATATATTTAGTATATCTAGAAAAATCTAAACTTTTTTAAAATCAGGATAAAAAAATAAATAAAGATCAGTTCTGAATTCGAACCGAAGAGTCAATTAGCCTTGGGAAGGCAATTATTGCTCTTGGAGTAAGCGGATTTCGATCCGCTAACTTATACTTGTTTCTTGTAAAGAACGAAAGGTCGGTGACTAAAGTACGCTTCCTCAAGCGCTTAGCTACGGTAGCCTTGCTGCAGGTTGGATGTTGTGACAAATTACACGTGACCTTGTGTGAAAAAACGGGTCGAACAAGATTGTGCGACCGTACATAGGTGTGTGTTACATAGTTAGTGTAATAAAACAGGGAAGTGGCTGCACCGTAACAAGAAGCCACCACGTGGCAAAGTTGCCAGTAATGCTATATTAATAAGGTCTTGCTATATTAATTCGGTATTACTTTATTAATTCGGGAAACCTAACTTTTAGATATTGGCAGCTCTGCCGCAACTAAACAGGTAACTCTAATTTCGTTTTTGAACAGAAGCATTCGTTTGCCTTGGTAAGGCTTTAGTACTTAGATATAGCGGATTGCGTTCCGCTACACTAATACTGGTTCTTGGGAGCGAACGTTAGGTTGGTGACCTTGGTTTTGATTCCTTCAAGCAAAGAGCTACGGTAGCCCCGCTGCACGTGGTAGCACTCATAGTCAATTTACGTCTGAGTCGTTAGGACCCATCCTCTGTGAGGATGGAGGAATACTCCTTTTTGCCCCAGGGCTTGCAGAACGGGCAGAATAAGCTGATGCCCTGCTGGACTCTGAGGGCGTGGAGCACCTCGTTGCGCAAGGGCCCGAGGCGATAAGGGGGCACCTCGAGGCGTTTTCAAATGATAAAAATACTCTGTTAGAGCACTTACAGCAGAAGCTGTCTGTGACGTCTGCGTCCATGACGCCACCGCCGCCGACGGATGCTACCGACCCAGGCCGCTCGTGGTGAGCATTAAGAACTACGAGGGAAAGAATGGAGAGAAAATCCTTCTCTGGGT
>NW_020187475.1:768049-775110 GCF_900000015.1 Plasmopara halstedii | reverse complement strand
CCTCGAGAAGCCATAGAAGATCCTCATCGATTCCGGGGCGTCGGGAATTATACTCTACGTTCCACAATGGATGGGAGTCGGCGGTATGCTGAGGTGCTGAAAGCGCGGTTGGGTGACATCGTCACATTACGTCTAGCGACGGGGACGCGTGTCACAGTCCCGATGGTCCCTGTGAACCTCGGAGTCAAGTTCCTTGACTTTGATAGCGTGGAACGCTGTCTAGTCTAAGACTTGGATAAAGGTATGACCTTATCCTAGGAATGGATGGTTTGAACACAATGAGCCATGGGATTGATTGGAGGTCAAAGACCTTGAGCGCAACGCGCACGTCTCCTGGTGGAGTTTTGGCGAGTCATGAACCCACCTCTGCTAGGAGACAAAAGCGCTATTGGCGAGAGCACTGTACCGAGACGGTAAACGTGCTGGACATTGGAATATTCGAGCTGGTAGACACCAGCGGTGTATCGAACAGGAGTCCCGCCCGGGCTGAACGTGGAGTGGCAATGTAACCCACTGAGCGCTGCCCACGTTTCGGAGCAGTCGCTGCATTTCATGCGTGACATGGTCGGCCAAGGGCCGAGGCATCGAGGGCGAGGCCCCAGTGATGCACTGAATTTGGCACGTAAATCACTGAGCACTGGTCTCGTTGCGAAGCAGTCGCTGCATGCCATTGATGGCGTGGTCGAACAGAGTCCGGGATTCTTTGGCACGGCCCTTCGGATGCGCGTGGAGTGGCACGTTATCCACTGGACGAAGACTGCGGGGTTAGCATCTCTTCGTCGGATGTTGTAGATAACATCGGATCTCCAAAGGAGCGGACAGTAAGGGTGACACCAAACGACGAGGAATGCGTGTTCCCCTGGCCTCACCAAGACATAGAACCTCTGCACAGAGGCGACGGCGACGCCGTATACTGGCTGCAAGACGCCGGGCGTCGACCCTGAATCAAAGTGTGTCTACCGTAGATGACGGTGCACAGTTATACACCCTCGTCAACGGTATGACGGGGGAGGAAGATGGCGACGTTAGCCTCGAAGCTATGCCTGCAATAGATGCTCTTCTTGATCTGGACGAGATGTCCCTTCAAGAGTTCAGCAGTGCCTTGAAGGCAGGCGATTTGGCCGAAGTGGTCATTGTAAGACCGGACGAGGAGATAAACTCGTCGTCACTTTTGGATGAAGCTGTCTTGGAGGACACCAAGAGATTGCTGAACGCACGAAGTGGATTGTCGATCCTACGGAATCCCTTGTATCAGTACTATCTTTTGGTAAAGGAATTTCAAGACGGTGTCTCTAAAGACCCGCTTTCAGTCCCACCGCCAGACCGAGGTGTGCGGCATGAGATCGACCTGGTTCCGGGAACGAAATACTGCGCAACACGCCAATGGACCCTGCCCAAGGAGCAGTGCGATGTCATTGACGCATTTTTCGTGCGAAGCACTACGCAGGAATGGTGCGTGAGAGAAAATCTCTCCACTCGACACCCATGCTTTGTGTCCGGAATCCGAACGGCAAGTGACGTATCGTTCACGCTTACAATAAGCTAAACTCTGCTACCAATCCGGCACAGACGCCGATTCCTAGAAGGATGTTCCCCAGAATAATATGGATGTCTGTACACAGTACAGTGCACTCAACTTGGTCGATGATTAATACCATTTGCTCATTAGAGCGAGCGATACTCTGCTGACAGCGGTGAGGACTCAGAGCGGGATGATCTTGTAGTTGCTGGTGGTCCCATAAGGGCTGTCAAAAGTACCAGCAACATTTAATCGTCTTGAACCGCAGTTATTCAGGCCCCACCGGGTGTATGCACAAGCACACTTCGACGACATCTTCGTCTACAGTCGTGCGGGGCGCGGAAGGACAGATCTGGAAAGCACATCATCTATTTGAGAGCGGTGCTCGATTGCATGCGGACGGTAAGCTGTAAGCTAATGCAGATAAGTGCATCTTCGGCGCGGAAAAAATCTACTTTCTAGGATGCTTCATTGGGAAGCGTAGCCTTCGAGCGGATCCCGCTAAGGTCAAGGCTATTGTAGACTGGCCGGTTCCAAAGAAAACTAGGATTGACTTGGCCTCGCCACCAACTTGCACGAGTATAGCGCGAACCATGCGGAAATGGCTCGTCTATTGTCGACTTCCTTTGTAAGGAAGCGAATTGGTATTGGAACACCGAGCATTGGGAGGCATTTGGCAGGGTCAAAAACAGCTTCCTTCATGCACCAATGTGGACGTTGCCAGACCTCGATCGCCCTTTCACTATCGTCTTTGACGCTTCGTACTTTGCAATGGGCTGTGCACTGCTGCAAGCAAACGCCGAGGGGAGAGATCGGGTAATCGCGTTCGAATCTCGTCATCTTGAGGCTGCAAAGAAGAACTACCCAGTCCACGAACAGGAATCACTTACGATGAAGAATGCACTCGTCAAGTTCAGGGTGCACCTGCTTGGCTCCAAGCCGTTTGTGATCTAGAGAGATCATGCGACCTTATGCACTGCGACTCAGTCGCCTTACCTCTCGCAGAGGATGGCCAGGTGGCTCTCATTCTTCGCAGAATATATCTCTGAGGTGAAGCATAAGTCAGAAAAGCGGAATGATGCGTTGTCGTGCAGACCGGATTATGAGCTTGCTCTTGTCACGACGGTGACGTTGTCGGTGACGGATGTGATCCGCGCCGCATACACGGGTGATGATACGTGTGTAGCGCTGCTACAGGCTCTTGGGAGCAAGGAGTTTGGAATATCGGACAATAAAATATCGGCGCGTTTGCGCACACGGTTACATCGATATTAGTTGAAAAAAGGGTTGCTGTATTAGCGCCGATTCGACGGATACGACACGAATTGTGGTTCCTCGCGATAAGGATTTGAAATTCCGTATCCTCTGTGAGGCCCACGACACCCCACTCTGGTTGTGAGAACACGTACGGCTTTTTGAGTTGCCAGCACTGGTGGCCCAAGCTGTACAAATGGACGAGCACATATGTGCGCATGTGTGAGATGTGTCAAAGGGTGAAACCCTCTCCGAATGCGGCGGCGCCGCTGTTTAGATTACCAGTACACTTTAGGTGCTGGCAATCCATGAATATAGTTTTGTGTTTGGTCTTCCGAAGGGCTCAGCGGGCAACACGAATGTCGTGGTCTTTGTGAACTGTTTGAACAAGATGGCTCAATTTGGGGCTGTGCCGGACACCTTCGACGGTGTGGGTACAGCGACGCTGTTTGTGGATCATGTCGTTCGACAGCATGAGCTCCTGGAGTCAATTGTCTCAGACAGAGACCCATGCTTCAGTTAAAAGTTGCTATGTAGTATCTTATTATACGGCTATATCTACTCGGCCCTGACTCCGATATTGCATTGCTTCATTCCGCTGGGGTATTTTTTATTCTTGATTTTAATTCTGGATTTTTCTTGTACGAGTCGCCATCCCGAAGTCCTTATTGGCTGTCGTCGGTGATATTTTGCATGCAGCCTACATTTCTTGCATGTCTGGTACGATTACGATTTTGTCCGCTGAAGGGCTCGAACCCGCGCCACACAACATTTTTCAGTCGACCCACGCCACCGGGTCTGACCCATGCTTTACTGGGAGGTTTTGGTCGACAATTTTTAGGGTGCAGGGCACCAAGTTGACTATGTCAACAGCGGACCATCCGGTCAAACTAAGCGCGTGAATTGTGTCGTTGAAAACGCTCTTCGCAGCGTCTGCGCTGAGCGTTATAGTTTCTATCTAAAATATCTTTGATTTTTTACTACAAAAATAAGTTAATAAAACTGGAGCGCCATGCTGAACAATGCAGTGCATGAATCTACCGGGTACACGCCGTTCTATGTGAACGAAATCATTTATTATTGCGTCCCGCTGACGCAGCCATTATATGGCTCAGGGCTTGGTGGGGGAGGATTGTCCGAACGGCTAGCTGATGTCAGCCCCTCACTGTCCAAAAATAAGTCGATGACTTCGTGTCTACCAGACTGAGTGTCCTACGACACGTTCGCGACGCGATCAATGAAAGCCAAGATATGCAGACGGAAGAAACAGAAGTAATGTTGAAAGTATTACTGTCGGGTACATGGTTTTATTAAATGCTAAAGACCATCCTACACATGCAGTCTCAGCTGTCTTTAAGACGAAGCTCCGTCTACGGTTTATCGGACATTTAAGGTCGTGGCAAAGCCGGTCCCTGCGTCTACGCTTAATTTTCCAAAACGGATACATACCCACCCGTTGTTTTATGTGAGCTTGCTTATGCCGTACCGGGATCCGGCGCAAGTGAACGCGGAAGCGTTGTTGCCGGGGCGCCGTCCAAAGGCGCTCGACCACCCAAAAGCTGAACCAGCAACAAATTCCTTAGCACGGAGTTCAACGATCTCCGTTTCCAACGGTGACAGGCGCTCCACTGTGACATATCCGTCTGCTCAACGGCTAGGGGCCGCTCCGACTGAGCACGATAGTCCTCAACGAGAGGCAGTCGGTGCAAAAAGTCCTCCAAGCTCGAGGTCTTCTGCACAGCGGTATGCGACCTCGGCAAGATGCTCGGTGAAGTTCCGATGACGACGGACTTTGTCTTTCAGAGCTCGAAGAGCATTGCGAGTCCACGGTCGGCGATCGAACAAGTCGACATCGCTCGCCGTCAATTCTTCTCTAAGAGAACGGTGTCGTCCACTGTAACGTGGGATGCCTTGTGGGCCGACGTCGTCGATAGGGTCAGACCAATCTCTCGTGAAATGGCGGGAATACCCAAACTCCGAAAACTCGCGGGAATGTGAGGTGCCACTTCGGCAAGAATGACTAGACGTAGTGGATGTTTATGATCAGAAGGATCATGACGCTCCGTGTCATTGTACGCCCCGAGCTTCTCGGCAGTAGCCCGGGAAAACGAACGAGAATGATGCTCTGGCTCTGACCTGCTGTGGTCGTAGACTCACTCGTGTGAGAAACCACATAGCTTGCGGCAGCGTGATGGACTAGTCCATGTGGAGCATGAGGATTATACGCAGGAAGTCGGCGTTGCGCCTTGGGTTTGGCAAACTCAAATCTATGATTGCGTTCTATGCGCACGTCCACTTCAACGTGGCTTCACTGTAAGTTAGACATCGAGGAAAGTTATTGGCGCCGATGCACCCAACGCTTAAAGAGCTGTTCGTCATCTGCAGCGATTTCGCCAGGGGCGAACACCACAGAAATAGTATTTATCGCGGGTACAGGACTACCTCAATTTGAGCGCGAGGTCGAGCGCGGTACCTGATCAATTGGATTTCTTGAGGTACCAAGAAGCGTGCTCAGAGATCTTCTTGCTGGTCAAGCTCTGCTTGTGTAGTGGCCGGGGGCCCGACCTCGTAGACGCCTAACGATCGAGTGATTGTGTCTTTCATTTCAGTAGCGGGATCCGCCGAGCGGAAGCTATAGGGTCTAGGACCAACGTGGATACGAGCGCATGAGAGCTACTTTGTGGGCAGCCTCCAGCTACTGCTCCTAAGCCTCGTCGAAGCGATTGGTAATAATACCACTCCCCCCCGGACGACGAGAGATCGGGAAACAGACACAGTGTCCGCAAGGTTCGAGCGGGCTCATGTCGCGCCGTTGATGCGCCTTACTTTCCTCATCTTCCCATCCTGGATAAAGGGTATCCGACTTGTAGTCGACTTCCTCCGAATCCTCGACGAAGAAATGTGTCGCGCATGGCGGGCGCGGTGTGTGGCGCCCGGTTGCCAAGGGCTTAGGATGTGCTTCCAATGAAGCTGCAGACGTACTGTCCGGAGTGCGGAAGACGAATATGAGCCCTGCCCGCGGACGCCCTCGGAACCAGCTAGGCTGAATTTTTTTCGTTATATAGACACAGAGCGTGTTTAGCGGAGAATGTGTAAAGATGGTCCAAGGGTCATAATGGTATCTCAGATACACGAGAAAAATGTGAATTGTGGGTATTCACAATTTTGATGGAAGGGAGTGTCACGAGTTACACGTAACCTGGTGTGAAAGGGTGGGTCACGCAAGATGATATAACCGTACTCTTAAAGTGTGAATGACATGAGTCGATGTAATCACATAATGGTGTGGCTACACCGTAACAAGAAGCCACCCCGTGACGGGAGTGCCAGTATTTATGCGTTTGAATTAGGTTTTGTTGCTGATAGTCTATCAGAGAAAACCAAGCCTCGTGTTGTATAGTACTAGTGGACGAGCTTCACGTGTCTCTTACCCAGAACTGTGCGGAGGACAAATATTGGGTACTTCGTAGCAATTATATGTTTGAAGGCTTGTGAATAGAAATCCACTAGCCGGTTTGAAGCCAGACTGTCGTACCAGACTTAGAGTAGACAACAAATTAAGGATCTGTATTCACATTCCATTTTTCTCCCTCGGACTCAAGTCTGCGAAACACTTGCAAAAGGTTTCACTATTCAATTAGAGATACTTAAGGTTTTGATATAGGCGGCTCTGCCGCGAATAAAAAACTAAATACAGTCTTAATTTTAAACGGAAGAGTGTATTTGCCGTGGTTAAGGTCTTAACTACTCTTGGAGGTAGCGGATTGCAATCCGCTACACTTGTACTGGTTCTGGTATAGAACGTAAGTTCGGTGACCCTAGTAAGCTTACTCTAAGCAAAGAGCTACAGCAGTCCCGCTGCATCTTCTACAGAAGCACCGCACCTCAGCGCTTGTTCTCGCGCGTGATCAACCTGCGCGACAAGCTGCCGTTTTGTCAAAAGCATGTCAAATGCATGACCATCCCACCATCTATCAATCAGACAGATGAAAACGTCTACGTCTTTGCGTCTAAAGTACTTGACCTAGACGTTAGCGGCCTCACACTTGGAGCATTTATGCGCTCCCCGTTATAGCGGCCGCATTCTCATAGTGTGTGAATGCATTCGAGTGATCGACCACCGTATCTGGCTTTCGGGTCTTTTTAGTTCTAATCTTCGGGGCAAACGATAGACATGAGCGGACCAAGTGTGACTAGCTGCTCCGGAGATAGGTTATCGGGCGACTCGTGCTCAATCCTCAAAGAAGAGTCAGTCTTTTTATAACTTAGTCATTTGTTTGATTACACA
>NW_020187475.1:759965-768039 GCF_900000015.1 Plasmopara halstedii | reverse complement strand
GCTCTGGGAGTGGCTGATGATGCCCCAAGGGCTGTCAAATGCACCAGCAACATTTAATTGTTTAAGTAACGCAATTGTTCAGGCCCCACCGGGCATATGCACAAACAAACTTTGAAGAATCCTTCACCCACTGTGGTACGGGGAACGGGAAGACAGATGAGAGAACCCACGTCATTCATGTAAGAGCGGTGCTCGATTGCATGCGCACGAATAAGTTGTATGCTGATGCCGATAAGTGCATCTTCGGGGCGGAGGAAATCCTCTTTTAGGTGGCTTCATTGGGAAGTGTGGTCTTCGAGCGAATCCCGCTGAGGTTTTAGCTATTGTGAACTGTCAGGTACCACTGAACCACAAGGGTGGCTTGGCCTCGCCAGCTGCTTGCACAAGTATAGCGCATCCTATGCGGAACTGAAAAATGGCACAGCCATTATCTAATCGTCTTAAGAAGGACACGGAATGGTGTTGGGATCTCGAGCATCGGGAGGCATCTGACAGGGTCAAAGACAGCATCTTAATACACCAATACTGGCGTTGCCAGACCCCGATCGTCCAATATGTGTCGTCTGTGACACTTCGGACTTTGCCATCGGCTGTGCGTTGCTGCAAGTAGACACCGAGGGGCGAGATCGGAAGATCGCATTAAAATCTCGCCACCGTAATGCTGCTAAGAAAAAACTACCCAGTCCACGACAGAGATTGACTTTCGAAGAAGTATCTTTTAGTTCGAGTGTAGCGGATCACAATCCGCTACCTCGGACTACAAAAATCTCAAACAAGGCAGACAAACACTTCTTTTTAAGATCGAAACTGTATATAATTGTTTCATTTGCGGTAGAGTCGCCAGTATTTATAACCCCAGGCTTTACTAATTAATATAGTCATACGGAATTAGTATTCCAAAACTAATAAATAAAGTAATATGCATTACTATTGGCAATCTTGCCACGTGGTGGCTTCTTGTTACGGTGTAGCCACACCATTGTGTGATGACACCAAATTGTGTAATACACACCTATGTCCGATCGCACAATTTATTGAAACACGCCCTTTCATACACGGGTACGTGTACCCTCCCCATCAAAATTGTGAATACCCACAATTCCCATTTAACTGTCGAACGCCATCTTCGGTTTGAGTTTGCCAAACGCACAACGCATCGCTGACTTCCTTCGTATACTCGCCCTGCGACGTATGGATTAATCCATCACGCAACCGCGAGCTCTGTGGTTTCTCACACGGGATAGTTTAAGACCGCAGCAGCTCAGGGCCATAACTAAAACCCAGCTCATGGTCCTTCGGCTTTCCCGGCTATTGCCGCTAAGCGCGGAGCGTACGACGACGCGAAGCGTCATGATCCCTTTGATCATAAGTGTCCACGACGTCTGGGCAGTCTAGCTGAAGTGACACCACAAAATCCCGAGAGTTCTTGAAGTCGTGGTATCCCCTTCACTTCACAAGAGACTGAGTTAGATCCGGTGACAACACCAACCCAGAATACGTTCCACGTGGTAGCGGACACCACCTTTCTTGTCAAGAAGAGTCAAAGGCGGACGACGACAACTGGGTCGATAACCGTTCGGTGACTCGCGACCTCATCAAGGTCTTGAAGACAATGTCCGTCGTGAACTGGACTCCACTGGGCATCAAGATGAGGTCGCATACTGCTGCGCGAACGACTTAAGAAGCTTGGAGCACGTTGTGCACCGGAGGCTTCACGTTGAGAAATATCGCGCTATGTCGAAGCGGCTTCTAGCCGTTGAGCAGACGAATGTGTCGCCGTTGGAAACGAAACTCGTTGCACTCCGTGCTTAAAACCAGGTGCTGGCCCACCTTCTGGATGGTCGAGCGCCTGTGGACTTCGCCCCCGGTGCCAACGCTTCCGCGTTCACTTGCGCTGGATTCTGGTACGGCTTAAAGAAGCCCATATAAAATACCGGATGGGTGTGCATCTGTTTCGGGAGGTTTATCGTATACGCAAGACCCCGCTTGGCCCAGCCTTAAAGGTCCGATAAACCGTGAACGTCCTTCGTCTTTAAGACAACAAAAGATACATGTGTAGGAATGCTTCTAGCATTTAATATAACCAGGTCTCTGACTTCAGCATCTCTGCCAGACACCATCGACGGTGTCGGTACAGCGACGCTGTTTGTGGACCGTGTTTTCCGACAACATGGACTCCCAGAGTGTCAATTGCCTCCGACAGAGACCCACGATACATTCAAATTTTGGTCGACGACCTTCGAGGTGATGGGCACTAATCTGAATATGTCGACAGCGGACCATTTGCAGACCGATGGTCGAACTGAGCGCATGAATCGCGTCGTTGAAGACGTCCTTCGCAGTGGGTGCGCTGAGACACCGAAGCGCTGGAGCACCATGCTATCACTTGAAGAGTTCGCTCTGAACAATGCAGTGCATTTATCCACCGGCTTCACGCTTTTCTGCGTGAACGGGCTCGTTCATACTCGCGTCCCGCTTACGTCGCCATCCCATGGCTCAGGGCTTGGTGGGGGAGGAATAGCCGAGTGGCTCGCTGATGTCAGCCCCCTCACTGTCCGTAAGGAAGTCAATGACTTCCTGTCTATCCGATTGAGTGACTTACGACACGTTCGTGATGCAATGACTGAAAGCCAATACATGCAGACAATATAGCAGAAGGAAGAAGCAGCAGAGATGCTGAAAACATTGAGGTCAAAAATTTGGTTCTATGAGATGCTAAATGCCTTGCTACACATGCAGATGCTGCTGTCTTTGTGACTAATGACTGTCCGCGGCTTATCGGATCTTCAAGGTTGTGGCCAAGCGGGGCCTTGCGTATACGCTACAACTTCCGAAACGGATGACCGTCCACCCAGTATTTTATGTGGGCCATACCAGAATTCGGCGCTAGTAAACGCGGAATCATTGGCGCCGGGGCGGCGCCCACAAGCGCTTGGTCACCTCGAAGTTGAGCCAATAAGTGGTTTTGAGCACCGAGTGAAAAGATGCCGTTTCCAACGGCACCAGGCGCTCCACCGTCGCCCTATTCGTCCGCTGGACGGCTAGAAGCCGGTACGACGGAGAGCAATAGTTCACAGCGTGCCACGATCTCTCGAGGACTTCCGCACAGCGGTATGTGACCTGGGAAAGATGTTCCACATGACGACTTCTCTGTCCGCCAACGCACGAAGAGCATCACAAGTCACAAAAAGGCGATCGACCAAGGCGTCATCGCCCACCACCGACTCTTCTGAATGTGAATGGTGGCGTCCACTACCACGTGGAACGTATTTTGGGTCGACGTCGTCGACAGATCATACTAAATGCCTTGTGAAGTGGCGGGGATACCCAAACTCCAAGATCTCATGGAAGTTTGAGGTGCCACTTCGGCAAGACTGCCCAGACGTCGTGGGCGCTTATGACTAGAGGCATCACGACACTTCGCGTCGTCGCGCGCCCCGTGCTTTTCTCGGGAAGTTGAAGGTTCATGAGTTGAGCTCAAGCTATGGCCCTGAATAGCTGTAGTCGTAGACGTTTCCGTGCGAGAAACCTCAGATCTCGCAAGATCGTGATGGATTGTCGCAGGGCGACAATACGCAGGAGAAAGGCGTTGCGGCTTGAGTTTGGCAAACACAAATATAAGATGGCGCCAACGTCCACTTTTAGTTTCGCTGTAAGGTGGGCGACTACGTTGATGCCTAACGATCGAGTGATCGCGTCTTTTGCTTCAGTAGTGGAGCTTGCCGAGCGGATGCCGTATTCCACACTAGAGTAACGTGGATACGAGCGCATAAGAGCCGCCCTGTGGGCAGCGTCCAACTGCTGCTCCTGTACCTCGTCGAGACGATCAATTAAAATATCACTTCCCCCGGAAGCCGAAAGGGTGGGAAAAGAGCACGGTGTCTGTAAGGCTCGATCAGGGCTCACGTCTCGCCGTTGGCGCACCTCGCCCTCCTCTTCTTCTTATCAGTATCCGACTCGTAGTCGACTTCCTTCGAATCCTAACGATGAAAGTTGTCACCCGTGGCGGCCGCGGTGTGTGGCGCCTGGTTGCTGATGGCCTGGAAAGTATTCCCGTGGAGCCGCAGACGTACTGTCTGGTGTTGCACCGCGTGGAGATGTCGAAGAAAGGCCTCTGCCCGCGGGAGGCCTCAGAACAAGCGAGGCTGGGTGTTTTCGTGCCATAGTCACAGAACTCATTGAGCAGAGAATGTGTTAGGACAGTTTTAGGGACATAGCGGTGTCTCAGACACGCGAGCTTCGTACGAGGCGACAGTTAAATTTATTTACAATTTTGATGAGGGAGAGTGTAACGGAGTTACACGTGCCCTGCCAGAAAGGGGATGATCACATAAGATGGCGGGACCGTACCAATGTGTGGGTTACACTAGTCACACAATGGTGTGGCAACACAGTAACAAAAAGCCACTATGTGGCGGGACTACCATTAATTATGCACATTCATTAGGTGTTACTATTTAGTTTGAAAAAACTAGGGTTTTATATATAGGCACCCCTGCCGCAAATAAAACAATCAAATACAATTTCAATTGTGAACGGAAGGGGACATTTGCCTTGGGTTAAGGTTTCGGGTACTTTTGACGGTAGCGGATTGCGATCCACTACATTCGTACTGGTTCTAATATAGAACGTAAGGTCGGTAACCTTAGTAAGCTTTCTCTTAGCAAAGATCTACGGCAGCCAAGCTGCATCTATCTCCTTCAAGTTCAGCAGAGCTTAGTTCTTCACCGGTATGTCGCCCCGCGCCTAACGAGTGTTGTCGTTTTCCCGCGACAAACAATGCCGAATCGATGAACCTTTGTGTAGGGATAATCAATCCGAAGATAACGAGTGTCTTCACAGACAAGGTGGTCAAACACAGACAGGTGGTCAAACGCTGCTCGACAGCTCGTATCTCTGCATCCTCGTCCTCAGCATAGCTGAGATCCATCGGCTCAGACTCGCTCGACGAGCTGTTAGAGTGTGCATATCAACCAAGTCCTGCAAACTTATTCGGCGTTCAATGCCACGTTCTCTGCTACTTCAAAAGAAGACGAATACTCACGGAAGACTTCCATTCTGGCCACGCCAGTACGGTTGCCCTCCATTGAGATGGTCATTGTGACCGCCTCGGGAAGAGAATTGGCTGTCATACCGGCAATGAGAGTCCGCAACACTTAGGCAAAGTCCACAAAGACCTCATGCCCTATCGGGCGGCAAGAAAAAAAGATCACACCGATATCCCTGGTTAGGCGGTGAGTCAACTCGTAAAAGCTGCAGCTCCAAATCCGCCCATGAGGAAAAGCTGCTTTGACCGAAGTGTCACGTGACAGTGCCCATTCTCGCGCTCGACCCATAAGCTTGAATATAGATAGCGCTACGCGCTGTTGCTCGGTCTGGAGCATGGCGGACCCCATTATCATCCTACCCCTCTCACCCAAAGCAATGGATTCTGTCCATCCTTTCCCTCGAGAAGATTAACGGTCGCCATCAGCGGCTTGGGTCGGTAGGTCATCCGTCGCTGGAGTGGTGTCATGGACGCAGTCGACGCCAAAATCTTCTGTTGTAAGTGCTAGGCGCACGCTGGTCGCTTCAGGTCCTTGTGAAGCGCGATGTTGCACGCCCTTAAGACCAAGCAGAGACATCAGCATTTTAAGCCCGTTCTGCATGCCCTGGGGTAAACAGGATGCGTGCTCCATCCTCAAAGAATGTCAGTCGTAACGACTCAAATGTAAATTGACTACTAGTGCTACCAAGTGCAGCGGGCTGCCGTAGGTCTATCGCTTGTAGAAAGATTGGTAAAGGTCACCGACCTTTGTTCTATACCTAGAACCAGTACGAGTGCAGCGGATCGCAACCCGTTTGATCCAAGAGTAACTACAACCTTAAGGCAAGGCTTATTGTAATCCTTGTTTTCGTTTGCGGCAAAGCCGGCTATATCTAAATCTATAGGTTTTCTTGATTAAATTAGTAAAACCTAATTAACACACATAACTACTGGCAGTTCAGCTACGTACTGACTTCTTGTTAAGGTGTAGCCACACCATTGTGTACTTACACCATCTTGTGTAACCCACACCCTTGTGTGGTCACACATCTTGCGTGATCCACCCCCTCACACCAGGGTAAGAGTCAAAGAGAAGGAAGACACTTGTGCTGTAGATGGCAAAATGCTAAGGAAATTTATTTAAGGTCCTTAGTTTGCTGTGCTACTTTTATGCCTACTAAAAAATTCTACCAACTATTCAACTATTTTTTTCTGGATCTATGTACCTGTTATGCTCTTGTGGATAGCCTCGTTGCTGAATACTTCGCTAAACATTGGCTAAACCGCAACTTGCGCAATTAGCCTGACCACACCGGAATATATATATCTACCGGTTGGTGGCCGCTCGTCGAAACGCTTCCTTGGCACCACTAGTCTGTACGACGAGGCATATCTTTAACAACACTCCCACTCGACTCGGCAGTATTTAGTGCTTGAATGCCGAGCTTACTTGAAAAGTACAAAATTTACTTTCAGGAACTGCCTTGGTCAATATATCCGCTAACATGTCCGACGTCGAAATGTTTAAAGAGCAAATTGGCCGTCTTCAGTCTTTTCATGTACAAAATGGTAACGTATGTCGCTATGGTTTGTGCACTTGTGAAACTCGGAATTCTTCGCTAGCGCAATGAACTCTTGATTGCCTTAAAAAATCTTGACTCCATCGCTAGTTCCAGTTCATTAAGTTTGCAAAGAAACTTCTCGAGCCAAATCGCTTCTGCCGTTGCTTCAAAGCGCCATGTATTCGGCATCAGTCGACGATAAAGCCACCGAGCGCTTTTTCTTGCTTCACCAGCTGTTAACACCACCGCTCATCATATATGCGTGTCCACTTGTGCTTTGTCTTGATTCGAGATTGCCAGCCCAGTCCGCATCAGAAAAACCTTGAAGTCCGTGCTGGCAGCTTGTTAGAACTTAATACCGAGATCCTTCGTTCCTTAAAGATACCGGAAGACTCGCATAAGAGCTTGCCAATGGGCTGGGCATGGATTCGCTGCAAATTCACTTAACACTTTAACTGCCGCTGCCAGATCTGGACGTGTGCCTACCATGAGGTTACATAAGGCACCCAGTAGCATTGCGATACGGCACGCCAGCCATAGTATCGTCATGTGTGCACCCACCTTCACACATGGACTTGGTCAGCTTGAGACCGGGATCTTATGGCGTGCGGTGCCATCTTGAAATTCTCCAAAATGTCGTTTGCTAACTTGGTCTGCAACATCGAAACTTTCCTCACCACCGTGTCTTGTTAAATCTCCATGCCAAGAAAATACTTGAGGTAGCCGATATTGGTCATCTCAAATCGCTCGCTAAGCGCTTGCTTTGTTTCTTGAAGCATCTTGATACTGTTACTTGCGAGGATCAAGTCGTCAACGTATAGCGCAGCAAGAATCATTTCTTGAGCCATACGCTTTGTGTGTGCACAATGATCTGAATCACACTTCTTGAATTCCAGTTGTAGCAAAACATCATCAATCATTTTCTTCAACATTCTTGGCGACTGCTTGAGCCCGTACAACGACCTGTTAGCCTGCACACATGATCGAGATGATTTTGTCAACATAACCATCGAGCTGCACCATGAAGATGTCTTCTTCAAGAAGTCCATTTAGAAAAGCCGTCTTCACATACATCTAATAACCTTGTGACCATACTTAGCACTGAGGCTAAGAAAAATTATAGTTGAGGTAAACTTTGCAACTGGTACAAAAGTTTTTACGCAATCATTGCCGTACTTTTGTGCAAAATTTCTTGGCCACCAGACGCGTTTTGTAGCGTTCGATCTCTCCGTCTTGATGTTCCCCAACTTGAAAGTCTCATCTGTTTTCATTATCTTTGTATCCTTTTGGAAGCGGCACTAGATCCCACGTCTTGTTTGTGTTGGGTGTCTCCATTTCCGAGTCACAAGCCTTGGCCTATTTATCAGCGTCGCTGAATTCCATTGCCGACTTGAAAATGGTCGACACTATAGGATATATGAAGGGCAGAGGTGGAAGTGATGTTTACTTGTGTGTGCAAATGCAGAAGTAAGTGTATTAATGTTAC
>NW_020187475.1:758772-759955 GCF_900000015.1 Plasmopara halstedii | reverse complement strand
AGACACCATCGACGGAGTCGGTACAGCAACGCTGTTCGTAGATCGTGTTTTCCGACAACACGGACTTCTAGAGTCGATTGTCTCTGATAGAGACCCCCGTTTCACGGGAAAATTTTGTTCGACTTTCTTAAAAGATGCTAGGCACCAAGCTGGATATGTCGACAGCGGACATCCGCAGACCGATGGCCAAACCGAAAGGGTGAATCACGTCATCGAAGACGTTTTTCGCCGCGTCTGCGCTGAGACACCGAGGCGCTGGGGCGCCATGTTGCCACTCGTAGAGTTTGCGCTGAACAACGCAGTGCTCACATTACGAAGCAGTTGATGCATGCCAAGAGCGACATGGTCGGACATGGTCCGAGGCATCCTGGTCAAGGCCCCTCTGATGCGCGTGAAGTGGCACGTTATCTGCCGGAAGAAGACTACGGAAATAGCAGTTCTTCGTCGGATGTTGTTAATATCATCAGGGATCCGATGGAGCAGGGAGTGTGCAGCAGGGCTGCCGTAGCTTTGCGCTTTGAGGAAGCGTAAGCTAGGTCACCGACCTCTCGTTTTTGCACTTTGAGGAAGCGTAAGCTGGGTAACCGACCTCTCGTTTTTTACTCAGAACAAGTACAAGTTTAGCTGATCGCAATCCGCTTACTCCAAAAGTAATTATAGCCTTAACCCAAGGCTAATTAACCATTTCGGTTTAAATTCAAAACGGACTTCATTTATTTTTATCTGCGGCAAAGCCGCCTATTTTTAAATGCATAGAATTTCCTAAATATGTATCGTAAAATCTAATGCATGTATAACTGCTGGCTATCAAGCCCCGTACCGTATTCGTGTTTGGGTGTGGTCACACCATGCCCATCTGGTGTGACACATATCCCTGTTACCAGGGTATGTGTAATTCCGTTACACTCTCCCCCATCGAGATTGAGAACATTTACAGTTCCAATCGATTATTGCCTCAACGAGGCTTGCGTGACTGTTAGACACTGCGTTGGAACGAAACGATTCCCGTGCTTAATGAGCCCTGTGTCAATGACACCGAAGTCCTCAAGTCTCGCTGGTTCCAACAGCGCTCACGGGCAGAGCCCAACTTCGTCTTCCGCACGCGGTGCCATGTCGGACCGCGTGTCCGCGACATCGAGGGATATAAATCCTTGGCTCAATGAGCACGAGCGTCGCGCTTCGC
>NW_020187475.1:751606-758762 GCF_900000015.1 Plasmopara halstedii | reverse complement strand
TGAATCGCGTCGTTGAAGACGTTATTCGCAGCATCTGCGCTGAGACGCCGAAGCGCTAGAGTGCCATGTTGCCACTCGTAGCGTTTGCACTGAACAATGCAGTGCATTCATCTACCGGCTATATGCCGCTCTATGTGAACGGGCTTATTAATCCTCGCGTCCCACTGACGCTGCCATCCAATGGCTTAGGGCTTGGTGGGGTAGGAACATTTCGAACGGCTAGCTGATGTCGGATCCCTCAGTGTCAGTCAAGAAGTCGATGACTTCTTGTCTACCAGACTTAGTGTCCTACGACACGTTCGCAGTGCAATGGCTGAAAGCCAAGACATGCAGACCGAATATGGAGATAGAAGAAGCAGAAGAAATGTTAAAAACTTTGAGGTCGGAGACCGAATTATATTAAATGCTAAAACGCTTCCTACAGATGCAGTCTCTGCTGTCTCTAAGCAAAGCTTGGTCACAGTTTATCGGACTTTTAAGAGTCGTGGCCACGCGAGGCCTTGCGTATACGCTTAACGTTCCGAGAGGGATGCGCATCCACCCGGTGTCTTATGTGAGCTTGCTCTAGCCGTACCGGGATCCGGCGCATGCTAACGCGGAAGCGTTGGCGTCGGGGCGCCGCTCAATGGCGCTCGGCTACCCAGAACTTTAACCAGCAGCTGGTTCTGAGCCCGAAGTGCAACAACTCATTGTAAAACGCGAAAGGCTCTCCACCGTCACACGAGGTGACGTGTTCGCCTGCTCGACGGCTAGGAGACGCTCCGACAGAGCACGAATTTCCTCAGGTAGTCGGTGCACAAAATTCTTCAGACTCTTCATGTCTTCCGCACAGCGGGAGGCAACCTCGAAGAAATGCTTGGCAGAGTGCCGATGACGAAAGACTTTGTCCAACGCTCGAAGAGAAACCGGACGGTGATTGACCAAGTCGTCATTGTCCTCAACTGACTCTATTCGATGAGAATAGTGGTCTCCACTAAAACGTGGAGCGCCTTGTGGGTCGACGTCGTCGACGGGATTAACCCAGTATCTTGTGAAGTGGCGGGGATACCCAAATTCCGAGAATATACGGGAGTTTGAGGTGCCAAATCGGCAAGATTTGCCCGACGGTTTAGAAGCCTATTATCGGAAGGATCATGACGCTTCGCGTTGTCTTGCGCACCGCGCTTCTCGGCAGTAGTCCGAGAGGCCGGGGTTCATTAGCTAAGCTCAAGCTATGGCCCTGAGCTGCTGCGGTCGTAGACTCACTCGTGTAAGAAACCACAGAGCTCGCAGGAGCGTTATTGATTGTTCCATATGTTGCAGGGTGACAATACGCAGGGAGTCGGTGTTGCGCCTTGAGTTTGGCAAACTCAAATCTAAGATGGCCCTCATCGCCACGTCCACTTCCTTGTGGCTTGGCTGTAAGGCAGACGGCGAGGACAGTTTTTGGTGTCGCTGCACCCCTGTCTCAAAGAGCTTATCATCATTTGCAGTGATTTTGCAACGGACAAGCACCTTAGAAATGGTCAGCATTGCGGGAATAGGGGCATCTCTTTTTGATCCATTGGGATCTCTTGAAATTCCAAAATGCAAACTCGCAGAGCTTTCCACTAATCGAGCTCAGCTTGTATAGTAGCCAAAGACCCGACTACATAGAACGATCGAGTGATCGCGTCTTCCGCTTCAGCAGCGGGATCCGCCGAGCGGAAGCTGTATTCCACACGAGGTCTGAAATCGAACGTGGATACGAGCGCAGGGAGCCTCCAATTGTGGCTTTTGTGCCTCGTCGAGTCGATTGGTAATAATACCACCTCTCCTGGAAGCAGAGAGGTCGGGGAACGGACATGGTTTCGGCAGGGTTTAGCTGGGCTCACGTCGCGCCGTTGGCGCACGTCATCTTACTCGTCATTCCATGCTGGAAAAGGAGCGTCCGACTTGTACTCGACTTCCTCTAGCACCTCGACGGAGAAATCCGTCGCCTGGAGCCGGCCCAGTTGCCGAGGGCTTAGGATGTGCTTCCCGTGAAACTGCGGAAGTTCTGTTCGGAGATGTATTCTGTGCAGAAGAAGAAGAAGGGCTTTGCCCGCAAACACCCTCGCTACCAGCTACGCTGGGTATTTATGCGTGTCGTAGACAAGGTGCTCATAGAGCGGAGAAGTTTTAAAGCTGTCCTAGAGAACATTTAGGTGTCTCAGTCACGCGAGCCTCGTATGATGCGACCGTAATATGTTAATTAGGGATATTTATACTTGTAATGGGGGAGGATGTTACGGGGTTACACGTGTTCTTGTGATAAAGGGCGAGTCGCACAAGATTATGCGATCCTACATAGGTGTGTATCACACACTCAGTGTAATTGTACAATGGTGTGGCTACTCTGTAACAAGAAGCCACCACGTGGCAGATTGCCAGTAGTGATGCATATTACTTTTTATATAAGGTCTGCTACATTAACTCGGTATTACTATATTAGTTAGGAAAACCTAAGGCTTTATATATTGGTGGCTTGCCGCAACTAAATACATTAAATACAGTTTCGCTTTGAACAGAAGTGTTCGTTCGCCTTAATAAGGCTTTAGTACTTAGAAGTAGCGGATTGCGATCTGCTGCACTAGTACTGGTTCTCGGAAAGAACGTAAGGTCGGTGACTTATTATTAGCTTCCTCTAAGCGAAGAGCTACGGCAGCCCCGCTGCAGGTGTGGACTTGCCAGAAGCAGTTCGATATTCTCTAAGTTAAACACTATGGTAAGTCTGCTCTACTATTTGAAAAATACTTTCTTAAAGGATTTATTCTATCCGGATTAGTTCTATAGATATTAATATCTTTCATAAAAAAATCTCTATTGCTAAATGTGCGGCTAGCAGCCCTCGTGTACTACGGACCCCTCCTTTTCAGAGTTCATTCATCTTCATGCATATGAAGTCGTCGTTCCGGTCTTGTGTAAACTATGGAAGGGCAAAAAACAAGAGTACAGCGCTTGTCTCACACAATCTTCGTCTCATTCAGCGTTTACTTGAGCCAACTGCGAGTCTCCAAATGTATAACCAAAAAACACGGCACCATTTTAAGCGCGATATACACGACGCTATATTTGTCGTACCTTCTACATCAAGATGGACTCCATTTAATTCCTTGTTCGTCAGTTGAGAATTTACCTCGACAGGAATCCCATACTACAATCAGGCAAAATTTTTAACCCATCTTCATTCATTGCTCCATAAAGTATATCACTGTATGACGCGTATAAATGGCATGAAATGCAATGCCGCTATGGCAAATAATGACCTGGTCACATAAAGACCGTATTTGGCGATGAAGGCGGGTACAATCAGAACTGACTAGTTTTTGCACAGAAATGGTGAAAGCGACAGCTTCGCTTCACATAGCCATTTCAAGTTATAAAATGATGGAAAGAGGACACGAGTATTTAATAATCAACGTACGCATCTCATACCTTGCCCCCTGTCCTAATATGTTGGATTAATTTAGAAAGAGTGCAACGGGATTGCCATGCATCTTGCACAGGGAAAGCTTTAGAGGATTTTGAGGAACCCAGAGCATCTTAAGCAGCTTAGTATTTATAAGCCCACGATACGCCGCTATGGTCTTCACCAGTATCAGCAATTGTCCAAACGTAATTGTTGCACACAAAAGTGTTAAGTGTGTTTATCATACGCTGCGTATCCTGGACGCCCCCTAACCAAGATGTGGATCGCACTATGACTTACGTTTTTGTCGTTTATAGAAAGGGCGCAATTTTTGAGATTCAGTCGAAAGACAGTTTCTAATTTAAAAATGAAATGTAAGCAACGTCCCTGTTAGTTTCATAATAAAGTTTAGATGGAAAATAGGAGAAGTCGACAAACGTCCCAGGTAAAACCCCATCCAAATGTCCATAAAGACGGCATTCTGGTGCTTGACGGGCGATGTGATAGTAGAAATAAGTATTTCGAGTGATGGACCTGTTGCGCATTAAATTTCATTGCGTCTTGGCCTGTTTTTTGCCGGTGCTGCATTTGGCGGCTTGAAGCATGTTAGCACGGTGATGCTTTGTCAGATTTTAAATGACGCGTATGTACATCATTTTTGTGAGTGACCGTGATGTTCTTTCGGATAGTGTATTGCCAAGCCTATCTGAGTGTCCGCGCTAACAAACATACTGTGGTTGGCAATATACGCCGCTGGCCAGAGAGAAACCTGATGCCTTAACCGCAACTAGGTGTCTCATAGTGAAGTGGTTTGGCTAGTAGCTATCTTAAAACCATCACTGTTGAAATGTGGATGGTGAAAGAGCAACTGATGTATTATAACCAAGGCATTCTCCCTGCACCTAGCTCCTAGAATATGCACCTGGACCGAGACCCCCCGAGGCCCAGAGAAACCCCCGCGACCCCCTCAGGCCACTTCCAACCGCCAACGGCCATCCGGATAATCGTATCCGGATCCGTTTTCCAACACGCCTTCCTCGAAGCTTTCAGCTTCGATTGTCATGCAGCTGGTTCACCATCCCAATCATACCACACAGCTTGTCTAGTCGAACCTTATCGAGTGGCTTGTTAAACGCATCGGTCAGTTTGTCGTTTCCCTTTACCTTCACTAACTTAATCGGACCACGCTGCACCTGGTCACGGACAAAGTGTCAACGCAGCTCGATGTGACGCGTGCGCCGCGAATAGTTCGGGCTGGTGGCCATCACGTGTGCCGCACTATTGTCGATACCAATGCGTGCATAGACGGGAATATCTCAGACAGGATATTGAATTAATCTTTCGCTTCCATAGCAGCTTCACATGCAGCCACATACCAGCCGTGGATTGAGCCACAATCTACTGACGCTTGGACATTCATGTCACCGCTCCACTCACCAGCATAAATACGTGCTCTTCCTGGTCTCGGGGTCACTTCCCCGATCACTATCACAGAATCCGCTAAGGTTCAGCTCCGTACGGCCCCCAGATCCCTTCTTGTACATAATACCGTGCGCCTGAGTGCCCACAAGGTATCGTAAGACGCGCTTGAGCGTTGCCACATGCTTCACAGTCGGGTTCACAACGAAAATTCACAATTGGCCGAGTGCAAATGCCAGATCCGCCTAATTCCGGTTGCGAGAACCATGAGCATGCCCAGTGCCCCTCGGTAGTCAAAGCTGGAGTCGAAGCTGTCGTCCTCCGTAGCTGGTGCGAGTCTCGTGGTGAACTCCATGGGGATCCCACACTTGTTCGCTCCGCCAAAGCCGAGCTTGTATAACACGTACTTTGCATATTTCTCTTGGCTGATGAACACGCCCTCCTCGGTTTGAGTCACTTCGATAGCCAGAAACTCAGTGAAACCCCCGTGGTCCTTCAGGCCATACGCCTTGTCGAGCTCAGCAAACAACCCGATCTTGGACTCCTCATTATTCGTGGCACAAGCCACGTCGTCCACGTAGATCAATAGCGGCACAATTTTCTTTCCGTCGATCAAGTAGTAGAGACAGGGTTCCGTCGCACATCGATCAAATTCGCGGTTCAAAAGCCACCCATTGATCTCCGAGTTCCAATCACGGCCGGATTGGCGCAAGCCATACAGCGCCTTCCACACCACGTAAGGATACGACAGGAGCTCACACGAATACCCCTCGATCCCATCGACATACTGAGCGATTTCGAGCGTTGCATTTAGATACGCAGTGCTGGTGTCCCCACCGTAAAGTACAAGATCAAACTCTGCAGATATGATCGCCGTGATCCGTAACGAAGATATTCTCACGACAGGCGACGAAGTTTCCATAAAATCGATTACTGGCCTCTGGTAGTTTCTGAGCGCCCCGACTCTCGCCTTGAATCTCACAACGAAGCCTTGCGCATGCGTTTTGATCGCGAAGACCCACTTGATCTTCACGGTTTTGGCATTCTTTGGTATATCGGTCTTCTTGACCTGTCCTAAGACCTTCTTGTTTTTGGACGCAGCCATTTCCTCCAGCTCAGCCATTTGCCAGAAATCCGCATGCTTAGAACTCATAGCTTGGCGTCGCTTTTTTAAGCCTCTGATGCTCTTGGCATCAATCGGTCTGCCATCACGACTCAATATTTTCGTCGCAACATTTGACCATCTGACAAAGTCATCGAATCGAGCCGGTCGGCGCGTCCACCGACGTAAGCCTGTGCGACGTTCTTTTATTCGATCTCCAAGCTGGTTCTTCTCAGCTTTTGACGGGGTGTTGTCCCGTTCCACTCGCTTTCGCAAGCCTTCTGGCAGTACGATCTTCTTAAGCACAAATCGTTCCGTGGCGGTCGGTCCGACCCAGCCCCGGCATTGTCACCGTCGAGTGAGTCCTTGCACCGGCCGTTTTCCGTATGATTCTTGGCCTCCGGGCCCTGCCCGTGAGTCGATCCCTGCTCGTCGGTCGGATCTCTTACGTCCTCGCCCACCTCGGTCGCGTCGGCGATCGAACCTTCGACTGCTGGGTCCACCTCCGATCCAAAATTAGCCGAGACAGACTTGTCATCATCATGACCATCATCTGCCTGGCCACTCATATCCTGGCGATTCTCACCGACGTCCTTGCTGTCGTGATCTTCGTCCTCGTCCTCCTCATCGACGTCTGCCGACTGATCCTCATCAGCCATATAGGCTTCGTACGCAACCGTATCACTGACACTAGTCTCTGCATCCCCCGAGTTGTAAAGTACGACGCTCTGGCTAGACTCATTGATGCTTTCCATGTCCATGCTGTCGCCATTCGAGATGCTGGTCGTGTCGTCTTGCTCTCCAACTTCTTCGGTCGCAAACAGTAACCACTCACCATCATCTCGGTTAGTTGGATCGACGTGATGACGGTCGCCGTATGTCACGTCCTCAATAACGCGAACCTCAGCGACAAACTTGACCGTGTTTTCGCTGGGGATATACACACGTGCGCCAACAGTGTCCATTTCGAACCCAAGTAGATAGCATTGTCGTCACTCTTCGAACGCTTTGGTGTGTTCGGCACTTTGATGTACACGCAAAGGGCTTCAAGTGGTGCACATCAGCTTTCACGCCGAGCAATCGCTGGACTGGAATCCCATCGATGGCTCGATGATACATCATATCCTTGATGTAAACCCCATACAAAAGGGCATACCACCAAAACGAACGAGCAAATCCGGACTTGTGCATCTGCGTCTTCGTGTATTCATTCAACGACTGGATCA
>NW_020187475.1:742304-751596 GCF_900000015.1 Plasmopara halstedii | reverse complement strand
TCTTGTAAAGAACGAAAGGTCGGTGACCTAAAGACGCTTTCTCAAGCGCAAAGCTACGACAGCCCCGCCGCAAGCTTAATGCCGCATATCACCTACAACTATACGCATCTGTTGAGAACGCTAAGTATGTCATTCTTCTTCCGTTCGCTGAGCAGACTGGTAGTTTTGCTTCTGCAGCTGTATTGCAATTTCAGAGTCCTTTTGACTCAGCGCCTTGAACGTTCCATCCCCTGAGCTCGTGAATGAACTTCTTGACTATCAGACGTGAATCTAACGATCCGTGTTCCGACTGCTAATGTAAGTCGTCTAACCGAACGTGATGATCGCAGGCTATTCGAATACAATGTGTCCATGCCGGATGCCAAGGAACAAACATGCTTGTATTGGTTGTGAGCGAAATAACACTGGATCGCTAAACCGGGAAAAATGTACATTTTACCAAAGCTTATTTAGAATGTAATGAGTAATTTCTATCTCATGCAAAAAAAAATATTTTTATCGCTGAAATAACTTCCTTGGATAGCTTAGAATATTTCTCAATTACGAGCTTCTTACGAAGCCAATCGATGAAATGAGAATCGATGCGACCAATTCTTCGCCTTGTACTTGTCCCAACTTATATATATGAATTATCATTGCTAAGAAACTTGAAGTGAAGATAAATTATAACATTCTCAGTAATATTGAGACTGGGTTGGTTGTTCATCGATAATACCCGGAATAAGAAGCATACACTTGTTTGATTGGTGTGCCCTTGTATTTTCATGAGTTAGTTCGTTCGCCGTTATGTATTAGTAATATACATGTCTTAACTTTTCTTTGAGAAAAATAATTCTGAAGTTCAGACAAAAGCAAAGGTTGTCAGTTCTCATTAGTCGAACGATATTGAAACTACCCTTAGAGCTTAGGTGGCTGGCCCTAAAGAAGGTTCTGGGAATATTCTTGGTGGTAAATTACGGTAAGGAAAAAAACTGCCGGCGTAAACGTAACACTACTGGAGTGATGAAGATGTCTCGTGTCCAGCGTGTCCAGCGTGTAAGTGTGCGACGCCGCTCTCACGTGCAATCTCGTTGCGGTGTTGTACTTCGTTATCGTACTCATACTTGTGCAAGTACATCGTAAGTGGAATCATCAAGACACAGGACAGCAGGGATAGCACATTAAGCACTGTCAGGTCACCGTCAAATACACTATTTGACATGTACACGGCTGGATACTCACAAAGGCTGCTGACAGAACCGACTGAAAAAATAATCCCTATAAGTGACCCCATGTTTTTGAGACCGAACGTCTTAGCCGTAAAAGCTGAGATAATTGCGTACAGAAACGCTCGGAATGCCGTAAATAGCAAGAAGGCAATGCACTGCAGCGGTAAAATTGGTGCGAGCTCGACCACATTATACAGCACACCCAGCGCATTTGTGAATTGCAGTGCCTTCGACAGTCCCCGTTTCTCCACCAGATAATCAATAAATGGAACGAAAATAAAGCCCATCGGCAAAATGAAGCTAAATATCTTGGTGTACAGGTAATTGTGTTCACGATCGCCGTAATTTTCTAGCAGCTTGTTTGTTGTGCCAATATAGACAGTAGCACGCAGCATCTGAACGGCTGCGTACGCCACAATGAATAAAAATTCGAAAGTCTTCATCTGCTTGAGAAGATCAATGTCCACATGGCAAAAAGCTGCATTGTCTTGCTTTAAAGGTTTGGAGATTAATGGAATACTCTCGGACGTGGTCTTCTGCATCTTCACACTGTCGTATTTAATATTGTTCGCCTGTCGATCTGCCATTGGTTCTTTGCGATGTGTCGTCACCTCCACTTCGTCACTCTTTACACTAGAGTTCTGCTTCGAACGCAGGTTCTTCTCATTTAGACCCCAAAGAATGATCAACAACAAGTAAACAAGTGTAGAAACTACTGCCAGTCCCAAAAGTAGCTCTCTGCGCGTCCAGCCAAAGCGCTCATGAACAGCATACAGGACGAGAAAGATAACACTGCTGCCGTCAAATAGACAGCTTATTGCTGCAAGAATTGCTGTTTGGTAACGCATGATGAGGAAGCTGGCGGGATACGATGACATCATAGTAATACATCCTCCGAAGGCAATAAGCGAGTAAGCTAGTACAAACACATCGAAGGTCTGTGACTCTGCAAATGCCAGCAAAATAATGCCTGCGACCTCAATGATTGCAGCAGTAATGACGGTCGCTTGAGGTCCTGTCCTGTCCATAAATATTCCAACAGGTAGTGCTCCAACGTTCACAGTTACTGCAGCCACCGCAAAGATGAGATTGAGTCGGTTCTCCTGCTCCACGCAAGCGGGCTCGCTCGGGTTTGTACACCGCTCATGGTACTGACCTTCCTTTTTAAGTAGTAAAAGCAATGGTGCCCATCCAAAGACGAGGCCAGTGAGAAGCAGGTCGGACAAACAGACCACTAGCACTAACGCAATGCGTTCGGGTTCAGTGCGTTGCGAGTATGGAGCCATCATCAAGATGTACCAATGTCACGTTTTTGTGGAGTTTTATTTTACTAATAATAACAAAGGCTTTGATTTCGAGTCGCCATCGAGTGTATGTAAATCAAACTTCATTGTTTACGAAGTTACCCCGATAAAAATGTCCGCGACAGTGGTGAACGCGGGCAAATACACGCTACACGTGCGCTGTGTAGCTGGCGTTGAGTCTTGCTGCTATGTGGATTCCATCGATATAGCGTTCGATCTAGGTTGTATCATCGGGCGTGTGGTAAATAAATCGAACATATTTATCACGCATGGTCATGTCGACCATATCGGCGCGGTAGTAGCGCACGCCGCACGAAGATCGTTGCAGAAGCAAAAAGCTGCTAGCTACTTTGTTCCAGCTTACCTCGTAGCGCATTTAGAAGACATGCTTAATAATATGGCTGTCATGCAAGGTGACATACCTTTTCCAGCCAAATTTGTTCCTCTCCAGGCTTTTGACGAGGTAAACATATCCTCCAAGTACATGGTACGAGCAGTGCCTACAAAACATCGCGTACCAAGCCTAGGCTATATTCTGTACGAGAGAAAAAGCTGCCTCAAGCCAGAGCTTCGGCACATGTTTGGTGAGGAGCTTGCGGCACTTAAGCGCGCTGGCCACGAGATCACAAACTTCAAGCTGACGCCAGAAATCGCATACACAGGTGACACTACCATTGAGGTGTTTACAACGGCATTAAATGACAACCGATCGAAGGACTTATTGCAAGTAAAAATACTCATCACCGAGGTACGGAGATTAATCAACATTATATCAAATATCTTAGTTTAGTTGTTTTTAGGCCACGTACGTTGACTCCAAGATGAATATTGAAGACGCAGCAGCTCGCGGTCACATACACCTCGACCAGGTATGTTGATCGATTGTGCTCTGTTGTGTGTGCCTTAATATTATCTTGTGGTTGTCGCGTAGCTTGCTGCTCACGAAAACCTATTTCAGGATGTGGGCATTCTCGTGCTTGTACACTTTTCTGCTCGGTACTGCGCTGAAGAGTTACACCAATGTATTCGGACGCGTTTTCCAGTGTCGCTTCAACAGAAGACGTTCCTTGGGTGCCAAGACAGTCACGTGCATACGGCTCAATCGCAAAATTAGACAAGTAAACACACATTGCATGTTTTTGTTGGTGGACTAAGCGTATTATATTCCAATCCCAATAAATAATAGTACAACTAACACACAGAATTAAACACAACTCAAAGCTACATCGACGAGCTCCAGAACTCGGAAAAGTTGCGGAGCGGAATAGGTCGCGATGCTCGCAGCACCAAAATTTCATCGCGCATAAGCATGGGCACAGGTGCGGGTGAGCGGTCGACATCTTCAGCAACAGCAACTCGCACTTCATTGCTAAACCTTACATTGCGTTTGGGCTTGCGAATCTTGGAAGGTGAAGATACTTGTGGAGGCTGTGCTGGCATGGCATGTACATCGAATATTCGATCTATGTTGGCATTTGCTTGCTCGCGCACTTTAGTACGACGCTGTCGAGAGATCTGGTCATTAGCGCGCTCAATTTTCTCGAGCACTGTAAGCGCCCGCTCCCACTGGTTTTGAAGACATAGCGCCAGTGCATGACGACGGGAATTCTGGATGAATGTGATAGCGTAGCGAATATTGGCACAAGCTAAAACAAAGGGTGACACAGCCACATTTTGCTGCGTCTGCTGATGAATTTGGTGATCATTGAAGACCTGCTGCTGTCGCTGGGCTAACACGGCAGCAGCCATGGCATGCGGCGAGTGCGGTGAAGCTTCACTGGCCTGTTTGCTGACCTTGAGAAGGTGGAGATCATCGTCGGCACTGCGCGCACGCTTAAGTGCTGCCACAGGCGACACAGGGACGACACATGAAAAGCTCATTGATTGTAACAGTCTGTGAGGACAGACACGGTAATTATGTAGTAGGCGGATTTTCTCGTAATGAATTCACTGGTCCGCCTCACCGTGTTTGCTGAAGCGATTGGACGCTCTTGCGTCACACAATAAGCACATGAACCTGTAACTGAAATTGCTTATCTTAGAATTTGTAAGGACGGTACAGAGCCCGACCAACCATCATAGACAGTCAGACTGGATACAACAAACAGCATTTCTCACGCAGCGTCGCACGTGGCACAATCGTACAACCTTGTATCCACTCTCGTGGGGTTGCTTTCGTAGGGTTGCTTTCGTGCTAGCCACAAAATTTAAGCTGTCGTCTTAAGAATTACAATGAAAAGCTTTCGAGAGGACGTTCTGATTCAGAGTACTAGATACTTTGTCCCACTGAATGAACGACTGGGTCACTATGCTTCAGCTAGAAAAAAAATTGTTCATAGTGTGCTACATACAGTATAATGGTTCCGAAATTTTGTCATCAGCGCCCTAGGTAATGCTGCTCTTATTAATGTGCTAATCGTGTGCGATTGGGATTCGCTCTTTTCGCATAACAACATCTTTAAATAACCCGCAACCTAATTCCTATCTCTGATATAGGTATTAGAAGAGATGCGTGACGCGTGTCTCTAGTGAATGCACCCCAATTCACTGCAAGATGCGTTCGTTCACAGCAGCCGCTTGACGTTGCTGATAGTGTGGTAAAGCTGTGTTGATGTGGACTCTATCCCGAGTATTACGTTTTCAATATATAAAATAGAATCAAATCTTTCGCGAAAAACACGAGGTTCTCCATTGATATATTACTCCATATGTATTTTGCAGAACATGATGTTCAATGATAGCATAGATAAGCAGTAGCCACTATGTTATGGTCCTGAAAGCGTATCATTCTCAGCAGCCTGCATATTATTTCCCACTCGACAAAATCGAGCCGTAAGCTACCGCAATGTTCACTGCTATTGGCATGTAGACTGCGGGTCGTGGCCGCAACACCGCCGCCAGTGCTTCCTTGCCTGTTGTACGTTTGTCTATGACGAAAAGTCATCTCTCTCCCACCTGGTATTTCAAGTGCACCCGGAAGCCAAAATTATTGAATACGCGATGTTGCAAATCGTGACTTACTCAGTCGACAGTAAAATTATTTACTAAATTTGTAAGCACACCTTGGCAGCGCACGTTGTGCACCCACCCAATACGTATTGACCTTGGCCGAGACATTTAGCAAGCCAAATCAGTTTTCGTCGCATCAATGTCACAGAACATATTTAAAAAAATGAAACGTAATTTTTGATGCAGAATTTAACATCGCAGTTCCAAAGTCATTGTACATATGGCGCCTAATGAAGCGGTAATCACAGAAAACAGCTGGCCAGCAGCTCAGCGACAATTCGAAAAGTAAGAAAGAAGTTAAAGCGGTTATTTGGGTGTAAGCGGGTACCAGGACAAGATTTCAAGAAGAGATGATTTTACTCGTTTCTTGTCGAAATAACGATTCAGAGACAGTGAAGACCATCGGCTTTAAGGTGTTCTATAATGCTGTACGAACATAATAGCTAAGAAGTTCATACAGAATTTCTATTACAATACATACATACCCAGAATTCCATAAGGATAATTTATAAAAATTGTAGAGCCGTCCATTCTCTCGGAGAAACTAAATGATCAGTTACCAAGTGTATTCGAATCTGAGCAGTCATGGTGTTAAGGTGACAAACACAGGAGTTGAGTTGTTATCCATGAGTATCTATTTCTGGCTCTGGCACTTTAAAATACCAAGATGAACGAGAATTTGACAAATACTGCTACCGCAAAGAAAATATTTGCTGCAGTCTGGTCAAATTCGCAAGATTCTGGTGCTGTGGCGAACATGTTAACTATTATGGGAAGGTGTAACTATAGAAAATCGTAAGGGGAGGCTCGTCCGAAAAAGTTGTAAATGATCGTTTACAAAATTGACTTATTTCAAGTTGCTTTAGCCTTCGAGCTTCGTTCTGGACGCACGTGCACGCCTAGCGGCCGAGGGAACCATATCCAGAAAAGCTAGACCTCGTAAAAAAAATACCGCGCGCCTCTCCATGACAACAGATCCACTTCTAGCAACCGCCCTGTGGTGGAAAGAGCCACGTTGAGGCGAAAGCTTCATATAGAGGCAGCTCAATATTGCCAGCCTCGCAAACATTATTGGCTTGGTAAAAAGCATTAACCAAGTAGCACGAGTCGAATAGATCATTAATATTCTCATCTTTAATAATTTCAATGGGCAGATTGGGAATGCCATACTACCTCACGTGTAGGGTTTGTTTCTTGGACCCAGCTATCGAGAACGTGGTGTTTTGCCGCGGAAGTTGTGCGCATAACCAATGGTCGGTTCGCTCAGCTTTACATCATGGTATCGTGCCCGGTGCGCCTGATCGGCTTGTAGCCGGGCTGTTTCCTACAATCCACCGTGAATACGTAACTTTTCATAAAAGCATATCAAATTCGGCGGGCGAAGTGATTTCTATAATGCTGAAAGATCAAAACGTTTTAAATGCTGCACAAAACTACGGTGGCAAACTAGATAATCATAGACCAAGTTTTGGAGAAGTCAGCCAGTCTGTGACAATCATTTTTACCGAGTGTATCTGCGCGTGTCATTTACCAGAGCGTAGCCAGATATTAGTGGGAGCTGTTACTTGGTTGAAAAATCTCGAACTTAATTTTGGAAGTCTGTAACAGGGGCATCCCGTTTTATGGTGATGGTCGCAGATACTATGGTGCAAAGCCCAGATGTCCTAAATGTCCTAAATCTGGTACTGATGAGGACCATCTAGGGTTACATTATGTAGGATACATAAATTATGGAGGAGTGTGTTACTAAATAAATCGTATATATATTAACAAGACTGAGTTGATCAGATATTTGTATAAATCTAAATCAGACTGAGCTGATAGATAGATTATCAAGTATTTCGTATAAATCTAAATTAGACTGAGAAGAGTGAGCGAGATGATAATATCAGGAGAGGCTCTCGGTTCCGCTCCTTGCTTGAACAGACCGCTTCTTTTTGTGTAGAACATCCGAGTCAGAATAAGATAGTTTTCTTTGCGAAAGAAGAAGTTGTTCTATTATAGATGTAGGGAAACAAGGCCTGCATGAATGATTTTGCCTTTATTTTACCTTGATGGGATAGCCTAATCGCCAGTCCAAAGGGACAGAAGCAAAGAATCGATTGCCTGAAGACGCTAGCCATGAGGCCGCTTCTATTAAGCATCCTGCTCAACGAGTGCAGGACCGAGGGCAATCTTTTGTCAGGTAATAGAAGTTAAGACGACAATGACTTTGGACATATTATGAAACATGCAAAGCGTGTCGCGCTAGCTCTATATATGTTATAAGGCGGCGCGCGACAATGGGCACTTACGATTGGCATCTTTGTAGAAAAAGCGTTTTAAGATCGAAAGTGTTTAAGCAACAGATGTCGAGATAGTTTGCACTGCATAACCAGACCTATCGCTTTTTATTGATCAATAAAAAAATGCACCCGTCGAGGGAGGCAAAAATGAATGCAATATTCTACGAGCTAAGAAATCAGTAAGCCGCGATAGCGTTAGACCCTTCCTCATAAATGGTGGCAGTAATCGTTTGCATAAAGGATTTTGTCAAGGTCCAGATTGCACCGAAATCTTTAATTTCCGACATGTCTACATCTGTACCTGTTATTCTTGATTCCAAGGCTTGCCGTATAATGAACTGACTCATTTAACCTTCACGTGCGGTGGTGCCTCATCCAAAAAAACAAGTACAGAATATTTTGCGAGGCACAAAAGATGCTTTGTGGTCACTTCGGAAGTCAATAGATATGTGGTCCAGTGAGCAATGTGAGCTGCGTGCCCAACTCGTTTAAGTGGGTAAACATCTTGTTACGCACTTGCTAAGCGCATCAAATGTGTAAATACTCGCCGCATGTGCAAGAGTATTTAATCAGTCTGCCGGAGTCAGCACTGGCAGACCACATCTGTTTGTCGAAGTTATGTCGAGTCTTCTAAGGCATCGGGTCGTACTGGCATGATAGTCTTTGTGAATTAGCTGAGTAAAGTAGCTCGTTGCTGCTGACAGTGACACAGCTACCGGTAACATATTGAAAATTGCGCTTAATGGCAACATTAAAGCTTGTTTTGTACTTGTCATCATATTGAACAAATTCCGTCAATAACATATCGTCAGGCATGCATGGTTTGGCGAAGAGTATCACATGAAGCAATAAGCGCGGTGCTGAGGTGAACTGCTCTCACATTTTGACTTTGCGCTGTTTATAGCAGTGCGATTTCTAATCTTGATATTCTGGCTTGATCAGCTTCCATGACACCGCCACAAAGCGACTAGGTTTTTTGGTAGGACGGCTGTTGATATATATTTTACTTGCAAATATCTACCCGATGACCCTTTGTATCAAAATCACAGTTTCTTTCACTGATGAGCTAGAGCGTCATGCGCAGATCTGCCACCGGCAAGCAGAGCACACACGAATATATAGTAGGTGAAAAGAACAATAAGATGCTGGTAACCTCTATCTATTAGTAGTTAATATTACTAAATTGTGATCCCAGATATTGAATTGTATACAGGCTTAGTTGGACGGGATAGGTCAACCCTCCGAAGATATAGTGAGCACAACTTGTGTTTTACATAAGAACATTGAAGCCACAATATGATCTTGATCTTACAAGTGAAGCGCATTCTAAGGACGATTTTTCAGATATCCCAGACCCTTACTGGAAAAACAATAGTGTTTTGAATTAGTTGGGATGCCTCTGGTCACTCCGTAATGTGGATCACGAACGGCTTGGGGCAGAGCAGGTGGACCCTGAACTTGACAAGTGCATACTTCATCGCAAGTC
>NW_020187475.1:741588-742294 GCF_900000015.1 Plasmopara halstedii | reverse complement strand
GTTCCAATGTGCACTTGACCGGTGATCGCTCTCTCTTTGTTCATCTCGAAGAAATTCACCCAGAAAGTATTGGTGCAAATGTCGTTGGTATGGCCGCCACGACGCTAACTCGTGCGTCCGGCATTGGTCGAGTGAAGAGCATCACTCAGGTGGGCGACACCGAGGCTAAGGTCTTTTTGGACAATGTACTGTACGTGGAAGGCGCGTCGCACGGACTGTTCGCGATGCATCTCGCAATTACCAAGCAGAAGTTCGAAATCTCGTACGATCGTGCAGCATCGACATTCAGTGATTACAAAAATGGGGAGCAGTTGATCTTTGCTGTTCCTCGCGAAAGAACTTGGGTGTTTGAGGCGAAGCGTCCAGCGGATGCTCCGCGACGCCCAGGTGTACCGCGCGTGATCGTCAATAACACGATTGCGGGCGGTGTGGCCACACTCGAGCAGTGGCACAACCGGACTGGACACACGAGTGTTCAGTATCTCAAATCATGGTGGATCGTGTACTCGTGCGCGGCATGATGATCACGAACAAGCAGCCCAAGATGTGTGATTCTTGCCACATTGGCAAGCAGAGACAGAAGCGACGTCAGCAGAAGTTGGATCGCCAAGTTACGGCTTCCAACATCATTGTGTTTGCTGATTTGATGTTCCCGCCACAGAACAATGGTTTGCGATTTGTCGCGGTTCTCGTAATTATGGATGGG
>NW_020187475.1:716735-741578 GCF_900000015.1 Plasmopara halstedii | reverse complement strand
TTTTGTTAAATTATGCTAATTCATTCCTAATACAATACATCTTCTGTTGTGTATTTTTTTTATTTTTTGAAAAGTTGGGATAATTTTTTTATATATGGCAAAAGTTGGGGCATTTTTTTATTCTCTCTTAAATATTTTTTTAAAGTGGTGAAATTGGTAAACACATTACACTTAGGATGTACAGCGTTCGAGAAATTTTACTGACAAAACTACTGGAACCTGGAACTGACATGTTTAATAAAAAATTTACAACAGTAGATAGTTCAAAAATTAAAAGTATTATTGGAAATTTAACTGATGAAAAACTTTATGGTAAAACCCAAGGAAAAATAAAAACCGCTTCTAAATCAAAAATAATAAAATGAATAGCTATTCTACCATGGCTAGCACTCTTTAGGAAAGCATTGTAGCACAATTCACAGCAGTTTGGTACACAGTGATAATATACTGTATGTAATGGGGTAGGTATGCAATACTACGAACTCGTATTGCACTCTTGTTTAATTGTGATTTTTATAAACATCAAAGTATTGATATTCGTCACAAAATTATATCAATTTATCAGATTTATTATAGAAGAAAGTAGACGTTTAATATCTTGAAAAAAATCATTGACATATACGTGCTCTCCAAAAAAAGTGCTGATCACTCTATATGCTCTTGGTTGCACTATACAGGGGCGCACGAGCCCAACTTTTGTGCGTTTGCTAACGCGGACCTGAAAGACAAAACTTCCTCAATACAATGGACAAAGCAACACAGGTGCACTTATTAGCTTTTGTAGTAAATTCTGTGACTGAGTCGTGACTATGGAGCACATAATGTTCGAGAACCTGTCTCTGGAACAGCAAGACCAGCTGAATAACCTATCGTTTGTCTAATAAAATCAGAAAATTGGTTTTGAAAGGGCGGATGGCGGTAACTGTTTGCCTGGGTATCGCTCACCAGCTTTGATTGTGCACATCCAAGAGCACTCTAAGCCGGCGCTGGTAAGAGCAGAAGGAATTCACTGCGAGACCAGTGGAGACCAGTGAAAACCAATGTGAATATTTTCTCCGAGCGATGGAGGTTGCAAATGGCAGCCATTCACTTTTCGCAGAAGAAAATTAAGCTCTCACAGTAAGCATCAACAGACGCCCATAGATCAGAAACGTAGAGAATGAAAGGGAGAATCTACAATTCAGCCAACATCCGAAATCTGCACTTACATTTCAAGAGTATATATATTTGATATTTGCCAGCTACTAAATATTAAGTTCTACCCTCAAAACCTTTTCAAATGTGCGGCTAATAGCTCGCCTGTACATGTAGATCACGGAGTTTCGATATCTTCATAAACACTGAAATACTGGTACTGCTAAATTATCCATTATTACACTAGGCGAAATGTGAATTTCGTACAGTTCTAACGCATTTGCTTGCTCTCAAGTTTCCTCACAAAGATTTGGGCCACACTAATTTTAGACTTATCCTGACTATTGATAATTTGTTCAAAAATGCCTGGAAGTACCATGTCTGTTCTTCTAAGCGTATTTGTTTCGGGCATCCACTCCCGTGCTCCAAATGAATTGATACGACGGGTCTCGATGAAAGCACGATCTTTGTGACTGATGCGCTCGCTATAATTATCGGCAAGGATGCCCATACCTCCGGTAAGAACGGTCCCAGTGACTTTCTGAGGCCTGTATAAACCTCTTTGCCCTCATCCGGCAGATTCACAGCCTAGCATTTGCCCAAGGAGGAGGTGTTTACTGCGTTCAGCTTCTTGCTGCTCGAGTCGTGGGTCCATGCCGTATTTATCGGCAACTAGTGTTGCAACACCCCACCGTGGAGCTCGTCCCCCTACTTAAGACTTTACAAGCTAGCTCCAGCAAAGTGGTCGAGTCACCTGATGTTTGACTTTACAAGGCAAAAGAGAGACGCGGACGTCGAGACAACAATTCACCACCCCCACTTCCTTTTGTCATCACCCCCACTTGTCGCCATGAGACTGCAATGCACCTACCGACCAATAAGCTTTTCCACTGCTTGGTCGATTTGTATCTACTGGTGGGCAGATTGTTACAAAGGGCGACTCTGCTGTTCTTCATAAGAGATGAAGCTGGAGTGATCCAGGATGAAAGACTTACCCGATAAACAGCTTGGCTAGCATTGCACTGAGCGACTTTAGCGCTGACAGCAGCGAAATGCTCCATCTTGCCAAGACTATCCAAGACGACAATTCCTAAAGTTCCAGTCACGTATTTTGAAATACTAAAAGTATGGTTTATACTTTCCAAATGTCAAGGCTCTGGCAAACCCGGCAGACTGGTCAAGTATGCCATCGTAATCGGCGACGTTTAATTCATTGATACCTTTCGAATGTGCACCCGTATATGTTCACGTACTTATACATGTTGGGTCACCTATACAAAGTGGTCATTGAGCGGTATGTCCTTTTATTTCCCCCCTTCAAATGTAGCCAGGTCATATGCCTCGCAATCTCTCTAATGTGTATTGCTCCAAAGTATTGTTTTCTATACCTGTGGGATCTTATAATGACGCATGTCTCCGCGCTGAGTCAGTGATGTAGTAAGACATATCAGGTCGGCATGAAGCAGTGCACTTCGGTAAAAAGCTTCTTAAGTCTTAAACACTTTGTATATTGCAATACTCGTTGCGTCTGACCCGTTCGCTGTACGCCTCGCCTTATTAGTGCGCGAAGTCCATCGAGGCATGCGACAGTCTGTAATGGAGAGTCGCGAGAGCGCCTTCGCACATTATGCATATATAGCACATATATATCCTTGGCAAACAAGGATACCATATTGCCATCTTTGCGAGATGTGGTGACGGCACCGTTGTGCGTAACGTCGCATAAAGTGTGAAGATCACAAAAGACTTACAGCCGAGCAGATATACCACGCTTGACTTCGTTACAAGTAGCATCCTATCCTGAAAAGGGTAGATCTCCCAGCCTCTAGCTGGCGAGGCTTAAGCGCGATCATGCTTTATATCCGTTCGCATCCACCTGAAGTAGAGCGCAGACCATTACCGAGACAGACAACGTTGTATAGCGAATCTGGATTGAAAACATTCATAATCAGGACATGAGAACTATTTCTACAGCCTCAAAACGTCTCTTTTGCCACACCTCAACTCCGTTCAGCATCATTTAAAGTAGATTGGTGAGGGGTCGTATCATGTCGGCATAGTTTGCATTGACCTTGTAGATGGCCCGACAAACCCACGTTCTCAACTTCTTTCGAGACAGACACTGACCAATCAAAAATTGGCTATTCGTACAAGAAGTCTGCTAACAAGCCTTGCTCTCGATAAACAACTCAGCAAGGAGATTTTGTGGGCGCCAAAGACGCGCCGAATGATATTGGAGATTTCATATTGAATTGCATAATTTCGAGCATTGATCGTAAAAGTGTGATGTGGTTTTCTGCTTTCGGCTTCTATCGTCCTGTACAACGTTAAGCGAATATAGGCTTATGTCTGTCCACAATGTAACCTGACCAGTTGTGTCACCAGACGATTGAAAATCGCTAGTTTGCCTGCTGGGAGACTCACGAATACTGTAAATGATTTTGGCATTTTCATTGCCTTTGCGTACTGTAAACTGTGTTCGGCAGTCGCGTATTGTACGTAGCTGCATAATGTCCCTAGTCCGATCAATACTTTGATCATCTCCACCAAGGCCGGAGCGTTGATGATTGTAACCGACGTCAAATTACACATCAAAGAGAGAGCCGCTACTTTGAGGACAAGGTCCAATTGTCCACGACGACCACGGGGAACAACTTCAAGCAGTTCTTTTGCAGACGACCCTTTTACACCTAATGAACTTTGACTATCAGCAAAGTGCGAAGGGTGACGCATACACGCGAAATGTCTTGTACCACTGAAGACAAAACGTCTTTGAGTGCTGCGAAGTTGCTTAGCAACTATCCGATATCTCTCTTTTGCTTCATCATTACTTAGGCCAATTGCCCTTGACGCACATATAGCTCTTCACTTCCAGTCCCCATGTTGCCATCGCAGCACTAAAGTTGAGCTTCGTCCGCATTTATGCTTCACGCACCGCATATTTGAAAAGAGTTGGGCGAATGCGAGATATCACACCAAAATTGCACATGTCCAGAGATTCTGCATGAAGATAAAAGCTGTTACGAAGAGGATCAGTTGCCATATCGGCGTTCAAAGGTTTTATATCATACGCATATTCCGCGTTTTCTGCATTCGTTAACGGGTGGACAAGATGTGATAACAACTCCAATATGCGTTGCAAAACACCGACGATTGATTACGCTGCAATTGTTTGATGATAAAAAACGTTTTCTACTGGCCGTTCTTGCGCGCTGCCATCTAGCCTAAGGCTACAAGCGCGATGCGATGTGACTCCGTCTAAGCTATAACGAAAGGATTATCTTTTCAAAGTAAAAGACTTCTTTGCATTTGCCCTCAATGGGCTGGACGCAAAGTGTTGGTGGCAGCACGGTACAGACAATCTGCGCTATATTCAATGCCCGGTTAAGGCGCTCTTTAAATCGCATTATCATATCTGGTGAAAGGTTTTTGCCTCCAGTCCTTTGGCCGCCAATCTCTTTATTTCATCAGGACTACCGACAGATGGAAGCTTCTCAAGTGTGTCTAGTGGCCTCGTAAACAACTTACCAAGCAACTCGTATTTCACCCTCGGAGGGTGGATTTACAACTTTCAAGGCTATTGCAAACTGGCTAATGCTTATGCCGTAAATCAAGTTAAGAAAGTAATTTGACGTGGGCATTAATCTGCACAAGAATAGTGCAAATTATGCTGACATGACACGCCTCCTCGTCAATCTCGTTGAATGGATGCCACTTCTTTTCGCTTCGCGTGACAGAATACATCAATGACTTTACACTGTTTTCGTTGTGAGAAGCATTCCGTGTGACGCAGTTTTTGCATCCGGGAATTCTGTGTGTTTGACGATGCGCTCCTTTAGCCAAGAAAGCACACGGGGCGGTTTGCTTGTGACCAGTTCGCGATATATATTCAGGAAAGGACAAAGGTTCCTTGAAAACTACCGCCACTTCCTCGCACTCAATTGTCTGCGAATACCACAATATGGACTTATCCATGACGAATGACAAGCTTGCTTTTCTTCCACGTCTATCTTACCGTTTTAGCGATTCCATCGTCTTGCACTTTCATACGAACAGTCTTTAGGGGTAAATTTTCAAGCTGAGGGAGAACAGCTACCGGAGTTTATGATGATGACAACATCACCGAGAACTACTCCTGTCACTCCGTTCACGAGTGAGTAATTTTTCTCGCTACTATCCCAAAACCCTTAACTGTTTTGCGTGGTGGGTGCTTCATAGTTTCGTGAATACAGAACTTAGGAAATTTTGTCGCTAAACACGAATGTTTTATTCTTTCGAAATAAACCTACAGTCCGGCCCTTCTACCATCGATAAAGAGGTGAAGGTCTCAGCCAATTCAGGCACAAAATTCTTCGACACTCCGCTTACCTGTCTCTATTTTCTGTAGCATTAGTTGATCCAGCTTACTGTTGAATTGGTCATTCTCTTTAAATGTACAACGTATGTACCACGACATAATGTCGGTCATTCCTGTCTCACCCGAAACTACCCTAAAACCACAATATATTATCGTTGTTGTCTGCCTCAGCTTGAGTCTGCGGCTCATTGCGGCCTCTGTCATCCATATTAGCGTGAGGCACCCAACAGTATTATATAATTGACGATTTGGGCATCTTATGTCCCGCACCGAAACTGCCAGATTTTTTTCCGGATTGCAAAGGCTTCTGCTTTCAAGGCTAGTTTCTTTATAACGTCATCAATAGGAAGTGTGTGGCGGAGTACCTTTGAATCAAATCAATTTCTGGCCATTGTGCGACTCACCTTAAATGTGATAATTTCTCAAACCCAAGGCCATGACGAGTCCGCAATTCGAAGCTGTCGATGCTCTCGGATTCTGCTTTGAGGCTTAACAGAATTTCACCACTTTCGTTTGTATCAGTATCGCAAAACGCGCAGATATCGTACCTGAGATTGACATATTTGATGCTTTCATGTATTGTATGCTGTTTTAGGCAGTTGTGCTTTGTATGCCGTTGTACGACAATCCTGACACTATAAGGAGTTTTAACGGCCTCTCAATGCCTGGTAAATTGATATCAACAAATGATTATCTTGCCTTAAATCCAGCCACTCTTAGAAAAAGTCGCTTTCGTTAAGGCTCCGATCGAACACGATCTTAAAGAAAAAAGAGCCCAGCTTTTACCCAGTAGGTCGCCCTGTGCCAGCTGGGACATGACACTTATCTGCAAAGATTCGTTGGAAGACGTTATCTAAAAGCTTGACCCTTTGTAAATTTGGCCAAGAGCAAAGGAGCATTCAAGGCACAGATGTTTTGCTCTGCCACCAACATATTTTCTCTTCATTCGCGAGTACTGCGGGGGTGCTCAGTAGCTAAAGGTTTTTCACTTCAGCCTAGCTGGATGCCATTGCCTCCGGCGCTTTCATACAGCCATTCGGCGCTTGCTGGATAAAAATTGTATCGTATGCAATGAGACACCCACAGTTTTTTTTTAAAATGATAGAGCCTTCGCAAAAGGCCACAGTCCGACCAGTAAGCGTGTGAAGCTCAACCATATTGATGAAAATTGCTACTTCCTTCGAGAGAGGGCTGCGGTCATCGCGCCGATGAACGCTTGTAGCGCTTGGATATAACACACGCATTCTCGCTTCGTTTGTTAGTGGACAAGACTTTTGTTTGCACGATGTAACCCTGAATCGCGGTGCGAACACCTGAAATATATGTTGTCTCAACACTAATTATGTCAGAATGCGCCTTATATGAAGGTTGTGTCCGTGAATGCCCAGTCTTGCGCTCGATCTCCTACATATTTTATATTGTTAGCAAAATGCTCTGTTTATCCATCTACAGCATGGCCATCTCAACTTCTCATACCAAAAAAAAAAATTCTTTTAGGGTCTGAACTTTTAGAATCAACTGCCTCTCGTTTTGAGCCAGTGATTCTCTTACGAACGCTTGGATGAGCTGTCGCTATATGTTGCATTTACAAAGCAGGCAAATTGCCTTTTAGGCGGGCAATAAACGCCCTTCGGTCTTTGCGACGGCAAGTACCTTTTCCTACACCATCAACGATAGACATGGCATCGCTACGTGTCTAGTTATCGGGATGACAGATAAGTCAGCAGCTAGTGCTCTGTTCTCTTAGAGGATACAGTTCATTCAGTCGCAGTTGTCGGACTTAAAAAGATTTACATATTGTAATGGGGTCATGTTGGCTAAACCCCATACTTCTATGTGTAACAAACGCTATCTTAATATCCTAGACAGTTGTATACCCCTCAATTCTGTTTTATCAGAATTGGAGGCACTTATCAGTTTAAGGCCTATTGGCCATAAAAATGTCACTTTACCTTTTCTCCTCGTTCACATAAATCAACGGCTTGCTGGAAGTGAGCAACACGCGGTGAAGTGTGTCATCCAATTTAAGTCTTGAACAAGCAATTCCCGTTACGCTTGGTGGCACTTGTAGTCATTTCAATGCCGACTAATTCAATGGATTCATCTATGGATCATGCAGACACCACAGGCGGTGGTCGCCCTCAGATCAATAGGGAGAGATATGCATTCCCAGCACACTCGCGATGGGAGAGTGTTAAAGCTGCAAGCTTAAATCGAAGTCCACGCGGTCTTCGACATGGTTCAAATGGACCAATAAGCGATGACTCAACGATTAACAAATTTTACTGCGTATGAGCAAAAATTACTGGGACTTTTATTCCAAAACATATTGGCGCCAGCTCCGTCACCTCCACGAATGATGGTAACACCGCCGTCTCGAGATAATTAAGGTGAAAAGCGTTCATGAAAACGAAACTGAAAATCTTGCGGTTTGGCAGCGAGAAACGGACATTGCTTCCGCGTTGGCTCAAATTCTTGATGATCGCAGTCAAGTGGCATTTGCCATGTCGCATAGGAAAAGCCGTGGAAATGATTGAGCAATGACATGGAGAGTCAACCGTCTCAATTACTTAACACGTGAAAAGAACCAAGGAATCGATGTTCCTTCCGCCGAACTCGGCATTTCGACAACGGTCGAACTTTTTGTCATGCCGTCAAGACGACAGTACATTGTACATAGTCGTACAATGTACTGTGCCCACGGAGCTTCTGTACATAGTCGTACAGAAGCTCCGTGGGCTTCGTGCTTGCATTGCAAGCAAGCCACTGTCTAAGACAGTGATGGTCGCAGTATATGAAAGGAATCACTTATGGTTCTCTTAAGACAGAATTCTTCTGCCAGAGTCCAACGACTCTGGAAGATGTGATTATAATTGCATTGTGTGAGACTGCTGTCAACGTCGAGCACGTGGTCGATCGGTCAATTCGATGGAAGCAGTGAATGTTTAGAACTAATGAATTTCAGCGCAGTGACTGTCAGTAGGCAGCAAATTTGCTATATGGATGTCAACAATTTTGTCACATCCGCTGTCATTGTCCACGTGGGAGACAAACCTCTCAAAATCTTCTCGTCGTAGTGGCTCCGAGCCATAATTAATATCACAAGGCGTTCGGGAAACGCCGGTACTCAATAGATGCAGGGTGGTCTACCGGGGCAAATGTGCATTCATGTGAGTGCGGTGGTCAATTCACTCACGAGGTTTATGTCCGTGAACGATCGTTCTACTTTGCTCACGACATGAGTCGAAGTGGTCTCCTCGTGGTCATAGTGAGTGTGAAGGATTATGGTCATCCGTTAAGAGTCTTGATCCACTCTGGCGCGTCGCGTAACTATGCGCGGAGGCAAAATGAAAATGATTCAGTGCTTTCGGATGCACCAGATAGAAGTAATGGCTTTATCTCAGTGAAGTTGGCCACTGGTGTGGTAAAAAATTTATAATTGGTCTTTAAATTAAGTTTGAAGACTTCAAATCAAAGGAAGTATTCACATTTCTCGATATGGAGAGACAGTATGACCTAATTTTGGGCATACTGAAGCTTCGAAAGCATGATCCATGGATTGATTGGCGATCGAAAATAATTGGGAGTTACCCTCCTGGCGTAGGTGAAGCCCTTGGGAGAAATGAACCCATTTACTAGGCACTGGAAGAAGCGCTCAGGCGCTCGGCAGTCGTATGCTGCTGGTAATGATTCACATATTATGGTATATGCCATGCAATTGGGCAATCCCTAGATTAGGAGAGGTACGGACATATAGAGTGGCCACGGGTGGTCACTCAGGAAGTGTGTCAATGGATCAAGTGTTGCCCAAAATTACAAAATTGGCCACTTTTAAGAATCGTTGGCGAGCATGGCAATTTAGCTCACCGAAATGATTTTATTAGGGAGGGATGCCGGGTGCTGACACCATCAGAACGGATAAAAATTGTGGACATGTGTGCACTGGAAAGTCAAAGGAATTGATTGTGGATGAATATACCAAAACTCTCACTAATGCAGTGGTCGAGTCGGAGTCTAGGTCAGTATTAGCTGATCACAATTGTGATGCTCCCATCAGTTGTGTGGTTGAGCACACACATGTGAAGGGGTCATCGGGATTTGTTGATTGCGGTACTGATACCCCCGCTATGAATGCTGCTGAGTCTGTAAGATGAGTTAGTCTGGCGTACTTTTCCTCATGATGGACCTTTAGCACGCGAATATGCGGGTCCACGAATTGTGGATGCAACGTGTTTGTGAAGCTGCAAGAGCCGATGCTATTTCGACACCGTTCCCGGTGCTGGAAGAGCTGGTGCAACTTGCATCTTACAATTACTTTCTACACGACCTCAAGTGTTATGGTATTGGGGAGGTCGTGTTGCGACAGCCGAAGATCGATAAAGCGGAACTACTCTAATCAATTAATCATAATCATGGATGATTCGGTTTTTGAAGAACTTTGACAGCGTGTGGAATCACGCAGAGGCGGTGCTACTTTCAAGGATATAACTGATCCTTATTATTCACTAGTTATGGAATACAAAGATGACGTCCTTGATGCAAAGCCGCCCTCTAGTCTTCCACCCGAACGTGGTGTTCGACATGAAATCGATCGTGAATCTGGTTTAAAGCATGTAGAGCTTCGACAATGGCTACTGTCGCGTAAGCAGGGTGAATATATCGATCAATACTTTGCGCAAAAGCAAGCTGCTGATTTGGTGAGGGAGAGTAAGCTCACTTACATCGCGACAACGTTTTATGTGCGCGAACAAAATGGTAAACGGTGTATCATTCACGCCTATAAAAAAAATGATTGGGCAGACGCTTTCCGCTCAATCGCCGAATCACCATCATCCACCGTATATCCGTCTGTATACACTGTAGTGCACTCTATTCGGTTGATGGGTATGCCAAATCTTGATGACGTCCCTTTGACGTTTATACACCATCCGGTATGTTATGGAAGTGGCTTGTGATGCCGCAAGTACTATCCAGTGCCCCAGCAACGTTCAATCGATTTGTCTCCTATCTGTTTCGATTTTGCGCAAACCTAATTTGTCGATATTTTCGTTCATTCGAAGGATAAAGTTGGAAGGTCTGCACCAGCAACATTTAGTCGTCTTGTCACGCAGTTCTTCAGGTCCCATCGGGCGTATGCACAGTCATACTATGATGAAATTTTCGTCCACAGTCGTGGGGGGCACGGGGGGACACATAAATTGTCCAGTTAAGATCGGTGCTCGAGTGGATGCGCAAGAATAAGCGGTATGATAATGCAGACAAGTGCGCCGGAGAATTGCACTTTGAGCCCCTCCGTGTGTGCCAGAATGTATGCGTGAACATTCATTGCAAGTGAATGTTGCAAAGTGCATTTTCGGTGCTAACAAAGTACCGGTCCTCGGTTGTTATGTTGGTGAACACGGTGTTCATACAGACCCTGAAAAATTCAAAGCAATCTTGTAGTGGCCAAGGCTGCATATTTAAAAGGACTAAAGCAAATGGATGGGTTTGTCCAATTACCTGCACCGCCCTTCGCATAACTATGCGGAGACAATACGCTCACCATCAAACTTGCTGGAGGAAGACGTACCATGGGAGTTGTCATCCACTTGAGAAAATACATTCACCCATCTTCAGAACGTTTTGATGGAAGCACTATTACTTGCTGTATAGCGTGGTGTGTGACGCTTCTGAGTTTGCAATTAGCTATGCAGTTTTGCAAAAGACTCAAAAGTACACGATCGTCTCGTGTCTTGTCAATCGCAACAGCAGAACCCTGTCCACGGCGAGGATCTTTTTGCAATGAAATTATTGTCTGGTGAAGTTTCATGTTCACCTCTTGGTCTCAACTTGTTTGTCGTCTACCCGCAGCATACAACTTCATGGTCGCGTACAAGCCAGGAAAACTGATCATGCTTGTAGACGCATTGTCGCGTCGTCCGGATTATGAGCTAGCCCATATTGGCAACATCAAAAACGATGTATTTAATATGATGCGTCGAACTTATGTTGAAGATGTATAGTGTAGTCTAATTATCAAGGCACTCTCATCGAGCGATATGAATTTTCACGACAAGCTTTCGGGTCGCTTGAAATCACGGATGCATCGTTATGCCTTGAAGAATGGTTTCCTTCACTATGAAGTTGTATTTAACGATGATCCACGGATTGTGGTTCCCCACAACAATGATTTGAAGTACAATATCGTGTACGAAGTGCATCATACGCCAAGAGATCACGTTAGCCATGAGAAGACCTACCAGTCTCTCAGTACCCAATTCTGGTGGCCCCGTGCAGCGGAGCTGCCGTAGCTCTTTGCTTAATGGAAGCTAAGCTAAAATCATCGACCTTACGTTCCTTACAAGAACCAGTTCAAGTGTAGCGGATAGCGATACGCTACCTCCAAAAGCACTGGAAACCTTAACAAGGTGAAGATACTCTTCCAATCAAAATATGAAAATGTATATTATTGTTTTGGTTGCGGCAGAGCCGCCAATATCTAAAACCTCAGGCTTCCTAGTTCATTTAGTAATACCTAATTGATATAGTAGAGACTAATTTATATGCATCACTACTGGCAAACCTGCCACGTAGTGGCTTCTTGGTACGGTGTAGCCACATCATTGTGTGATTAAACAAACTTGTGTATTCCAGATCTATGTACGGTCACACCATCTTGTGTGTCCCGCCCTTTCATTCAAGGGGACGTCCAACCCCGTTACACTTTACCCGATAAGAATTGTGAATTCCCACAATTCCCATTTAATCGTCGCCTCATACGAGGCTCGCGTGCCTGAGACACCGTTACGCCCTGAAGAACATCCTTCTACATTCTTCGCTCAATGAGCTCATTGTCTATGACACAAAAACACCCAGCCTAGCTGGTTCCAAGGGCGCCCGCGGGCAAAGCTCCTCTTATCCTTCTGCATGATGTGCATCTCCAGACAGCACGTCCGCGGCATCATGGGAAGCACATCCCAAGCCCTCGGCAGCCCAGCGCTACATACTGCGCACGCCCCGGGCGACGGATTTTCTTGTCGATGATTTGGAGGGAGTCGACTATGAGTCGGATATTCCTCTCCCAGCATGTGAAGACGAGGAGGATGAAATGCGTCAACGGCGCAATGTGAGCGCAGCTCTAATCTTTCGGACATCGTGTCCGTCCCCGACCTCTCGACTTCCGGAGGAAGTGGGATTGCTACCGATCGCCTCGACGAGGCACAGGAGCAGCAGTCGGAGGCTGCCCACAGGGCAGCCCTCATGCGCTCGTATCCACGTCCGGTCGTTGGTCCTCGTTTGGAACACGGATTCCGCTCGGTGGATCCTGCTACTGAAGCGAATGACGCAATCACTCGATTATTAGGCGTCTACGTAGTCGGTCCCCGGCCACTACACAAGCTACATTTGACCAGCGGAAAGCTCATCGAGCTCTTCTTGGTACCCCAAGATATCCTAATGGATAAGTACCGCGCTCGACTTCGAGCTCAAAAAGGAGGCGCTCCTGTACCCGCAACGCGCACTATTCCTGTGGTGCTCGCCCCTGGTGAAACCGCTGCAGAAGGTGAGGAGCTCTTTAAGCGATGGGTGGTGTGGCATCGGAAACTTTCCTCGCTGTCTACCTTACAGCAAAGCCACAAGGGAAGTGGGCGTGCGCATTGAGTGCCGTCTACGATTTGCATTTACCACACTCGAGGCACAGCGCCGTCTTCCTGTGTATTGTCGCCCCGCGACACATAAAATTCATCCATCAGGCTCCCGCGAGCTCTTCACGGGTGAAGCTACGACCACAGCAGCTCAGGGCCATAGCTTGAGCTCAGCTCATGCCCTTCGGCTTCCCAAGCTACTGCCGAGAATCGTGGGGTGCACGACGACGCGGAGCGTCATTATCCTTCTGATCATAAGCGTCCATGACGTCAAGGCAGTCTTGCCGATGTGATACCTCAAACTCCCTCGAGTTCTCGGTCTTTGGGTATTCCCGCCACTTCACAAGATATTGGGTTAGATCCTCGATCCACAAGGCGTTCCACGTGGTAGTGGACGCCACCATTCTCATCGAGAAGACTCGGCGGCGGACGATGACGACTTGGTCAATCGCCGTCCGGTGACTCGCGATGCTCTTCAAGCGTTGGAGAAAATTGTCCGTCGTCATCGGAATTCCTCCGAGCATCTCTCAAGGTCGCCAACCGCTGTGCGGAAGATCTCGAGAGCCTGGAGCACTTTGTGCACCGACTGTCTCACGTTGAGGATTATCGCGCTCTGTCGAAGCGACTCCTACGCAAATACGTCACTTCGTGCAACGGTGGAGCGCCTTGCGACGTTGGAAATGGAAAGTGTTGCACACCGTGCTCATAACTGGCTGCTGGTTCAGTTTCTGGGTGGCCGAGCATCTTTTGGCGCCGTCCCGGCACCAACCCTTCCGCGTTCACTTCCGCCGGATCCCCAAACGGCTTAAGCAAGTCCAAATAAAGCACCGGGTGTGTGCGCATCCTTCTCGGAAGGCTCAGCGGATATGGCTAGGCCGAGCTTGGTCACGACTTCACAAGATCAAACAGTGGGCAAAGCTTTGTCTTAGAGACAGCAGGGACTGCATGTGTAGGAAGGTTTTAGCATTTGGTAAAACCAGGTCTCCGACCTTAAAGTTTTCATCGTTTCTCCTACTTCTCCCATCTATGTATTCTATCTGCATGTCTTGGCTTCCAGCCATCGCATCATGAACGTGTCGTAGGACACTCATTCTGGTAGACAGGAAGTCATCGACATCTTTACGGACAGTGAGGGGGCTGACATAAGCTAGCCGTTCGGCTATTCCCCCGACCAAGCCTTGAACCATGGGATGGCGGTGTGAGCGGGACACGAGGATGAGCAAGCTAGTTCACGTAGAACGGCGTGTAGCTGGTAGATAAATGCACTACTTTGTACAGAGAAAACTCAACGAGTGTAGCATAGTGCTCCAGTGCCTCGGCGTCTCAGCGCAGACGCTGTGAAACGTCTTCAACGACGCGATTCCGCGCTAAGTTTGACCATCAGTCTGCAAAAGGTCCGCTGTTGACATAGTCAACTTGGTGCTCAGCACCCTGAAGATTGGAGACCAAACCTTCCCTGTGAAGCGCGGGCCTCTATCAGAGACAATTGACTCCGAGAGTCTATGCTGTCGAAAGAATGATCGCCAATGAGCGTCACTGTACCCACGCCGTCAATGGTGTCCAGCACTACCGCAAAATGAACCATCTTGCTTATACGGTCAACAAAGACCACCAAACCCGTGTTGTCCGCCGAGTCCTTTGGCAGGCCAAACTCAAATTTCATATCCATGGACTGCCAACACCCGAAGGATACCGGTAAACTGGCCAGCGCCGCCGCATCCGGAGAGGGGTTCACGCGCTGACAAATATCTCACACGTGCTCACATATGTGCTCATCCATTTGTTCAGCTTGGACCACCAGTAGTGGCAAGTCATAGAGCCGCAAGTCTTCTTACGACCGAGATGACCACTAAGTTGAGTGTCGTGGACCCCATAAAAGATACGGTATTTCAAATCCTCACCTTGAGGAACCACAATTCGTGGCGTATCCGTTGAGTCGGTGCTATAATACAGAACTCCAATGTTCAATGAATGTCGGTTCAACCGTGCAAGCAGTCGCGACGACAACTTCTTGTCCGAGTTTTCAAATTCCTTGCTCCCGAGAGCCTGTAGCAACGCCACATACATGCCATCACCCGCGTATGCTGGCGCTGATCAAATCTTCACCGTCGTGGCATGACCAAGCTCATAATCCAGTCTGCGTTGTCACGCATCAGCCGAAAAAATCTGCTTTTCGGGCCTATACTTCACCTCGAAGTTATATTCTGCAAAGGATGTGAGCCACCTGGTCATCATTTACGAGAGGTGAGGCGCCTGAGTCGCAGTGCGCAATGACGCATGGTCTGTGTAGATCACAAACGTCTTCTAGCTAAGCAGGTCCACCCTGAAGTTGACAAGTGCATACTTCATTGCAAATAATTCCTTGTCGTGGATTGGGTGGTTCTTCTATGCAGCCTTGAGCTGGCAAGATTCGAATGCGATCACCCGATCTCGCCTCTCGGCGTCTATCTGCAGCAGTGCACAGCCGATAGCAAAGTCCAAAGCGTCACAGCCAACAGTGAAAGAGCGATCGAAATCTGGCAACGTCAGTAATGGTGCATGTGGGAGGCTGTCTTTGACCCTGTGAAAAGCCTCACTATGTTCGGTGTCCCAACACCAGTCCGTAACCTTCTTAAGGAGGTTCGACAGTGGCCGTGCCATTTCCGCATAATTTGCGCTATACCTGTGCAAGTAGCTGGCGATGTCAAGCCCTTGCGCCAGTCCTTTTGGTTCTTTTCGATTTGTCAATCCACAACCTAAACGGGATGCGCTCGAAGGCCACGCTTTCCAATGAAGCACCCTAAAAGGGGTTTTCTTCTATGCCAAAGATGCACTTATCGGCATAAGCATACAGCTTATTTGTGCGCATGCACTCGAGCACCGCTCTCAGATTGACAATGTGGTTTTCCTCACCTGTCTTCCCGTGCCCCGCACGACTGTGGACGACGATGCCGTCGAAGTATGTTTGGGCATACGACCGGTGAGGCCTGAACAATTGCGTTACAAGACGATTACTGGTGTATTTGAGAGCCTTTGGGTCATCACCAGCCACTCTCAGAGCATCCCGCTCGGAGTACTCACCGCTGTCAGCGGAATATCACTCGCTCTCATGATCAGTTGGTAACACCCATCGACCTAGTCGAAAGCGCTGTACTTTGTAAAGCCAACCATATTGTTCTGGAGGATATCCTTTCAAAGAATCGGCGTCTGTGCCTGAATAGTGACAGCATTTAGGTTATGATAAGCGTGAATGATAGGCCACTTGCCGTTCGGCTTCCGAACACAAAATGTGGGTGTCGAATGGGGAAACTTACTCTCACGCACCATTCCTGCGTTGTGCTTCGCACGTCAATGACTTCATACTGCTTTCTGGGCAGGAGCCATTGGCGTGTTACACAGTATTTGGTTCCCGGAACCAGGTCGATCTCTAGACGCACACCTCGCTCTAGAGGTAGGACTAACGGCGGGTCTTTGAAGACGACCTCTTAGAGTTCTTTTACCAAAGGAAAGTACGTACCCGAGGGATTCTTCGGGATCGAAGATCCAATATGTGGGTTCAGATACCTCTTGGTGTCCTCCAGAACAGCTTCATCTAGAAGCAACGACAGGTGAATCTCCTTGGTCGGTCGTGTAATGACCATTTCGGCTAAATCGCCTGCCTTCAAGGCACCGCCAAACTCTTCGAAGGACATCTTGCAAAGCTCAAGAAGAGCATTCACCATGGGGATAGCCTCGGGGGTGACGTCGCCGTCTTTTCCCCCGTCATACCAATATCAAGGGTATGTAGCTGTGCGCTATCATCTATGGTAAACACACCCTAAGCCAGGAACGATAAACAGCGTCTTGCAGCTAGCCTACGGCGTTGCTGTCGCCTATTGACAAAGGTTGTACATCTCGGCGAGAAAACGGGAACACGCACTCAGTGCCGTCCAGTGTTAGCCCCACTTCCTGCTCCACTGGAGCCCTGATGTTATTAACAACATCCGACGAAGAGCAATTAGCTCCGCAGTCTTCGTCCAGTGGATATCGTGCCACTCCATTCGCATCAGAAGAGCCTTGCCCCTTGTTGCCTCGGACCTCGTCCGACCATGCCGCTCTTGGCATGCAGCAACTGCTTCGTAACGTGAGTAGTGCTCGGTGATTTACTTGCCACTTCACGTACATCATTAGGGCCTCGCCCTCGATGCCTCGGCCTTTGCCGACCATGCCACTCTTGGCATGCAGTGACTGCTCCAATGCTTGAGCAGCGCTCAGTGTGCTACGTGCCACTCCACGTTCAGCCGCGAGCCACGCTCGGGAAAACAAATTTGGTGCTTGACAACTCGAACTCCGATTTCCAGCATATTGTAGTTCAGGGGAGATTTGAGGCTTATTGGCCATAATAAATGTCACTTCACTTTTTCCTTCTCATCCACGTCAATCAATGGCTCGCTGGAATTAAGCAATTCGTGGTGAAGCGTGCTAACCATTCCAAGTATTCCTAAGTAAGTGCGGTATATGGAAGGGCAATTCTCGCTAAACATATACTTTGGGTTCGCCGTGCACCTTGCACAGATAAAGCTTGACACAACGAGCCCGCGTTACTAGCGCACAAAAGATGGGTTTGTACACTCCACCATCCACAAGCGGAACTAAGAGTCTAACGAGTCACGCTTTTATTCTTTTATTCAGTTATGACATATAATCAAGTTTGAGCTAAAAATTATTATTACTTGCTACATATGTTTACTATTTTTAAAAGTAAAAGTATATGTTTTTGCATTACATCAGACTAAACTTCCACGTGTCCGACGAATATTCTCGCTACAGAGCTCTATGATTTTCATCACTACTGTCCTGAGTTTTGCACGATTGTACAAGCGTATAATGTGTTCGTCTACCATGACCCGGTACGTACTTCGTCATAAACCAATGGGAAGATTGCTCTTCATCTCCTCGTTTGGGTATTTTTCATTTGAGCAATATCAACGGTATAGAGTGTTTAAACAATGGATTTACCTTTGCACCATTGCGAGAAGCAATCTTCAACTTGTTACACAATGGAGCAATCATCAAAATTGCAGTGCACCTTGCACTAGAAAGGCCTCGGTTCTATGAGCTCACACTCACAAACGCGCAGAGAATGGGATCGCACACTCCACACAGGAGCGGAGCCAAGGGCTTCTCATGCACCTACATATATTAATACTGCTTTACTTAATTAGGAAGTGGGGAATATTTACTGAATGTATCCGTTGTGCTGTTCATCGTGAGACCACCCACCAAAGTATCTCAAGGACATCCTTTTTTGCGCTAAGTTAAAGTTACACACATCATGTCTCGTTTCCTCTTCACTTCCAAAATATAAACCAGACACGATTGAAAACTTAAGACGATGTGCAATAGTGAAGGTTCAATACGCACCCACCGCAGCGGACATTCTTCTCCCACTATTGCACCTTACATTGCGTACTCTATCAAGCCTACTTTGCATCAAACGATGTTCTTACATACCCACAAACCTAGCGAGCCACTGAAGAGAAATCGCTTTCGTGGTTGTTGTTATTATCAGTGAAGAGACCGAAGTGCTGTCTAATGAAACGGTCAAATTAACTCGCCGAGTCTTGGTCAGAAACGTTTGCCTTAACTGAGCGATAGAGAGAGCCGTCACAAAGGTTGTGACATTTCTAACGCTCTTCGATTTTCTGAACGAAACGCGCACTGTATGTCTTACTTTACGACAGAGAGTGTTACAACGCCCACAGGACGACGTCCGGCCTATCACTAATAAACTGAATTGAATAAAGCGGACGACATCTTTACATCTAAAAGCGCGAGAGCCACGTTGACTCCTGCGGATAAGATGTACAAAATGAGTAGAAGTTATTTTCTGCGCTCAGGAAGGAGCCCTTATACGCCGATGAGCATGAGACTTTGCTCGAACAGAGAGAAAAACAGCACCGGAATGTCACTTGGCGAGTAATTTCTGATCCTTCAGGTCACGCACGACTTTGGAGTAAATACGATTGCAATTGGAGCAACAGCGGTTGTGCAGATGACCTTCCATAGGGAAAGTATTTTTCGCATTGATAGCTACCAGAAGTACGACATTTTATCGCATTTATTATCCGCACTAAGTGATAAAGCACGTCGCCCAATAAGACATTATCACTAATTAACAAGCTTTGGTGAAGTAGACATTAGACCGGGGCATTTTTCGTATTTGACTTCGAGAAGAACAAAGCACGATAATGATGCAGAAGCAGAACCTTATTTCTTCAAATCCTGGTTGGCAACAATCCTATGATCCTGCAGATATAGCTACCAGCCAATTCCTAACTTCGCAAGTACCAATTTGCAATCCTGTTCTTATGAGCAGCCAAATATTTTTGGAGATAATGAAACGTCTCGCCAGACCTTTGTAGATAAACTACGGTTTGGTTCAAAATAGCAATAGGGTTATGAACTCCTCAAAGTATCGTTTCTGATGTTAATCTTGATAGGACGTCGGAAAGACATATATGGACGTGCGGTGCGACTTTTGTCCACACGTACAATTACGTCATACTATTGAGGTAAACTATCCAAGAGTTTCCCTTTTCTTTATCGACGATGGAAAGACGTAAAGACGACACATCTCTTGGAGCCAATCGCATTAGAGTTGTCCTATGCTGGTACCGTTTGATGAGCAAGGTAATGCCCCCTCATATGTGAAGCGACTGTGGGTTGACGTGTTCGCCATGGAAACAATGAGTATTTGGTGAAGTGGAAGTGCTATCCTGACTCAAGACAATCTCCAAAAGTTGGGGGGCTTACTGCGTCACAATTGCCTTCGTATCGTTGACGTATGTGACTTGTCACACACTGTAGAGAAGGCGCAAGTGGTGTGTCAGAATTTGATACGTCACTTCGACCATCCTCATTGGGGACACCACGCCTTCCTCATCCTTAACGCTTTTATAATATTGATCACAGAGCCGCGATTTTTGTTTGGTTATTCAAACAGCTTTGAGTTTACTTCAAACATTTGCCAGTCAGAGGGCTAAGAGCACAAACTCAGCTTGCCGAAATTCGTATCTATGCGTTGAGCCACCAAATATGCAAATAATGCTTCGTAAGGTCGATAAATACTATCAAGCCCGAGTTATAAAGTGTCTCTAACGGCGGGTACTAATGCCGAGATTTCAGACTTCGTTAGTGATAGACACCACGATTTGTAACGGTGGTATCGGTACTTACTACACTAAAGTCCCCTTATTTCTTATCGATAATACCTAAGTCCGGTACTTATACCGGTATTTTTATCACCGATGATAAAGTCGCAAATCCTATAATCAATTTGTCGATGGTAGTATGAAGAATAGTGGGATCAGAGGCAAAGACCCATCCCAAGAGAAGGATAAGAAGGCCAGCAAGAAGGGTTTTTCGTCCATCATTTCGCGTGCCCCTGATCAAGATACAAGCTGTTTTGATGAAGGAAGTGTTCAAGAACAAGCCACTTCAAGCAAGTTTATAAATGTTGTGACCTACAACGAAGAAGGTGACGGCGATGTTACTCGTCACGTTAAGATTGAGTCAAAGAATTGTTCTCCTTGCTATTGAAGAGCAAGAATGCGCTGAAGCGTAGCCTGGCGAAAGGCAAAATTTCGCAAATATGAGCGATTGTCGAAGAAAGTATCGACGATGACATCATTACTGCTGAAGTATCTGATGAAAAGACACAGAAGGAAAGGTTGATGAGCAGTCTTGGGAGGCTCTAAGGACAAATCTCGTGTATGAACTTGTCAAGCAATATGCTGATATATTCCCAGACAAGGTGTCGGACGAATTGCCATCTGACAGAGGCATTCGTCATGAGATTGACATACTTCCTGGAACGAAGTATTGTATCACACAAAAGTGGCCGTCGCCGAAATAACAAGTCATTGCGATTGACGAATTCTTTGCGCAGCGACAGAAAGCTGGTCGTGTGCATGAGAGTTGTAGTCCACCCTTCTGTGTGAATAAAGCCACAGGTGGTTAAGCCATTGTTCACGCTTTCAATACATTGAACGATGCGACCATACCTGCCCAGACCACACAAGGATATGAGTCTTGATAGAATGGTTGGCAATACTCTAATCAGTGCGATAGATCTGAAAGATGAGTTTTACCGTATACGAATGCGCAAAGGTGATACACCACTTACTGTAGACATTACCCCCAGCGGTATGCTGTGAGAATGGTTAGTGATGCCACAAGGTTTGAAAAACGCTCTCGCGACTTACAACAGAATGGTCACGAATCTTCTTCGTTCATTGAAAGGTTTTGCAGGGAGTTACTTTGACGACATATTCGTTCATAGTGAGATAACAAGTCTAACCTCGATGTTCATCTTGATCGTCTTTGTCATGTTTTTCAAGTTATGCGAGAGATTATACTCTAAGCTAATTTAAAAAGCATGCATTTTCTTTGCACCAAAGATCCCATTTTCGGCTGCTTTGTGGGCAAGAATGGCGTTTGTGTAGATCCGATGAAAGTCAAAGCTATCAATGATTGGCCTGTGCCAAACAATGTGAGACAGCTGATACAATGGTTGGGTTTGGCCGCTATATGTACAAATACACGCGCAATAATGCAGCGTTGGTGCAACCCCTAACGACTTTTAAGGAAGAACGTTGAGTGGGAATGGTCAAAGATTACCAGGCAGTATTTGCCAAAGTGAAAAAGAGCTTGAGAGAAGCTCCTGTTCTTGCGATTGCAAATCACGACAAGCTTTTTTATTATGCGTTTTTTATGCCATCGGTTGTGCGTTGATGCAACACGATGATGAGGGTCAAGTACGAGTTGTTTCGTATCAGTCGCGACAGCTCCGGCCCGCGGAACGGACGTATCCACTTAATGACAAAGAGCTTCTAGCAATGAAGTATGATTTAAATAACTTCCGTGTGTACTTGCTTGGAGAGTAGCGCTATACGATCTATACAGATCATGCCTCACTGCGTACCATTTTGGGGTACACAACGGATTGTTTTACTCTGCGGTTGAACACGGGGATACAGCACGAGTTGTTGATCGAAATGACGATGGTCTACGTCATCGTCTCTTATATGAGTACCATGACTGCCCTTCGGGTGGCCGTATCGGACGTGAGAAAACGTTTCTCAGTCTTTTGCGAGATCACTATTCGCCACACATGTATAAGTGGGTCCGCAAGAATGTGAGAACTTGTGAGATTTGCCAAAGAGTGAAATAATTGGGTTCCGCACAGGCACCACTTTGGTCGTTGGCAGTGCCAACTGACAGCTGGAAGTCTGTAAGTATGGACTTCATATTCGGACTTCCACGTGGCACACATGGACGCAGTGGCATCCTTGTGTTAGTGGATCGATGCAGCAAGATGGTTCATCTTGCGCCTGTTTCGGACAAGATCTCTGCCGAGAAGACAGCTAAAGTCTTTGTATACGTTGTTTTCCGCTGGCATGGCCTTACTGTTGTGATCGTGACTGACCGTGACATTTCTTACGTCATAATTTCGGCGTGCACTGTCCGGACTATTGGGCACAAAATTGTCCATGTCAACAGCGGCACTCCTTGAAACGAACGGTCAAACGGAGCGTGTAAATCGAGTCCTGGAAGACGTACTGCGTGGTTACGCTACTTCGTTCAAAGAGTGGAATGAATTTCTCCCTCTTGGTAAGTGTTTCGTTGAACAACTCCACGTATGTCTTGACAGGCCATTCGTCATTCTATGTAAACTATGGTATTCATCGTAGAATAGCTGCTTCCATAATAGACGAAGTTTCCACCTTCAAGTGGGGGAGGAACTATGGCTATAGAGTCACCGTCAGACCTAAATGCTGTCACAGAATTGAAAGCGAATTTCGACTCAATGAGACATCTAGACGACATGACAAGTCGTGAAGAACAGCACGTCAATGACTTTATTGCGAAAAGACAAGCCGTGCTCGGTTTGCTCAAAACGCAATTGCGAAAGCTCAGGATCTGCAAAAAGAACAGTCAGAAAAGAGCGGAAGGAAGAACAAGAAGGTATAAGGTCAATGATCTTATACTACTTTACACGGCAAATCTGCCTGAACACGCAGTGTCCAACTTGGAAAGCAGGAAGCTTTTACCAAGATTCATAGGACCGTTCAAGGTGGTGAAATGCAATGGTGATGCGTATACATCAGCCATCCCTACATGCATGCGCCTACGTCCTACATTTTATGCGTGTAGGCTACAGTCGTATCCTACGAGTGGATCTGCCGATCCTACTCTACCTTTAATAGATGATCAAGTTGATCATGAAGCTTCTCCATTTGTCCACGAAGAGCAACCAACTCTTCACCCTGGAGATTCTTCTCGACGTACAAGCGCTTTAGGATATCGAAGGATTGCTCCTTACAGATTCCAACGCTTAAAGACGAGAATGGTACTCACCAAGAAGTTCCTCGAGATCAAAGCTGCCTCTTCAACAGAGTGCAACAGGTGTCCGTGAGCCATCTCATGAGATTTCTCGTCCTTCCGGAGTAGAAAAAGTTCATCATGAATCTGTTGAAACCGTAGTTCACAACGGAGCTCCAAAGTCGAGCACTGGGCGATACCATCAGTCAGAACGTCGAGTTTCGAGTTCTACTCTACAATAAGGCTGGAAAGGCTCTCGCTGCGATCTTCAAATGTCGAGCAATGCTGCTGCAATACCTCAATTTGCCCGCGATGAGCGCTTTTTCACTTCCAAAGTCGCTCAATTGTTTTTACGTTTACTTGGAGAGCGTCGTTGGGTGGTTGAGACGATTTTCGATCACGAAGATCGATCGACTCGTCGTCGTGGAAAGAAACAGTTTAACCACCAAAGCCTCTACAGAGTTCGGTGGCGCGGCCATCCATCGGGCTCGGACACGTGAAAACCTGTCAGACCTTAGAATCTGATGTTCCCGACGTGGTCCGCAGCTACGAGAATCGATAGTAGTGTTACTAGAGGCAACACAACGACGACCAGAGCTTGGTTGTGCTCGGCCAGACGTTTTATTTTTTTCTCGTTCTCAAGGCGAACAAATGTCCGACGCTGCGATGGGCTAGGTCGGAACATCACGGTTGTTGATACGATACCAGCGAAAGAAACGTTTCATAAAAAAACTCTTGTCTCTATTTCAATTGAAAACAGAGGAAAGGTCAAAGAGTTCTGGGGCCGTTTTTTTGCCGTTTAGGCGAAGAACGCTCTTTCATGTTTGCTTGTTCACCCGATCGCTTTATTGTTGATCGGATGTGAGCTGCTCCAAAAGGTCTGCAAAAGTATCAAAGTACTTTTGACTTTGAGGAGGGGATGACTAGCTACACTTCGCGATTACATGAAGGTACCTTCTGTATGTATTGCTGGTTTTAATAGAAGAAGATTACAGTATGGTGCTCCCAAATGAATACGTGATTTCTTAAATGAAGTCACAAACATTCTGTTGCTGGATCCTGCTTGGGGGTCTGTATTGATGACGAGACCGACGTGTCTCTGTCTATAGAAGTGGGTGGCGTAAGCCAGTTACTTCTCCTGGATTCTTTTCACGAAAGTTGAAGTTCAAGCTTTCGAAGTTCAAGCTCCGTACACCAAAGAGCTTTTATTTGTTAAAGATGAGGTTCAACCTCAGTGCACCCCTGATTTATACATCAGGTACCCAAAGTCTTATTAGTTTGAGCCTTTTGGAGCCCTTGAGGTGGTTTGCATGTAGTGTGACGTGGTCGCCAACTGCTTGCCGTAAAGCAGATGACGATCACGCCAAATTTTACATAAGATCGATT
>NW_020187475.1:716415-716725 GCF_900000015.1 Plasmopara halstedii | reverse complement strand
TTTGTTCTCTTGGCATCATCCACATGCGCGTATCCCTGTGATCCGAACACGCGTAGATCTCCCATCTCCGGCTTTTGCTTGAAGCTCAACTCAAATGGTGTGATGTCAGGGTTCGCCGTGCTCGTCGAGCGGTTAATGAGGTATACCGCCGTGCTAACTGCTTCCGCCCACCACTCAGAAGATATGCCCTTGTAATGCAGCATACTCCGCGCTTTTTCCATAATCGTCCGGTTCATCCGCTCTGCTAATCCGTTTTGCTGAGGGCTGTATGGCACGGAGCGCTGATGCATGATGCCGTTCCTTGCACAGG
>NW_020187475.1:716123-716405 GCF_900000015.1 Plasmopara halstedii | reverse complement strand
GAAGAGCTCCGTTCTTGTATGCAAAAGGGCTTGCTTGCCGTAAAAGCGATAGTGAAGGGCTTCTCTCCATGCGTGACGATGCAAGCTTGGTCTCAAGCAACCAGGAGGCTTCTCACGGAATTCCATATCACTCGATGACAGTGCTCTGATGATCAGATCATACTGTTCATCCTGAACATACGCTTGGCGTATCATATTGAATACATCGTTTTCGATATAGCTGACATGAGCTAGCTCATAATCAGGACGACGTGACAATGTGTCTGCCGGCATGTCAGTTTC
>NW_020187475.1:715706-716113 GCF_900000015.1 Plasmopara halstedii | reverse complement strand
GCTTAACAAGCTGATGTCCTTGCTTGGCCCTGAGGGCGTGCAACACCTTGTGGCACAAGGTCCCGAGGCAATCAGTATGCGTCTAGAGGCGTTTACAAATTACGAAAACGCGCTGCTCGAGCACCTGCAGCAGAAGATGTCTGCATCTATGACGCCACCGTACCGATCCTGTGGTGCAGTGGTATGCTGTTCACTTCAGAATCGGGAGGTCCAGGGTTCAATCACCGGGCCGGGTAGAGAGGGGTTAGAGTGCAATGAACAAAACCCTTCAGCACGTGCTTGACATGACTTACACGACTCCTATAAAGGGGTGACGTTCTACAATTAATCTATGACGCCACCGTCGGTGACGGATGATTTTCCCGCCCTAAGCCGCTCATGCTGAGCGTTAAGGTCTTAGAGAGGAT
>NW_020187475.1:714067-715696 GCF_900000015.1 Plasmopara halstedii | reverse complement strand
CCTTTTATTTGAAGAGGTCTTTTAATCGAAGCGGTCTTTTATTTCTAGAACATTGTCAAAAATTCGATGGGGGCTTGTAATAGTAGAAGGTCTTCTATTCGTAAAAATCAGTTAGTTTCAGTCAGGATTCAGCCAACCCGTTCCGCGACAATTGGTTTCGCCATCATGGCAAGCGAAAGCTAGTATATTGGATAAAAATTAAGCAGTTTAGCAACGTTTTGACAACCCTCACCCAAGGTGCTCCAGCGTCAGATTGGACAAGCTCACAACATGACCCCCTATACAACCGACTAAACGAAAAGCGTTGGTGCGTAAATTGAGCATAATTGCCGGAGCACTTGCACGGAGCGACTATGGTGCTACAAAACCGTTCCATTCCATTGAGTATGCAATGGATAAAACACCCCACCCTACGTCACGTATATACATAGGTATACTCTCGAGGCGCCATTGGCACTGTCACGAAAGTGCTGGAGCCTTGTGGGTGAGAGACTGTTCAGCAAATTTGATTTGCTGATTTTGGCCGGGTGCTTTTCGAAGCAAATTTTTGCTTTTAATTCATTGATAGGGTGCGCGCGATACTGTGTCCGATGTGCCCGATAGGCAGGATGAAATTAGCAACACACAGATACCTGAGGCAGGCGAAACACATCAAAAACACCATCGTGTAGAAAGGTGCTGAAAGCAATTGACCTACCTATACACACAGTGTCTGTGGCCTTGAAGACTGTTTCGCGAACGCGCTACATCAGACCCTTCGTGGTCGTGGCGAAAAAAAATGATACGCTTTGCATCCCAAAGAGAATGCAAACGCATCCTGTAATCTACGTGATTTTTTCGGTATATTTTCACAAATCCGCTCTTGAGAGCCAATAGATTATGAGAAGCACTGTCACAAAAGGAGAAGCTCCTCAACTCCATCTGGGCATGGTCTACTCTCTTTTTCGAAACCGCTATGCGCCTTTGAAACGCTGGTGGTAACTTAGTCTATTTATGTAGCGAGGTTACACACACCCTGGTAACAGGGGTGTGTGTCACACCAGATGTGCATGGTGTGACCACACCCAAACAAGAATACGGTACGGGGCTAGATAGCCAGTAGTTATACATGTATTTAGATTTTACTATATCATTTAGGAAAATCTATTCTTTAAAATTAGGCCGGTTAGCCGCAATTAAAATAAATAAAAGTCAGTTTTGGATCTTAAAACGAAGAGACAATTAGCCTTGGGAAGGCAATAATTACTCTTGTAGTAAGCGGATTGCGATCCGCTACACTCGCACTGGTTCTTGTAAAGATTGGTGATCTAAATTAAGCTTCCTCAAGCGATAAGCTACGGTAGCTTCGCTGCACTTGGTAGCACTTGCAGTCAATCTACACCTGAGTCGCTTAGACTGATCCTCTGTGAGGATGATGGAATTTTCCTCTTTGCCCCAGTAGAAGCAGGACGGGCTTTATAAGCTGATGTCCTTGCTTGGCCCTGAGGGTGTGCAACTCCTTGTGGCACAAGGTCCCGAGGCAATCATTGCCCGTCTAAAAGCGATTTCAAGTTACGAAAACGCGCTGCTAGAGCACCTACAGAAGATGATGTCTGCATCATTTGCGTCTATGACGCCACTGTCAGTGAT
>NW_020187475.1:713873-714057 GCF_900000015.1 Plasmopara halstedii | reverse complement strand
CGAGCACTACAGGTATTGTCCGCATTGCGGGTTCACGAGAGCCACCTCGTTGAGCACTCAGACAAGTGCGATATATGTCCAACGGAAATTCTTGTGGAACCAAGAAACGAGCTCGAAGAACTTTCCGTTCGGCAAGATCATCTTCCATTATGACGGGGGCCGATGATGTGGACGCGTAACGATC
>NW_020187475.1:713783-713863 GCF_900000015.1 Plasmopara halstedii | reverse complement strand
GGACGATATGATCTAAATCTGATTAAGAAGGATCTATTCACAGTGTTAGGACCTGACACCATCAATATGGTTATCAAGAA
>NW_020187475.1:713511-713773 GCF_900000015.1 Plasmopara halstedii | reverse complement strand
TGGATACTACCAATTGCTCATGAGAGCGAGTGACATTCCGCTGACAGCGGTAAGCACTTCGAGAGGTATGCGCTGGGAGTGACTGGTGATGCCCCAAGGGCTGTCAAATACACCAGCAACATTTAATCGTCTTGTGACGCAGTTGTTCAGGCCCCACAGGGCGTATGCACATGCATACTCTGACGACATTTTCGCTCACAGTCGTGCGGAGAACGAGAGGACGGATGAGGAGAACCACATCGTCTATCAAAGAGCGGCGCTT
>NW_020187475.1:713145-713501 GCF_900000015.1 Plasmopara halstedii | reverse complement strand
AATGGAATTGACCACGTGCTAACGTATGATAGAGTTAGCTAGCCACCGCGTATCGAAGTAAAAGCCATGGCTACAGCAAATCATTTTTTCCGGCAACAGGTGTTTGACACAATGCCGTTACATAGGCTGCGTGACAAGTAAACAGCAGAATGACGTGTAAAGAAGCAACCTTGTAGTGCACTCTCACAGTGGTAGATAAAGTCAAACTATCATCACACTGACAAGAGCTGTGATGCCCACTAACCGCTTCAATGGAATTGATTACGTACTAAAGTATTGTCGAGTTAGCCAGCCACATCGTATCGAAGCAAAAGCCATGGCTACAGCAATCATTACTTTTGGCATCAGGTGTTCAA
>NW_020187475.1:712603-713135 GCF_900000015.1 Plasmopara halstedii | reverse complement strand
TACACATGCAGTCTCTGCTGTCTTTATGACAAAGCTCCGTCCACGGTTTCTTGGATCTCTTAAGTTCGTGGCCAAGTGAGGCCTTGTGTATACGCTATATCTTTCGAGAAGGATGCACACCCGCCCGATTTTTATGTGGGCTTGCTTAAGCCGTACCGGGATTCGACGTGGCGCCCCAAGGGGCTTGGCCACCCAGATGCTGACCAGCAGATGGTTTTGAGCACGGAGTGCAACAATTTCCGTTTCCAGTGGTGCAAGGCGATCCACCTTCGCACGAAGTGACGTACTCGTCTGCTCGACGGCTAGTAGCCGTTCAACGGAGCGCGGTAAACCTCATCATGCGTCAGTCGGTGCATAAAGTGCTTCAGGCTCTCGAGGTCTTCCGCACAGCGGTAGGCGACATTGGAACGATGCTCGGCGGAGTATCGATGACGAAGGGCTTTGTCCTCCAAATCACGAAGAGTACCGCGAGTCATCGGACGGCGATCGACCAAGTTGTCATCGCCTGCCGCCGACTCTTCCTCGATGAGAG
>NW_020187475.1:711778-712593 GCF_900000015.1 Plasmopara halstedii | reverse complement strand
TAGCTAGTCCCACCAATACAATGGTCGGTCGGATAGTGGGTCAGTGGGTATATCTGATCGCAAAGGTGATTTTCCCACCCATTGTGATTGAGCACACACATGAGAAGAAACCAACGGAACTTGTTGATCACAGTATTGATACAGCTGCTCTGGTCGCGGTTGAGTTAGTTTAGCGTACTACTCCCCATAATGGAAATGTAGTATGCGAAAATGCAGTTCTACGTATTGTGGACTGCAACGACCAATTGTGAAGTTGTCAGAACAGATGTACTGCGGGCACCTATACCAACAATACAGCTTGAGTAGTCACTTACGACGACTTACTGAACGACCTCGAGTGTGATGGTATAGCGGAGGTCGTTTTGTTACAGTCGAAGGTCAACTAAGCCAAACTACGCTCATCAGCAGTTATAGATGATTTAGTCCTTGAGGAAGTTCGACAGCATGTGAGTCACGCAGGATTCGGCTCTTTAAAGAATTCAATTGATCCTGATTATTCACTTGTCATGAAATATAAGGGATTGCGTTTTTGTAACGGGGGTTGTACGTACCCTTGTATGAAAGGTCGGATCACACAACATGGTGTAGGTGTGGATGACACAAGTTGGTGTAATCATACGATGGTGGGGCTGCGCCGTAATGAGAAGCCACTACGTTGCAAGATTGCCAGTAGTAATGCATTTTTGATTAGATTTACTATTTCAATTTAGAAATACTATTTAATTTAGGAAATACTTAAGGTTTTTGATATTGGTGGCTCTGCCACAACTAAAACAATTAAACATTATTATTAATTGAACAAAAGAGTATTTTTT
>NW_020187475.1:711627-711768 GCF_900000015.1 Plasmopara halstedii | reverse complement strand
AGACCCTGATCGTCCTTTCAGCGTCGTCTGTGACGCTTCGGACTTTGCCATTGGCTGTCCACTGCAGCAAGCAGACGCCGAGGAGCGAGATCGGGTGATCGCGTTCGAATCTTGACAGCTCAAAGCTGCAGAGAAGAACTA
>NW_020187475.1:710210-711617 GCF_900000015.1 Plasmopara halstedii | reverse complement strand
CGTGTTCACCCTGGTCTCACCGAGACATAGAACCTCTGTACAGAGGCGACAGCGACGCCGAAGCTGGCTTCAAGACGCCGGGCGTCGACCCTGATCCAGAGTTTGTCTACCGTAGACGATGGCGCAAATTTAGACACCCTCGTTGACGGTATGACGGAAAAGGAAGATGGTGACGTCCGCCTCGAGGCTATGCCTGCAGTAGATGCTCTTCTTGAGCTGGACGAGATGTCCCTTGAAGAGTTTGGCAGTGCTTTAAAGGCAGGCGATTTGGCCGAAGTGGTCATTGTACGACCAGACGAGGAGATAAACTCGTCATCGCGTCTGGATGAAGCTGTCTTGGAGGACACCAAGAGAGTGCTAATCGCACGAAGTGGATCGTCGATCCCACGGAATCCCTTGGATCCGTACTATCCTTTGGTAAAAGAACTTCAAGACGTCGTCTTCAAAGACCCACCCTCGGTCCTACCTCCGGACCGATGTGTGTGTCATGAAATTGACTTGGTTCCAGGAACCAAATACTGCGAACCCGCCAATGGACCCTACCAAAGGAGCTGTGCGACGCCATTGACGCATTTGTCCGTGCGAAGCACGACGCAGTGATAGTATGTGAGAGCAAGTCTCCCCATTCGATACCCACGTTTTGTGCTCGAAAGCCGAAAGGCAAGTGGCGTATCGGTAATGCTAATATTAAGCTCAAAGTGGCAACCATTCCGGCTTAGACGCCGATTCTATGAACCCTAGAAAGGATGTTCTTCAGAACAACATGGTGGGATGTACGAATTACAGTGCCCTCGAATTGGTGGATGGGTATTACCAATTGCTCATGAGAGCGTGTGATATATCGCTACCAGCGGTGAGCACTTCAAGAGGCATGCTTTGGTAGTGGCTGGTGATGCCCCAAGGGCTGTCAAATGCACCAGCAACATTTAACCGTCTTGTGACGCTGTTGTTCAGGCCCCACAGGGCGTACGCACAGACATACTTCGACAACTTTTTTGTTCATATTCGTGCGGAGCACAGGAAGACAGATGAGAAGAATCACATCGTCCATTTAAGAGCGGTGCTCGAGTGCATGCACACGAACAAACTATACGCCAATACAGAGAAGCGCATCTTCGGCGCAGAAGAGATTCCCTTTTTAGAGTGCTTCATTGCGAAGCGTGGCATCCCGCTAAGGTCAAGACCAGTGTAGACTTGCCGGTTTCAAAGAACCAGAAGGACTTGCGTATGTGGCTTGGTCTCGCCAACTACTTGCACAAGTATAACGTAAATTAGGCATAAATGGCCCGGCCGTTATCCAATCTCCTTAAAAGAGATGCGGAATGGTGTTGGAACATCGAACATCAGGAGGCTTTTGACTGAGTCAAATTCAGCCTCCTGCATGCATAAATACTAGCATTGCCAGAC
>NW_020187475.1:701886-710131 GCF_900000015.1 Plasmopara halstedii | reverse complement strand
TCCGGTCGTACAATGACCACTTCGGCCAAATCGCCTGCCTTCAAGGCACTGTCGAACTATTTAAGGGAAATCTCGTCCAACTCAAGAAGAACATCTACTGCAGACAAAGCCTCGAGGTTGACGTCGCCATCTTCTTCTCCCGTCATACGTTGACGAGGGTGTATAACTGTGTACCGTCGTCTACGGTAGACACACCCTGGTCAGGTCGACGCCCGGCGTCTTGCAGCCCGCATACGGCGTTGCCGTCGCCTCTGTACATAGATTCATGTCTCGGTGGGACCAGGAAAAACACGTACTCCGCGTCTGTCACCCTCACTTTTTGCTCCTTTGGAGCTCCGATGTTATTTACAACAATGAGAGTGCGCATCCCTTGAACAAAGTCCACCAATTCCTTGTTGCCCTGTCGGGCGGCAAGAAAACGCGATCGCCCGCGATACGCCTTATTAGGCGGTGAGAACACTCGTGGGAGCTGCAATTTCAGCTCCACCCAAAAGGGAAACGCAGCTCCGACCGAAGTGCCGCACGTCAGTGCCTATTCTCGCGCTCGACCGCCGAGCTTTGTGATGGCTAGCGCCAAGCGCTGTTGCTCGTTCTGGAGCATGGCGGATGCGAGTCCATCCCGACATCTCTCACCCAAAACAGGAGATTCTCTCCATCCTTTCCCTCAAAGACCTTAACACTCACCATGAGCGGCTTAGGTTAGGGGATTCCATCCGTCACCGACGGTGGCGTCATAGACGCAAACGATGCAGATATCATCTGCTGCAGGTGCTCTAGCAGCGCGTTTCCGTAACCCGAAATGCCTTTAGATACGCACCGATTGTCTCGGGGCCTTGTACCACAAGGTGTTGCACGCCCTCAGGGCCAAGCGAGAGCACCAGCTTATTAAGACCGTCCTGCATGCCCTGGGGCAAAGAGGAAAATTCATCCATCCTCACAGAGGATAGTCGAAACGATTCAGGTGTAGATTGACTACAAGTGCTACCAAAGGCAGCGGGGCTGCCGTAGCTTTGCGCATGAGAAAGCGTCTTTAGGTCACCGACCTCTCATTCTTTACAAGAACCAAGTACGAGCGCAGCGGATCGCAATCCGCTGCCTCCAAGAGTGCTTAAAACCTTAACCAAGGTAAAGAGACTCTTCTGTTTAAAATCGAAATTGATATTTGTTTAAATTTATCCTAATTATAATTGTTTAGATTTTCCTAAATATACTGAATTTATACAGTAAAATCTAAATATGCATGACTACTGGCTACCTAGCCACACACCGTATTCTTGTTTGGGTGCAGTCACAGCATGCACATCTTGTGTGACACACACCCCTGTTACCATGGTACGTGTAACACCTGTACAGGGCCCGAGCCTTCTCACAAGCACCGCTGCTTTGCCAGTTTGAGATATGAACAAGCGGCAATGGTGTAATGTGTACGGACACATTTAAATACGTATCTCGCTCAACCGAGTCTATAAAGGTTGTATCCTTTTCGAGAGTGGCTCATAATTCTTTCACGTATCCGTGTTAAAGACAACAAGATACGCCTAAAAGCTTATGTCGTTAATTTGTCCGAGGGGTAGCGCATTTAGCGATGCAGACCCGATATCGTAATTTGAGTGCCCGAAGACGTTCGCCATTTAGATAAATGTGCAACCCAAGATGCCTTTAGGGAATGCCTCAACCAGGCTCCTAGAAGAGCAAAACCTAGGAGAGCAAAACCGAGCCCTATCAGTGCGGCCGCTTTTATATAACGTCCAGTCCTTCACGAGGGAAATCACTTTTGATGGGTAATAGCAATTGTTATAACCATGAAATTAATGTGCTTTAGGCGAAGCATCAGCACGTCACGCTGGCATCTTCAAGCTGGAATACTGTACGCGAGAATAGATACTAACGTGTGGTTATTAGAAAAATGAGGTACTACCGATATGAATAGTGCTAAAGTGACCGATGTCGTGTGTGGTTCAACTACCTAACGAGGACACCGTGCGTTTAAAATTTGTCTTTCCGTCAAAATAGGCAGGAAATTCCAGACAATTTTTGAGAGCCGAAATATTTATCGCCGAAACAGCGGCAGACTCGATCGTGGGGGTGGTGATCGTAAAACGTGAGTGTCGTATCGAATGGAAAATTCATCTTTCGTGCCTCGATGGCTGATTGAGCCCGGGATTTAGCAAATCGATGAGCATGACGGACTTCTGCCAAAATAAAGAACACAAAGTAACCTCGAAACTTCCAACAGTTATGTGCTACTCGCAGATACTACACTTGTGGCATACTACTTGTTTCCACCTTTTGTTACTTCTCCCCTCGCTGCAGAGGTGCAAAATGTCGACCCAGAGTCACTGTATTATCCAATCGAATAGAAATGTCGAGATCCAGCAGGGGCAGAACGGCCTGATATTGAATCGTTGTGGTCGAGATCAACAAACTTTAGTATTTCAAGGGCGGGCCTACTCCAGGAACGGTGAAACTCATATCGCAGGGTTATTTAATCGTATTGGCTTTGCAAAGTCAGGGAGAGCTCTTGCGAGTATGCAATTACGAACAATATGAGACTATCACATAGTTTAGGTAGTACATGGGTGCCAAATACAGAGATAATATCCGTGCGTCTCGCGCCGGGGACGATTGAATATGTTCAGTTCAACCTCTCGTGAATTTGGAGGAGATACTGTTTCATTCTAGGTATAGCGTGCACAATCTATTATGGATCACTGAAGTACATAAACACTGTGTCACACGTCTCTCTTGAGTTGAGTTTTAGTGAGTTATGTATCTACCTCTGGCCAGAAGAAGCAGTTCCGGCGTAAGTATGTAGATGCAATACCTTCAGTTGAATGATAAAGACAAGTGGCTCAGCTTAGCTAGGAAAGGCAAAAGTATCAGTGTGCCGAGATTATATCTGGTTGGACGCATGAGACCGATTGTGTGTTGCGGTATCCAAGGTTGATCGCCACATTTTCAAAGCAAAAACATGTGGATGCACGTGACTGCAAGTCAAGATTAGACGAACCATATCCTGACGGTATTGGGGATGATCCATCTCCGCTACGATATAACAATACTGTTGAGTCAGCAATACTGAAGGGTATGCCTATCGTGCGGAGCAGTGACGCTCCACAAGGTTGTGGTTAGCAAGATTACTCACTCGTTAACGAAGTGATCAGGGTAAGTCGAAGGCATGTAAGGCTAAACGCATTATCGCAGGCAAACGTACTCGTTGAGCTTGGAGATGCCTCCGTTTGAATGTGCGCAACGAAAGGCAAAACAGTAAAATCACCGAATTATACAGGTTAGTTCCGAAGGAGTATCGCAGCCTATCATCCGTAATGAATAAGTCCGTTATCGAGAGCATTAGCAGAGCACTGAATACGATGAGCAGGACGGCTATTTAATCGTAGAATCTGTCACACCATTTCTGAAGGAACAGCACGTCATGTTGACGAAAGATTCGCCACGCGTGGCGCCCCCGTCCAATCAGTGCGTCATATAACTGCCTTGGTTTCTGGAGTCAAATATTGCGTCACATGATAATATTTCTTACCAAGTAACCAATGTAGCAACTTGGAAACTTTCCTACCTGTGACGTCGTAGCAGGTTTGATACAAAGATTTAGTCATGCATACATGATGATTGTAGCCGCCGTCAATATACGCGATACTTTTAATATGGCAAACTGAATATGTGTTGCAAGCAATTTTAGTGGGATATAGAAATTGCTAATTTCAACAAATTAGTTCGGCTACGGGATTATGCGAATTGGCATAATTTCCAATTAGCTTCTAACCTACAAGATCTATAAACGCTTATGTGAACATTGCGACAACGTATCGAAACCGCGACATGTGTCCTTACGCCTCAGTGTTGTGGTGATGTGCTCAAGTGGTATGATTTTTGCCCCTTTGTATGATGCGCGGATCGAATGAAGCCTTGAACCGGTTGTAGTGTTAATTCGAAAGAGAACGAGCTTTTTTGCTCATTCTGCTTGTCAAGCCAGACACGAATAGAGATGTGATGGAGGTAATTGAGCTGTCGATATGCGATAATATCTAAGCAACGAAAAAGATCAATATGAGTCAGCGTGTCGATTGTCAATTTGGCAGCTCAGGTAAAAAGCATGAGTATTTTATGTGGCATTATGGATGTTACAAAAAGTTAGTGAATACAAATAATACATAAGATATTAGTTGCTTGTCATTCGATTTCACATACGGCAAGACGTTAGAATTTGTGGGCGCCCAATTACTTACATACTAAAGGTATGTGCCCAATTTTCAATGATCGTTTTCCTTACACAAGTATCGAACAAAAGACAATGGATGGCACAAAAATCTCTCTTTAAAATGCTGGTTGCTACTCCAAATTCATAGCTCTCATTTTGTGAGTCTTCATTGAACAAAATAATAATTTGTGTTAAAAACGTCTATAACCAATTAATTCATAAAATGATCTCTCAAGAAACGTGATGAAATGCTGGCAATAACATGTGTGATTCGCGTTCCGCAACTGTAGTTTATGAGAAGATCCATACTGCCTTAGCTGCTCATACAAATCCGATCCGGTACAATCTTCCAAGTTCACGTCAACTGAATTGTGGGTATTCTACAGTTAATGTCTTCACACTGTTTGTTTTTTTGGCAGCGCAACGCTTGAATCAATCAGGACGAGATCACTACGCGACGTGTCGTACAAATACTTTGGAATTTCGTTCCAAAACTTTTTTAATTGTGATAAGGATACAATAGGCACGTTATTGCGGTAAACACAATGGCTGCGCTGGTGATATTTCGCTTATTCATTCTCGCTCAGTTACCACTTTGTTAAGGGAAGAACGTATAATCATTGTTGAGCGTTCTGCAGTGGTGTGCCTGCTAAACATGTCTACATCGAGAGTCCAGGGATGTGGTTTTTTGAAAGGAAATTAATGAAAGGAGTGTCTTTGATAGTTACAACTTTTACGGACTACTGGCAAATCAGCGTATATTTGGTTATCTGCCTCCTACTATAGAACACGCTAGGTCTTGATCCGTCAGTGTCGTAGCGTAATGCTCACTATACTGTTTTGTTCGCTATTCTGCAGGAAATAGTAAAACAAAGGGCACATCCAGTACTCACCGAAATACTTACTTTGACGAGTATTCTATAACCTCTACAAAAAAAACATTAACGAGCTAATCAAAAATGACAAATGACTTGAATCCTATTCTTTTGGTGTGATCGCTGCAGCTTTCGTAGGAGTGAAGTCTAAGTAAGGCTCTGCGATGCTTTTTAACACGTCGTTTTTAAACCATGGTTCGCCAACTTTTATAGCATGGAACACATCTTGAGGGTCGACGTTTCTGGCGGCCCAATCTTCGAACTTCGTTGTCTTGTACGCATTGTCAATTTTCATTTTGTCTACCATTTCTTTATTGATGAGTTCCAGGAAAAGCTTTCCTCGGGCTATGTGAGCTGCTTCAAGCATCTCATCTGAAATTTGTTGTTGTCTTTCTGAGAATGCCCCCAACATTTTACCAAATGCTATCTTCTCTGTCTCACTCACCCGTTCTTCACTTTGACCAGATTTCAAGCCGCGGGAGAACTGCCAGCCCGAGACACTCGTTGCATCGTCTACCTCTACACCATTCTTTTCCTGGCGTAACTTTGCGGCCGATGCCCAACCACTATCGGTAGCAAAGAAAAGCATATGCATAGACCCAAAAATTACCACAAACGATAGATGCATGATTGAAATGAAGCCTCAATTGGTTTCGCGTCTTTTGAGTGATTTTCGAAGTGAAGTTTTGTTGTGAACGGCAAATTCACGAATGATCGAATGGCACAAGTGTCTAATCACGAAAAGTGCTTCTTTTATTCGGGATGTTTGATTACTGGGAGAAAAGTCAGGTAGATTATGTCCTTTTAATACGCCGATCATGAGTTAGATCGTTTACCGGCATGCTTCCTACGTTTAAAGTCGTGAAACGCTGGTGCAAGGTATCGTACCTTCGACTGCATCAGAAGTGTCATTGAAGCCTGTGGAGAGTGGGGATACAGGGTGCTAGATATTATCTTAAGAACACAAAAAAACGGACTTTATTGAAAGGTGCATGAACACGATCTGGACTTCATTTCAATCATAGGTTTGTTTCAAGATCTTCTCTCATAAAGCGGCTCTGACCATCGCACCGAGCAACTCTTTGATGATAAGGTGCAAGTCACCCAATAATAGGAAAGTCGTGGATTGAGAGTTTATATTTTATGTACATTAAACTATCATTTCCAGTACTTTGGGTGCCGCTCGGTTTTTTGTATGGCTAGTCGACGAAGAACTTGAATGAAGGTTTTATATGTAGGTTCGTCTGCACGTACTATTTTTTCACTAGATTTTTTCCAGTATTTGTGACAAGTACTCGTCGACTGTAAAACGCTATCTTTTCGAGTCAAGAAAGACATCGTACCATGAAGTATGTAGACAACAATCGCAATTTAAGTTTATCATTATGTAAAAAAAGCTCCTTCACTTATAACATTATCGAAAGTGCTTGCTATCGAGATTTAATCTCGTTGCCAAGCGTGCGCATGTTGCGTCCAGAGTAAGTACGGAATATTCGTACGAGATCAATGGTCAGATTCAAAGCCAAAGGATCGACACTCGATTTGTCCCCCTTCTGACGCGCGTAAACTTTTCGAGAGGCTGCAATGTTTTTCGGATGGAATCATACGATCGTGAAGCACGACCTTGCCAGGAATTGGATAATATAGCCGTGTCTCTGAACTAATAATTCCCGCACGTGCGAGTACGTTAATCTATCGTCCGCACATTGGTAGACCAAGCAGCTGACGGTGTTTGGATATTGTAGTGTAGACTATAACGAAATATTGCAGATGATACGTGGATATTAGCTCGATTTGGATATATATTTATCGGTATCACATGAGCACAGGTGTAAGTAAGGTCATGAGATTGTAAATCAGATCTTAGGCGAAGAGCTTGAGACTCATTTGTCTCCCCTCCTGCGTGCGTAAACTTTTCGAGGCGTTGCAATATTGTATGGTTGATTGCACACGGTCGTGAAGCACGACCGTGTCTCTGAACAATATTGTTCGCACGCGCAAATATAGTGAAGTTTTGCCCGCACATTGGTTAGATGAGCAGCTACCGGAGCTTGGATCGTAAGATATGTGTTTGTAAATAATTGATAGAAATTGCCAAAAAAGATTTGCAATATTTTTCCAAGATACAGATAATACTTATGATTGATTACTTGATGCAAGTTGGGGCAGTAATCCCCATCGTAGCATCCTAAAATTATAGCTATTAAGTGTGAGAGTTTTTCCTTCTGGTGTTACTTTTCTCCTTGTTTACATTAATATCATGGATATAAAAATTCCGGCAGAGCCTTCACAGTGAACGAACCCCACTTCAGCGAAAGTCTGATGCTTTGCATTATTCACATATATTATATCTTAATGCATTATTTAGTTGGAAACTGAGATCTCACTCTATCTTCATTAACTCGATGCCAGGATCGTCTAAAGGAATTCAGTGATGATGTGGCAAAGCCAGTTGCGACATTGCTTACGCCCATGCCATGCTTTCAATGATTTGCTTTCTGATGATGATTGGCGTGCGGTCATCGACAAACAGTACTGCAGTATTACATGCCCAGCTTTCTGTGAAAATCATCCTCGCTCCAAGAACGAATAAACATCAGATAGTTACCGACTTTAAAAACATGGTTGATGTGTGGTGTTGGGATTACCACTGTATGCATGAGGATTACGGCTACGGTTATGGTTGGTACTTACGGGTGCATTACGATAAATGATTGTGGACGCAATGGCAGCCGCTGATAGGCTGAGACAAATCAGGATCTATATAAAAAGAGTGGCATAGGGGTCCTAAATATTTTGCGAACAAAGGACCTATAATATATCAACTTCATATTGGCGTTCTAGTACGCACGAGTCAACAAGTTAACAGCCGTAAGAATATCAAATCTCGCCCCATGTCACCTACACGATGTGAGAGTTTTTTTGGGAGTAGCAATTACTTCCACCAGGGGTTTGCCATGGGACCTGTAACGGGGTTACACGTACCCTGGTAACAGGGTGTGTGTGTCACACGAGATGGGCATTGAAGCAGGGCTGCCGAAGCGTTGCGCATAGAGAAAACGTAATTTAGGTTACCGGCCTTTCGTACTATCCTTAGAACAAGTACGAGTTAGCGGATCGCAATCCGCTTACTCAAAGAGTAATTGTTGCC
>NW_020187475.1:701685-701876 GCF_900000015.1 Plasmopara halstedii | reverse complement strand
GGACGACGTCGTCACCAGGGTCAAACCCAATATCTGGTGAAGTGGCGGGGATATCCCGCCTATGAAGACTCGTGGGAGTTTGAGGCACCACTTCGGCAAGATTGCTCAGTCGCCGTGGACGCTTTGATCGGAAAGATCATGACGCCCCGCACTTCCCGGCAATAGCCAGGGAAGCAGACGGGCATTGAACC
>NW_020187475.1:679871-701675 GCF_900000015.1 Plasmopara halstedii | reverse complement strand
TTCGGAATGATACTATTTCCACCGGAAGTTGAGAGTTTGGGGGTGTCTACATGGTTCGAGCAGAGCTCACGTCGCGCCGCTGGGGCACCTTGTCCTCTTCATTTTCCCATTCTGGGAAAGAAGTATTTGACTCGTTGTCGACTTCCTCAAAATCCTCGACGAGGTAATCCATCACCCGTGGCGGGAGCGGTGCACGGTCGGAAGTAGACATCGCGTCTGCGTTGTCAGTCGTGCGACCTTGTTGCTGACAATGCGCTCCGCGGTACTTGGTTAACGAGAGCCTGGGTGCGCTCCATTTGAAGCCGCAGACATACTGTTTTGAAGTTGCACCGCGTGCAGGAAACGAAGACGGGCTCTGCCCGCGGGCGTTCTTGGAACCAGCGAGGCTATGTTTCTTCCGTGTCCTCGACACAAGGCTCATTGAGCAAAAATTCGTGAAGTAGGTCCTGGTGGTGTTGTGGTATCTTAGACTTACGAGCCTTGTTCGAGGCGACGACTGAATGCAAACTGTAGGTGTTCACAATCTTGATGAGGGAGAGTGTAACAAGGTTCTACATGCCCTGATATGAAGGGTGTGGATTATACAAGATGGTATGACCACAAAATGGTGTGGCTACACTTAAGCAAGAAGTCAGTACGTGCCTGGAACAGCCAGTAGTTATAAATTTGATTAGGTATATAGATAAAATAACCTATAGAGTTGAATATAGGCGGCTTTGCCGCAAAAACGAGAAATATAGTTTACACTTGAACTGAAAGAGTTATTTAGCCGTGGGCTAAAGTTGTTGTTATCTTGGATACTGGGGTTGCGATTCGCTACGCTCTACTGGCTCTAAGCATAGCACGAAGGTCACTGACCTTAACTAGGCTTCATCTAAGCAAAAGAGCTACAGCAGCCCCGCTGCACTATGTATAAAATCCAGAGTTTTCGAAACAGCATGACCATACCAGACGCCCTCAAAAGACAAATGAGTATGTAGTCGGACGAAAGTTCAGATAAAAAGCTACTGAGCTTTTTAGAATGCTTGCGGCCAAAATATCTAAGTTGATGTCATCGTACATCAGACCGTTTATGACGATTACGAACATTTCCGAAGAATTTCCGAACACCCCCTGAATTTAGGTGGTCTTGCTATAGCCCCGCCTTAACAAGTCAGTCGGATGTAAAGCGCTTTATTGGAGCCAGGTCAGAGTCCACTCAATTTCCTGTTACCGAGCTGCACACTGCCCAGAGAGATGTATGCTTTCGGAACTCACACTCTAGGACAAAACTTTCCCCAGCTCGGATTGCTTGTAGCTATTCGACCCTATTTGGGATTGGGTTCCGTACCCTCGGTCAGTGTGGCGTCCAGACCATTCAGCGATCACACATTGACTTGGGTGCGCGCTAGCAAGGTATTCACACTCCGTGAGTGCAATCGCTCGACCACTTTGGTGACCTATGTTAGGTGTATTGATTCGGGTTCAATGGGCATCGACCAGATTCCTTAGGGCCCCAGGTCAAGCGGTCATCCACTTGAGCCTCAGTGTCGGGTATACACCCGACCCTAGAATTGCATACAGTGTTGAACCGCTGGGGATACAATGGGAGACGTTGTAGCTGAGAGAGCGCACCCAAACCTGACTTATCTTAGTACCAATCGCACGCAGAGACCACAACTGATATACACACGAGTGCAGGCCGAAAAAGGGTCGTCCTGCACCGTCGCTGCTCTAAGACTAACCTTCCTCTGATGAAAAAAGGGATATTCTTGCTTCAAAATTGTGGGACTTGATGCCCATTTGGACTTGAAGCGGTGCTCAGATCAGTACTCAAGGTTCATCATCTTTGGAGGCTATGGATATGTCCAATCGCCGCTGCTTTCAGCACAGGCGGTTTGTCTGAGAAGTGGTATTCTGAGTGATTAGAAAGCACTCACGGAGCAGCGTTCGGGTACTCTGTTGAACTTTGTCCGATGAAAAGGCCATCATGTATAATAAAAATGGTGTATGCGCGGTGAGCAGCGGAAGATAAAGTGAAAATTTATAATCACAACGGGATCGCGTAGACAAAATGCTTTACTATTCTTGTGCTTTTAGTCGGATGAGCTGAAGTCCATGAGCCATGCCCAGAACATTATTAACCAGCTGGACATCATCGCGCAGTGTTTTTTCCATAGAGAATATCCACGAAGTGCAGCAACGGAAAAAAGCGTTTCAGTGACAAGCCCTGCCTGTATGTATATTCGTTTACCTTGATAAAGGCGGTGGTGTCGGGCCAGGACTTGAATGAGCGCCGATGCCGTTCTCCTCAGAGAACACCCTGTCTTGTTGATAAACTTTGCTAAAGGGACAGACTTTTCTCTCAGATGCTCACTGAGCCATATGATGGTGTGAACAGATAAGAAGCTCCGATGCCGAAAGCAGGTACAGTTTAGTTCAAGAAATATAGTGAGACTTCTGGCTCAGTGGAGATCACCTTTGCGCAACGTCTTTAAAGACAAGATGAGTGTGAACCTCAGTGCGTTCCACGTCCTAGTGGAGAAAGGTGTAAAAGGGTACGTACTGCACTGTTGTACTGTCACGCATGTTTAATCTTTAACGTGTTAATTCAAATACAGTCACAGTATGTGCACCTCGCACTTATAATTTGTGTGATATTCACGTTCACTTTGTGTTTTTTAAGTATTAAAGTATTGGTACAGATGAAGACCGTTAACAGGCTGTGGTATTATTAAATATGGAGATACACACGTGCATTTAATAAGCATGAGCAAAAGTAATTGTGTCACACGAACCAAAAGAATGCTACCCGAGTGGCCAAAGTTTTTACTTTGCTCCGAGCTATGGTCCCAGTAGCTTAATTATCTGATCATCGCTTTAGGGCAAACATAATTTCGCATTGAAAAACAAATCAAATTACGATAAAATTCAGATGAAGCAGCGACAAGTGTGTGAATCTAGAATAGTCGCTGACTTCGATGTCCGTTCGACTGGTTACTTTTTATTTCTACCACATATCTTCACTGATATAAATGAGAAAACAGTTTTCAAAAAGAGCATGCTTAAATTCCTAAGCTCTTAAAAGTACGATAGCCCGTCTTGTATGTTGTTTGTCGATGAATAATATATCAAACTGGATCACCGATTGTAGCGCTGTGAGCTGAAATTCTTGCGCTTTTCGTCACCTTTACCTCCATCCATCCCTGTACGTAGCGTATCTACAAAATCGCAGCAAGTGTAGCAGCTATCACGATCGCCGCAGATATCGCTGGAACCGTATGAACTGTAGCGCTAGACGGTAACGTGTCTGCTGCTGATGCACTCGTAGCTTCCTCAGCTGATTCATTACTTGTTGAGGTCGATCCTGAGCTATCAACGCTGACGCCGACATCCAAAAGCTCTTGAAGCAAAGTCGTAAGCTCCTCTTCACTCATTTCATTGGCATTTGGAATATCAAACATATTGGCAAGCGCGGGATTGTCTGCAACTGCACTCTGAACATTTTTCAGCAATTGTGCCACGGTCTCATTCTTGCTAGCGGTGGCGTTGGCACTGCTGTTGGTCGCCATGTCGCTGGCCGATACAAACACCGACGTCATCACACAGAGCGTCAGTAAAACTACGCCAAATGTCCTCCGTCCCATGTCGTCTGTGTTTCTCTAATGCTATCTCCTGTTGTACTGAAAGGGGCGTTTTGTATGGAGACCTGCTGATTTTGCTGCCTCTGGTTCCGCGTGTTCTTGTGTTATTTTACGACTGTCTATCCAGTTTCTGTCGAATGTTTGGGGAGTACCAAATGACTTTAAATTTGTATATTGCGTTACAGAGGTGGGTGAGGGTCAATATAAGCTCCCTCTTTTTAACCACCCTCTGGATACTCTCGTTGCTGGCTCAGCTGCGTGCAATCCTCTAAACAAGCATAACAACGAGAGACGTTTTGTCGTACTGCAAATCCACATTAATTTAATCAGATTACTATCGATAATATACTCTATAAGAGGATTATCAGCCCTAGTCTTCTCATTCTTAATTAAAGGTAGCTGATTATGTACGTTCTGTCGTGGTAAATTTTCAGATTTGCCGTCACTCCGACATTACCGTAAGGTTTGTGGGCCACTCTCTACTTCGTATGCCTTTTCTAGGATGTGCTTTGCTTCAAGATCTGCATAAAAATGAGCAGTTTGTCCTTCTGCCGTCCTCATATAGAGAACTACCATCTTGCTACATAAGGATTTTCTTTCAACTTGAAACATAAAAATGAAGATAGAGACTGGATTTGTGCAGAAATTACTTAAAGCTTGCGTGCTTTTGTCTCCAAAATTAAATTTTTGTGTACGGTCTTGCTGGTTGAAAATTGTATGTGTACACTCAGGATCTGCTAACCAGCGACGGTGTTCATGATTCTCGTCTTAACTTAATCTGACGCTAGTAATAGACATTAAGCAACTTCGCTATACCGTGATCTCGATACTTTGATGCTCGACGTGGGGCTTTCACGCTAGAATATTACTTGAGTACACATCACATTTGGTAAACAGCAAAACATATGCTACTGGCGAATAAAGCACTATAAGCTGGACAACAAATAAAAATTACTTACATACTTTACAGTTGCAATTTACGCATCATTAGCATATCTTTCAAGCTATTTTCCGCCAATTCTTTTCCAGTACTCGGCAACCTGGCCATTCTCAGAAATGTTATTTTGCCAGAGTAGCAAACATTCATTTCTACCGAATATCTATGAACACTCAAATATTTTTTAGTACATACCTTCTCTTTATATTCTACATGGCTCTATATTTGAGGTTGACAGCCTTAAGTTGCTAATATTCGACCTATAGGTCAGAGGAATCGAACAATGTTATGCCGAAGTCAGATTCAATGTGAAGTCTAAAGAGGCACGTGGATTATTGCGGTAAAATTAATCGTGGCTGCCCACTAATTCAATAAGGAGTTCAGGTATAATCTATTGACGATAATAACGTACAATATAACGGGATTGCACCTTCCGACAAAGCGACTATATTAATTGAGTTCTGCTTGAAACGTATGGGCGGCCTTGAAGTGACATTTATGACGTGTAACTCAAGCTAAGTTTTGATAGCGAAGCTAATTTTTAATTGACATACGTGTCTCTGAGCATTGTCGGCATGCTGCTCGAATAATATAGATTGGAAGCAAACGCAATGACGAATAAGGTTGTCGGGTACAGCTAGCGACTTTTATCATGCAGCCGATAATGTTGCACCTTAACTTTTATCAAAATCTGAATATTTTTATATGAAAATCATATTGAAGAACCATCATTGACATTTAAATGCGTGGAGTCAAATCGACATCAGATGTCGCCTGATAGATATGGTCGAAAGCCTCATCCGCATTTAGTCGTATGGCTTGGAAAAAACAACGTGTGGACATACCGTATAACGCGAGCTTCACCAATTTTAGCAAAAGTTATATTTCGAAGAGCGTTTTGAATGCTAAGTTAAATAATGACATCTTAAAATTAGTCGAATTACTTCGATTACTCTGATGCAATTTTTTTTGATGACTCAGTAGTTAATAATAAAAAACTGCTGCACCATTCTTGTAAACAATGAAAAATTGATATAATCATGCATGGATGAATCCCACTTAGTCCCACTCACCCCAGTCTTCCCCACGTTTGCTACCGTCCTCATGAGTTGTGGAAGTTGTTTCAAGGTCTTTTGCCTCTGATTTAGCATTATCATTTGTCTCTGGCAGTGATATATCATCATCATCACCCCAGTCCAAAGAGTCCTCTTCTGCAGCTTCATCCCCTTCTTCCAGCTTTAAATTCGTCAAATCACTGGTGGGTGGCTCCTGTAGGAGTATCGGAGCAATCGGTGACGTTGAATCCTTCCGCTCATCTAGCTCAATCCAGCTCTCACCGTCGCTAGATGAAGTTGGGCCATTCATGGTAGCAGTATTAGCTAACGTTTTCTCATCGTCAACTTTCGATTCATCATCCGGAAAGATTGGCTTGCCTTCATCGTCTTTAGCTTTGGGGGAGTCTACATCCCAGCCAATTTCCTCTTCCTCATCGTTCAAAGCTGATTCAGAAACAGCACGTTAGCGAAACTCCTAAAAATAACGTATTTGATAACGCACCATGCTGGAGCAAGTCGGCACCGCGTTGCTTTTGTGCTGCCAATAGCGAGGCCTTGTATATGTAGTGCATCCAGAACACGTCTGCATCTACCACAGACGGCACCAGCTCTCTTAATTTAGACCCAACAGCTGGATAATTCTCCAACAAGTGCTTCTGGATATCCACGAGTTCCTCAGGATTTATGGCGAGTTTCCACTTCTCAAAAGTCTCGAGATCAAGTGGCGGATCAACGTATGTCTCTGAGTCTTCTTGCAGTGCTAGCAAACGGAATCGTTGGGCACTGAGCTCAATCTCACTTAGTTCTTCAACCTCATTGTTAGGGATATCTCCCGCCAGCGTACCCAGGTATTCGTCAGCCGAGTTCAACAGTTTAGAGCCCATGGCTTCAAGCGAGCCGAGACTCGAGGTTACATTTAATGACTGTAATTTGTCGCTTACTGAGGTTAGTGATCCCTGCATTGAATTAAGAGATCCTTGAACCGTGCTGCTGACTGAGTGAAAGGAGTTTGTGACGTCGAAAGAAAAAAATGAATTCTTAAGCAACGTCAGCGTATCCTCCGCTTCGCCTTTCTCCTCTATCAATGTCTGTGTTGATTCTACGCTGCGTCGATCCTGACCTTGATCCTGATCCTGCTTTACCTGATCAGAATCGTCCATATTTTCTGTCATTTCCTCGCTCTCATCAGATTCTCTGCGGTCTACGCTAAGCCGTCCTTCCTGCATGTTATGGCGTACGGTTTTTTTGAGCTCAGCCACATCCTCTTGCACAATAGACTTGAAGTCCTGCAAGTCAGAACTTAGTGTTGACATGGCTTCTGCTGACTTGTCCTTTATAGCGTTCACTACCGAGTAAAAGCTGCTGAACGACATAGTGGTCTCAACGACGCCGTTTTTCTACTTACTTCTTTTGACGTTTCCTGTGAAATACAATATTTAATTTGTAAACGATATACATGCGATTTTACAAGCTTAAACACAATAAGACTTGATCTTCAATGGTTCTAACGATTCGTAAGCCAGCTCCGGAGTTTACCGCCGACGCTGTGGTTGACGGAGAGTTTCGTAAGCTTTCGCTATCAGATTACAGGGGAAAATATGTGGTTCTGCTCTTTTATCCCATGGACTTTACGTTCGTGTGCCCAACGGAGATCTGCGCATTTAGTGACCGCGTCGATGAGTTCGAAAAGCTCAATTCTCAAGTCATTGGCTGCTCTATCGATTCCAAGTTCACACACTTAGCGTGGATCAATACGCCGCGTAAGAAGGGTGGTTTAGGCGAGATAAATATCCCGCTTATTGCTGATGTTAAAAAGGACTTGTGCTCGAAATATGATGTGCTTGTGCCGGACGGTGACGATGAAGGTGTTGCATTCCGTGGTCTTTTTATTATCGACAAGGAGGGTATTCTGCGTCAAATTACCATGAATGACTTGCCAATTGGCCGCAGTGTCGATGAAGTGTTGCGTTTGCTTGAGGCATTTCAATTTCATGAGGAGCACGGTGATGTGTGCCCTGCTAACTGGAAGAAAGGTGCCAAGGGCATGACGGCTAATCCCAAGGATTCTCTCAAGTATTTTGAGAATGTCGAGGCGTCGAAGAAGCGCAAATTATCGTCCTGATTGAATTAACACTGAAATTTAGCAGTAGCGTACGAGTCAGAGTACGAGTGATCGTAGTTTTGCACACCTGAAAGTCATGCTAAAGCAGATTTCAATCTCAGATTTTCTTTATAACCCTACAGTTGTTGTGCCTTGCATTTAACAATATCACCATCTTGAGTACGCTTTCTAGTATTCTGTATGCATACTGCCAAGTTACAATGCATCAATTCATTGATAAAGAGTAACTCATAATAACATGAATGCGTAGCTAATGCCTCTCGCGTACGATTAGCTCTATAATGTATGACGAAAAAGATTACCTGTAGAAATCTATCTAACGACTGAGGCAAATTCTTTCGAATTTTGCTTAACGAAGAAAGAACATAAAGCGGCTCAGACAAACTAAACACTTCTATTACAAGTGCTGCACATTATAAACTTCCGAAGGATACAACAAAGAGCAAAATTTAACGAAGACTCGAGCCTTTTTAACATCAGCAATAATAATGCGGCAAATCATGACTAAATGATACTCGAATCAAGACACAGACTTTTAACGGCAAGACAAAAGATTCGATGACGTGCTGAAGATCTTCTCGTTTGACATAAATCATTCATTGCTTTGAATATACAAATAGACTTGCAAAGCCCAAAGTCTCAGCGGCGACATTTGTGACCGAGATTATGACGAAAAATAAACATCTCCATCATTGTTTTGACCAATTAACGCAAGAACATTTAGATGTAACCACATCAAAAGCCTTTGGATAAGCATATTATTTCGTTCCCGCGCTTTTTAGTGACAAGGAAACATCCTAATAGAATGGAGAGGCGCAGTAACGCGCAATATAGTAAAAGAAATACCACACGAAATCCATACAATCGCCGAGGCTCAACATGGGCACAAAACTCTCAAGGTGCACGTGCTTATGCACAACGTAATCGTTCGGGACGCGGTATGACGGAGGCTAAGCAGTACGCACTAAAAAAAGGTTACGAACTTGATAAGAAGTTTGGGTTTTCTCTTCTTCCAGAATTACTCGAGCAAGAGAAAGAGACACAAAAAGAAGAACTGGATACATTTGGAAATGAAAATGATCGTGCTAAGCTTGGATGGCTCCTTAATATGCGTGCTTGTACACTTCTCGACCCAATTGATGGTAAACACGAGGTTAGTGGTCTTGATCTCTACTTTTTAGAGCAAGATGGTAAAGCATTCAAGACATGTATTATTTACCAGCCCTACTTTTATATTCGTCCTGAAGTAAACCGATCACAAGAAGTGATTGCGTATTGTTTACGACAATTTGAAGGACTTGTTGCGAAAGCAGAGCGTGTGTTTCGTGAAGATTTAGATCAAGCAGATCATTTAAATGGAAAGAAAGCACTTTATGTGAAATTGAGTTTTGCGACAGTATCGGATTTAATGGCTGTGAAACGAGAATTAACTCCATTGATTGCTCGGAATCAGGAAAAGTTACAAACACGACAAGCATATGAAATGCAGGGAGAAATGCGAGAACAAATTACGGAGGATGATCTTGTGTTTGGGTTCGATACTGATGGAAAACAACGGATCAAAGTTGATGAGAATGAAAGCTCCTTATTGGAATTGAGAGAGTTTGATGTACCGTATTCAATGCGAGTAGCTATCGATCTAGATATTCGAGTTGGTGCATGGTATCACGTTGCATACGATCCGACAGCGCCATATGTACCCTCAAGTGTCGTACGACAGAAAGATATGGTGGACAAAGCAGAACCTGTTGTATGTGCCTTTGATATTGAATGTACTAAGGCTCCATTAAAGTTTCCAGATACACAGGTTGACCAAATTTATATGATTTCGTACATGATTGACAAACAAGGATATTTGATTGTCAATCGCGAGTTTGTTTCGGAAGATATTGAAGATTTTGAATATACTCCAAAGGAGGCGTACCCTGGCTCATTTCATGTGTTTAATAAAGAAAATGAAGAGCAATTACTCAAGTGTTTTTTTGACCATGTAAGTGAAGAAAGACCACATATTTTTGTTACGTATAATGGTGATTTCTTTGATTGGCCATTTCTTGATGCACGTGCACAAGTGTATGATATTGACATGGCGCATGAACTTGGAGTTTCGCTTGACGAACGCAGTGGCGAGTATCGTGGGCGCTGTAGTGTGCACATGGATGCGTTTTGTTGGGTAAAGCGTGATTCGTATTTACCTCAAGGAAGTCAGGGTTTGAAAGCTGTCACAAAGTATAAGCTGGGATATGATCCAGTCGAGGTCGATGCAGAAGATATGGTTGCACTGGCCCGTGATGAACCGTTAAAGATGGCGTCTTACTCAGTATCTGATGCCGTTGCTACATTTTATTTGTACGACAAATATGTACACCTTTTTGTGTTTTCGCTATGCACAATCATTCCATTAGCTTCTGAAGATGTTCTTCGAAAAGGTTCGGGCACTCTTTGCGAAGCTTTATTGATGGTTGAAGCCTTTCAAGGCAACATTATATGTCCAAACAAACAAAGTTCTGGTCGCGATGAACAGTTTTACAAAGGTCATTTGATTGAAAGTGAGACATATGTTGGTGGTCACGTTGAATGTCTTGAGTCTGGGGTTTTTCGTGCTGATTTTTTGTATGATTTTCAATTGGTACCTAGTGCCTTTCAGCAATTAATTGATAATATCGATCGAGATCTAATCTTTTCACTTGAAACAGAATTGAATGTTTCAGTCGAACAAGTTGCTAATTATGAAGAAGTGAAAAAGAATATTGTCGATCGCCTTATTGCACTTCGTGAGCGACCAAATCGAAAGGAGCAGCCACTTATTTACCATTTGGATGTTGCAGCAATGTATCCGAACATTATATTAACAAACCGTTTGCAACCCTGTGCTATAGTGAATGAAGCTGATTGTGCCGCATGTTCATACAATACCGAATGTGGTCGAGCAGCTATTCAGGATAAAGATGCTTCTTGCCAGCGTGAAATGGAGTGGGTTTGGCGGGGTGACTTCTATCCTGCCACGCGACCTGAATACTACTCGATTAAGACTCAACTTGAGTATGAGAATTTCCCGCTAGAAAAAAAAGGAGGAGGGGCAAGGGGCAATGAAAAAAACGGTTTCCAGCGTGGTTTTCAAGCTACTGTATCCTTTGCTCAACTTTCAACTGAAAAACAAGAACTTTTACTCAAACAGCGATTGAAGTCCTATTGCTCTAGTGTGTACAAGAAGACTAAAGTCACTGAAGAGCAAAAGCGATCTGCTACAGTTTGTATGCGCGAAAATCCATTCTATGTCAACACAGTACGAGCATTTCGTGATCGTCGCTACGACTATAAAGGACTGACAAAAGTTTGGAAAACAAAAGTGGTGGAAGCTACAGAAGCAAATGATCTTTTAGGAAAGATTGAAGCGCAGAACAAATGCCTTGTGTACGACTCCCTCCAGCTTGCCCATAAGTGCATTTTGAATTCATTTTACGGCTATGTGATGCGCAAAGGTGCACGCTGGCACTCGATGGAGATGGCTGGTATTGTTACACACACGGGATCAAACATCATCACTGGTGCACGCGAGTTAGTGGAGCAAATCGGACGCCCGCTAGAGCTAGATACTGATGGTATCTGGGCAATTTTGCCCAAGTCATTTCCCGAAAATTTCTCTTTTAAACTCAAAGATGGAAGCTCAAAGAATATATCGTATCCATGTGTAATGCTAAACGCAGATGTGAATACAAAGTTCACAAATCCTCAATACCATGAGCTGAACCCAGTGACAAAAAGGTATACTATTCATAAAGAATGCTCTATTCTGTTCGAGGTGGATGGTCCGTATAAGGCTATGGTGCTTCCTGCATCGACTGAAGAGGGTAGGCTGTTGAAAAAACGGTATGCAGTCTTTAACTTTGATCATTCTTTGGCTGAGCTGAAGGGATTTGAGCTCAAGCGACGTGGTGAATTGCAGCTTATCAAAGCATTTCAGTCACAGGTGTTCGAGTGTTTTCTCGATGGCACGAGTCTCGTAGAGTGCTACGCATCTGTTGCGAAGTGTGCGAATCGATGGCTTGATGTTATTGACACAAGGGGCAAGTCCATGGATGATGAAGAGTTGATGGCGCTCATTACGGAGAATAAGAGTATGTCTGGCAAGCTGGACGAATACGAAGGCCAAAAATCGACTTCAATTACAACTGCCAAACGTTTGGGCGAGTTTCTTGGCGAGGAAATGCTTAAAGATAAAGGCTTGACATGTAAGATGATAATTGCTGCACGTCCGTATGGTGAAAAAGTGACCGAGCGGGCAATTCCTACAGCAATCTTTGCTACAGAAGATGCTGTGAAGAAACACTTTTTAAAAAAGTGGCTGAGAGATCCTCATCTCCAAGACTTTGACATTCGATCGATTCTTGATTGGGATTACTATCGTACACGTTTTGCCTCGACTGTACAAAAAATTATTTCACTACCGGCAGCGTTTCAAAACGTACGAAATCCGGTCCCTCGAATTGAGTTACCTGACTGGATGAGAAAGCAAGTTCGCGAAAAGAACGCTAAACATCAGCAAGGAAATATGAAGCAATTCTTCAAAGCTACTGCAAAAGACTATGATGATGGAGATTATGTGGGATATTTAATGGATTTAGAAGATATAGGCAAGAAACAAAGTGTTCAGTTAGATAAAGAAAAATGGAAGAAGGATAAAGATGACAATAGTAATTTGATAAACGAGATTGATGTGGATGACGTTGATGATAACAAAGTGAAACTTGGAGATGTTCCATTTTCCCAGTGGCTTACGAGTCGAAAGAAGAAATGGAAGTCGTTGCTTGGTAAACGGCGGCATGAACGGAATGAAAGAATGCGCAATTATAGTGGTGTGGGTGGATTTGGTATGACAAATACTTTAAATGGTAAAACAAAACGCTCGCAAACGAGACCCAATACTGCACTAGCACTAAATGGCAACGGAGTTGGCATGGAGAATTTTGTTTATGATGCAGGAAGTGCTTTGCAACGTGAATATTGGCAGATTGTAGAGATTCAGCAAGAACTTGCAGGAGTATTCACCTGCTGGGTATTAACAGCTCATTCTCAAATTCTTCAGCGTATTTCCTTAAAGATGCCGCGGGTTTTTTATATTTCTTGCGCAGAAGCCGATCAAGCAAATTTGCTTGAAATATTACCAGGCTCGCGGCGTGTGACACGACTCGTGCCCCACTTCTCGACCAAGCCTCAATCGGTTCTAGAAGTGATGCTAAGCGAGCGGCAGTATCAACATTATCACAAGGAGATTACTCAAATTTTAGGTGATCCTTCTGTAAAGGGTGTCTACGAGCTGCATGTTTCTGCATTAACACGTGCAGTTTGTGCACTCGGATGCGTCGCGAAGGTTGTTAATCCGCACCTATCTAGTACCAATCAGGAGTATGAACTCAGTGATTTACAATTTCAGTCGACAGCGCAGGCTTCGTATCTTATGGAGCCGCAGCATGAACAGAGAACTGATGCGAAACACTCGAATTCATTAATGCGGAGAGTACTGCTCTACTTTGCACAGCAGAATAAACGGGCTATCCTTGGTTTAGTTGTTCTTAAAGAGACAGAGAACGCGACGGATGCTTTTCAAAGTGACGGTGAAGCCACTGTATGGTATGTCGATCCTTTCTCAAGCGTCAAGTCTCGAGGTTCCGATCTGAAACAAGCTTTTCAACAACTTTTGCTGGATTCTCAAGAGGCAGGTGTTTCTGCTTCTATACAAAGCTGCTCTTTCGTAACTCACGTTGTAAAAGAATCCCAAGAGGCATTTTCTGGTGTAAATGCGGCTCTGGCGCGACTTGCTTCCAGCACACAACTTCCTCCAAAACCGACGATTGTTTTGGCTCAGACGTGTATAACGTCCAGCAAACGTCTTCGCGAGAAGATACAAGGCCTTCATAGTTTTCCACTTGCTATCCTTCCATGGAATGAAGAAGATACACTCTTTCCAGCTCTTACATGGCGAAAACTGATGGGAGAAAAAATGCTAATGCGATGTTTTAAGATGACTCCATACTATGCGGATGTGCTTGACTGTGCCCGATACGCACACTTACCTGTTGGTAACTTTACAGGAGATCATGCAATCGCTATTTTAGATACACTGTACTCACGGATCTTGATGAAACACAAACATTTGTGGTGGCACTCGCCAACGTCGCTGCCAGATTTGGGAGGCAAGGAGCAGGACCAGCAGTTTCAACAACTGTTTAGTCACTCGCTTTTGGGATCGACGCGGCAGAAGGCAAGCGATGCTCTTGTAGACGCTTCTGTAGGAGTATGCGAGAAAGGTTCGTTTGCCGATGTGTGCGTTGAGCTTGAGCTGGATGGTCTTGCAGTAAATGCGATTCTTGTGGCATCACAGATTCATCATATTGAGGGTTTTGGAGCTGCACATCAAATGGAGATCGAATTTGATGGCACCGGTGACGATGATGTGAGTGAAAAGAAAGAAGGACTTGCTACAGCTTCAGAGGGTGATCCCGAAGAAAGCTGCCACGAAGCTTTTCGTTTGTTACGTTTGATGGTGACGACGTTGTTTAAGGATTTCTTGGCGAGTCGAAACAAGTTTGCGGATCATCTGCTCCAGCAATTTTACCGGTGGCTCTGTTCGCCTACTTCTTTGAGTTTTGATCCAGCACTCCATTCAATGGTCAAACGGTTAATGGAAAAACTGTTTTTACAGCTTCTGGCTGAGTTTCGTCGCCTTGGATCACACATTATTTACGCTGATTTCAGTAAACTTATTGTGTGCACAAAGAAACAGTCGGTGCGGGACGCACAGGTGTATGTGAATTATATCTTACAGACTGTGCTGTCGAATGAGCTTTTTCAAGTACTTCATTTCACGCCGAAGAAATATGTGGCCAATCTTTTGTTTATGGATGCTGAAAATTATGGCTGCATACTATTAAAGCATATCGTGCCAGGGATCAACGAGTCAAGCAATGACAATAGCGAGGACAAGCCATTGGAAATTGTTGCTCATTGGAACATTGCAAACTATTTGCCTCGCGGTGTTGATGAATACTTTCTTATCCTCATTGGTCAATTTATTCGTCGACGCGCAGAATTTCAGCAAAAGCAGTTAACAAAAAGTGACTCAGCAGCGACCGATGATGCTGAAGAAGGTGAAGAACCTTTAGATCAGGATGAAAAGCAAGTGAGTCCACTTGCAAAATATTCTCAAAAGTTGATTTCATCATATTTTTCCGAAAAGCTGCTTCGATTGATCCCAGAGATTCTGGCCTTCAATCTTGATCGAGACAGCTTTCCTGTCTATGCTGGCTCACATCTTCAAATGGAATCCCCTGCGCTCGAACTAGTGAAGTTTGTCGTGGCAGTTTTTCAATTAGAGCCAAGTGTAGAGGCTCAAGTTGGCAAGATGAGACGCACGTTGCTTAAGCTGCTGCATACAAGCGAATTTGGTGAAGAGGCGCAATTTCGAAATCCATCCTTATCATTTACAGTGCAAGATGTCATTTGCCTAAACTGCAACCTTTGCCGCTCTATTGATCTTTGTCGAGATCCACAATTGTTCAGAAGATCTACAAGGGCAAACATAGAAGGCGACGAGGAAGATGCAAATGAAGAAGATACAGAAATGACGAGTGCGTGGTATTGCCCTCGATGCTTTGCATTATACGATAAAAACGCGTTTGAAATGCGACTAGTGGAACTAGTTCAGGCCCAGTCTGTCGCTTATCAATTGCAAGATCTTTACTGCACTAAGTGTCACCTGCCAGCCGAGCACAAAATGCGTGAATATTGCCCGTGCTCAGGCACATATACGTTGCTACCTGGAATGCAGGAATCTCTTTTAGAGACGGTGCGGCTTTTAAGGAGGATTGCACAGCAACATCATTTTGAGTGGTTATTAGATACGACTCAGCGTCTAGAGCGCGTTGTTGTACAGCCAGTGCTCATGTAGACGATCTATCAATTTTTCGCCAGCATTACACTAAAAATGATGCGAGTCCGAAAATACTTTTCACATTCAATGAGACTCAGACATTCGTCACGAAATGAAGATTCCGACGCAAAGGTTCACAACATGAGTTTAAAAGACGGGATGTATAATTCCGGAGAGTTACTCAGCACTTTGTCAAACGATCGATATACAGGAGCTTTGATGAAGAAGAACAAGTAACGACCATCATTGCAGGAAAAACGCTGATTTTTACGACGTCAACGGTCTTTCCTTCAGAAAATAAACGGTGTCATCTCACCATTCCTACTCGCTAGTGGTGTACAAGCTTCTCCAAGGGCTTGATCTCAATACTTAAATTTAGACCCCGAGAGCGTGTCCGCGAGTTGATTGTTCGTGTTAGTATAGTCAATCTTGAATAATCCTCGCTATACGTTCTCCAGAATAATGCCTGCATTTGCAGCAATAAATCGCATATTGCTTGGCTTTTGTAACTTTCGCTTATGGAATTGACCATTCCGCGCATTAACGGAGAGCCAAAACAATTAAACTTTTGTGGAAGCGTTCGTTTATTTCTTTAAAAACCAGAATGTACTTATGCCGATCAACCTTGCAGTGCAACTCACACAGTGATAGTTTTGACTTGACGTAAGTCTGTTTTAATGCTAAAAATGACATGAATTTAAATACAACAACAAAATTCACTTACTCAAGGCCCCTCCCATCACTCATCATGATATTTTTCTTTGGACTGTGCGTAATGTACTGGTACAGAGATTTAAACTATCGGAACTCACACGCTGGGATTAAGCTTTTTCTGGCTTGGGATGCTGGTAGCTTTCCGACCCATTTTGGGACCGGGTTCCGTACCCCTCAATACACTATGAGGTTTTTGTGGGGCCTCCTCCCATCCAACTATCCTGGCAGGGCGATCACACAACTGGGGTGTGATTGCTCGTCCACTTTAATGACCTATCTCTCCTCCTTGATTCAGTGTACCTCCCGGTACCAGATCATCTGTACTGGTACAGAGCATCCCACAACAAAATGCAAAACTCACAAGAATCACACTCATCTAATTTATTCAAGACGTCGCGCAAAAAGAACGTTCACGACCATTCACAGCGCAATTATTTCATTTAATGCACCTATCAGTGCCTTCTCTTGTAAGTGTCATGCACATCGAGCTCTCCATTTCTCTCTTTGATTACCGCAAGGCTTCAAAATGCACTGAGAAAGCAAAGGTCCTCGATGCTAAGAACCCCAATGTGAAAAAGCCAAGGTTTTCAAAAACAGTTACAGCAAATCACTGAGGCAAACCTTGAAACTTGTGCCACCAGTGAGGGCGAGGTTACAGCAAGTCCAACCATCACGGCAAAGATTTTACGACACCACACAGCAAGACACACTGAAGAGTCTTTACTAATGGGTTAGACCTGGCGATCCTACTCGTCTGCAAGCGAGAGACTCAAAATGATTTTTGCTAGCTCAATCATGTCGTGTCTGTGAAAATAGTCATCAGAATCCTTTTATGCCTATGAGTGTGGTCTTTCGCTCAGATACCAATACACTTTGAGAGCCCACTTATAAGATGTATTGCCTGCACCTAGAGCAGTATATGCTTCTCTTAATCACTACCATATCTTTTGTACTGAGCACCAGTGAAAATATTGACGACTATATTACTAAATTTGCACTAGACGAAGGCATATCGCCTCATTGGTCACTGAGGCTGGCTTGTTGAGTATTGTGACTTGATGAGCGAAGCAAAATTCGGACTGTTAGACAAAACTCTTTTGCCGAATTGAAAGATCGCTCGCAAAGCCTTTATTTTTGGGATGGATCAGGTCCAGGAGAACTTATTTCTATTCAAAGGTTAGTGCTCTCGAAAGTAGCTTCAGGTCAACTTGTAAAAGTGTGGTGGGCCCTGAATGCTATGTTCTAAGCGCGAAACATTTCTATACAGCACCACTTACGCTACGACAGAAGCAAAACACCAAGTCGCAAGAGGTCGCTAATACGTTGCTTAAACACTTTCAAAGCGACTAATTAAACCATCTGTCAGTTCACTAATGCGGGGAGCCGAGATCGCCTTCGATTGTCAGAAAACGCTACCAAAGTTTCTGGTACATTAAGATCAAGTTGCTCTACACCAACACACATGTTGATCTCATGTTCAACGAGCACATCAAGCCTGCGCTGTATCCCACGCGAGATAGAAAACAAGGCAATCTATGTTCTTTGCCAAACTTTTTCCTGACCATCGAGCTACTCAGGAGCCTGCTTCATCTGCATGGAGAGTGTGGCGGGTGTCTGATTGCAGACCAGACTCGTTTTAAAATAACGGAGGTCAGACTGGACCGGCCGTGGATTGGCGCGCTTTAGAGCCGCCTAAGGGCAACTTCAAGCTGCCGCCTCTGTTCTCCGTCGAGGTCACTGGTGATCACACCACGTGCCTCAGTTGACGAGAAGTCAGGGAACGACATGGGGTCCGCATGACACGAGCAGATCTCGTATCGCGCCGCCGGCACAGCTCGTCTTCCTTGTCATCCCATGCGGGAAAGGGGTGTCAGACTCATAGTCGATCACATCCTCAACGAGGCCAATCGGCGCTGAAAGCGTGCGCGGAGTGCGACGTTTGTGCTCATCGAGCCTGGGATATACGCCCCTCGGTGCTGCGGACGCACTGTCCGACGTTGCACCGAGTGCGGGAGATGAAGTTGGGCTCTGCCCATGCTCGCCGTCAGAACCGGCTAGACTTGGAGATTTTGGTGTCATTGACACAAGGCTCATCAAGCAAGGAATTTGGTTGTTCCAACAAATGGAGTTGCTGTGTCTAACGGACACGCAAGCCTCGTTGAGGCAATTATCGATTGGAACTGTATATGCTCTCGAATTTAATGGGAAAAGGTGTTACGGGGAACACGTACCCTGGTAACAGGGGTGTGTGTCACACAAGATGTGCATGTAGTGACTGCACCCAAGCAAGAATACGGTATGTGGCTAGGTAGCCAGTAGTTATGCATATTCAGATTTTACTATATATATTTAGTATATTCAGAAAAATCTAAACTTTTAAAACTAGGTAAAAACATATATAAAAATCAATTTCGATTTTGAATAGAAGTGTTCGTTTGCCTTGGTTAAGGCTTGTAAGTACTTTTAGATACCGATTGCGATCCGCTGCACTAGTACTTGGTTCATGTAAAGAGCCGATTGCGATCCGCTGCACTAGTACTTGGTTCATGTAAAGAACGAAAGGTCGGTGACCTATAGACGCACAGTGCTATGGCAGCTCCGCTGCAGTATCTTTTTACAGCACCAGACCAAGATTCGGTCTTCGTCGACGGCTATGGACGCTTGTAGCATTCTACAAGAATTCCACAATCGTACCACGCGTGTCGAGATCGAGATGCCACGCCGCATGCATGAATTCAAGATGGAAAGCGGATCGATGCAGATGGTATCGAAAGGAGAAGAAAGCTATGTACTTACATTTGTGGATGATTTTTCACGTTTCGTGGTTGCTCACTTCCTGAATAGTAAGAGTGTGGTCGCCGTAAAGCTCGCCGAATATAAGACGTTTTTCGAAAAGCGGTGGGGGAAGCAAATTAAATGCATTCGCTTTGACAATAGAACGAACATTCGTGAACAAGAAGATCACATCTATGTGCTCTCGGTATGGTATCATACATCAGCGGACTGTACCTTATAGCTCTCAATAAAGCTGTGTAGCTGAATGGATGAATCGCACTATCATGGAGAAGGCAAGAGGTATACTTCATTACAAGGGCATATCAATATTTCGGTGGGCGGAAGCTGTAAGCACTGCAGTATATTTGATTGATAGATCTGTGAGCACCGAAGGGTGTGACATGACGCCATAAGAGATAAGTTTAAGCATAAACTTCCAATGGAACACCTACGTGTGTTTGGGTCCGGATATTCTCACTTGACAGCACAAAAGGGGGAAGCTTGACCCTAAGAGCTATAAGTGTATCCTTCTTGGGTATGCTGAAAACGGGAAGGGGTATCGTGTTTATGATTTGGCATTATCAAAAATCAAGATTGCATAATCTGTTCAGCTTGATGAGCTTGAAGTTAATGGTATTTACGACACAACGTGTTCGGAAAACAAATCAGTTACCCATGTTTTCACGGAACTGAATGAAGAAGCGACACATTTTCCTGCTGAGCGACGGCCGGTGATAGACGAACCTATGAATAGTGTCGAGGAGTCAACGGAAGATATTGAGACGGGTGAGGTCGAATTAGAGCGCAAAAATAATCTGGAGCACTCGAAGATCGGATAGCAACTGGGCATGATCTGACAGAATATCACTCCCCGCGAATAATTAGGGAGAATCATTTGGTGTTTCGTCCGGGCACAGAGCGGTCAAGGCCTTCTCGGAAGTCAACTTTATTACTGGAAAACGGCTTGGAGCTGGATGATGAAAGAAGATTGGGAGAAAGCGAATGGTCTTTCTCCGAAACGCCCAAGAAATTGATTACACGTACCCTTGTATGAATGAGCGGGTCGCGCAAGATGTTGTGACCGTATATAGGTGCGGATTACACAAGTAAGTGTAATCACACAGTGGTGCGGCTACACCGTTATAAGCAGGCACCACGTGGCAGGATTGGCAGTAGTAATACATCTTACTATATTAATTAGAAAAACCTAGGGTTTTAGATATTGGCGGCTCTGCCGCCACTAAAGCAATTAAACACTGTTTCAATTTTGAACGAAAGAACGTCGTTACCTTGGTTAAAATTCTTAGTACTTGGATGTAACGGGTTGCCATCCGCTACACTTGTACTGGTTCTTGTAAAGAGAGTAAGGTCGGTGACGTTAGATTAGCTTCCTCTAGGCAAAGAGCTACGACAGCCCCGCTGCACTTGGTAACACTCGTACCCAATCTACGCCTGGGTCATTACGACTGACCTTCTGTGAGGATGAAGAAATACTTCTATTTGCCCCAGGGGGCTAAGAAGGTTGATGTTCCTGCTAGGCCCTGAGGGCGTGGAACACCTTGTTTCGCAAGATCCCCAAGCGATGAAAAGCGCGCCTAGAGGCGTTTTTGATTTATGAAAATGCTCTTTTAGAGAACCTACAGCAAAAGCTGTCGGCGTCGACTACATCCATGACGCCACTGTCGACGACGGATGACTCCTCTCGACCCAGACCTCTCATGGTGGGTATTAAGACCCTCGAGGGTAAAAATGGAGAGAATCCACTGCTCTGGGTAAGAAAGGCCGAGACGGCTATGGCATTCGCCATGCTCCGGAACGAGGAACAGCGCGTGGCGCTAGCTATCTCCATGCTTGGGGGCCGAGAGAGAGAATAAGTACTAACGTGCGGTGCTTCGGTTGAAACTGCGTTCGACTGCTGGAAGGAGCTGAAGCGTCTGCTTCTGCGGGTGTTCTTGCCACCCAATCAGGCAAATCGCGTGAAATTGCGTTTCCTTGCTGCCTAACAGGGCAAGAAGGAGTTGGTGGCCTTTGTCCAAGAGTTGAGAGCAATAATTGCCGGAATGGCAGCAGTACCTCTCCTCGAGGCGGTTACAGTGACCGTCTTTATGGAGGGCCTCCGCACTGGCATGGCCTGAATGGATGTCTTCCGTGTGCATCCGTCTTCTATCGAAGAAGCGGTGAATGTGGCATTGAATGCCGATACCAACTTTAAGTCGGCACGACTTTGTTAGATGCATACCCTCCGAGCTCGTCAAGCGGGCTTGATCCAATGGATCTCAGCTATGTTGAGAAGGAGGAGGGAGAGCTCCGAGATGCTGAGCAAAGTGTCAACATCCGACGGTGTTTTGTTTGTGGAGACACCCATAACCTTCGAATGGGTTGTCTCTTGCACAAGGCGCGTCAAGGTTCGTCGAGCCGACGTCCCGCCTATAACCATTCAGTTTTGACGCGGGAGAAGGAGAACATCCAGTAGGCACAAGGCGCCCTACTCCGGGAGAATTGAGTTCTGTTGAGCTTCAAAGAGGTAGAGGGCAGCAGGCCCAGCCCCGAGAGCTGCGTGTTCTTGAACACGGAACGTGTTTGCAAGTCGGGCTTGCTGATCGTAAAAGCGACCGTGAAGGGCTTTGATAAGTCATGGAAAATTTTTA
>NW_020187475.1:667502-679861 GCF_900000015.1 Plasmopara halstedii | reverse complement strand
ACGGTGACGTCCACTATCACGTGGAGCGTCTTGTTGGACGACGTCGTCACCAGGGTCAGACCCAATATCTGGTGAAGTGGGGGGATATCCCGACTCCGAAAACTCGTGGGAGTTTGAGATGCCACTTCGGCAAGATTGCCCAGAGGCCGTGGACGCTTTTGATCAGAAAGATCAGAACACCCCGCGCTTCCCGGCAATAGCCAGAGAAGTAGAAGGGCCATGAGCTGAGCTCAAGCGGTGGCTCTGAGCTCTCGCGGTCGCAGACACAAAGCTCGCGGGAGCGTTAGGGGTTGACCCATACGTCGCAGGGCGACAATCTCTAGAGAGTCGACGGCGTGCTTTTAGTTTGGCAAACTCTAATCGGAGGTGTCGCTCCACACGCACGCCCACTTCCTTGTGGCTCGACTGTAAGACATACAGTGAGGAAAATTTTCGGTGCCGTTGCACCCATCCCCTAAAGAGCGCTTCGCCATCTATAGCGCTTTCGCCTGGGGCGAGTATTACAGCTATCGTCCGCACACGAGAGCATCTTCGTTAAGCACGTAGACGAGTGTGATAAGCGTCCAGCGGAAATTCTTGTGAAACCAAGAAACGAGCTCGAAGGGCTTTTTGTTCGGCAAACCCAACTTCCGTAATGACCGGAGCCCCGATGATGTGGATGCGTAACGATCGAATTACCGCGTCTTTCGCTTCCAGAGCGGGATCCGCCGGGCGGAAGCCATATTCCACACGAGGGTCAATGACTGACCGTGGATTGGCGCGCCTCAGAGCCGTATTACAAGCATTACGAGCAGCTACAAGCTGCCGCCTCTGAGCCCCGTCGAAGTCATTGATGATGACACCACGTCCCTCAGGTGATGAGAGGTAAGGAAACGGACATAGGGTCCGCAAGACGCAAGCAGGGCTCGTCTCACGCAGCTGGCGCGGCTCGCCTTCCTCGTCATTCCACCCGGAAAAAGGAGTGTCAGACTCGTAGTCGACCATCATCACATCCAAAACGAGGTCACTCGTCACTATTAGCGTGCGCGGAGCGCGACGCTCGGGCTCATCAAGCTTAGGATTTACATCCCTCGATGCCGCGGACACACGGTCCAACATGGCACCGCGTGCGGAAGACAAAGTTGGGCTCTGCCCGTGAGCGCTGTCGGAATCAGCGAGACTTGGATACTTCGGTGTCATTGACACAGGGCTCATTGAGCACGGAAGTCGTTTCGTTCCAACGCAGTGTATAACGGACACGCAAGCCTCGTTGAGGCAATATTCGATTGGAACTGTAAATGTTCCCATTTTTAATGGGGGGAGTGTAACGGGGTTACACATACTCTGGTAACAGGGGGGGTCACACCAGATGGGCATGGTGTGACCACACCCAAACAAGAATAAGGTACGAGGCTGGATAGCCATAGTCATACATGTATTTGGATTTTACTATACATATTTGAGAAAATCGATGCATTAAATTAGGCGGCTTTGCCGCAGATAAAATATATAAAGTCAGTTTTGACTTTGAACCGAAGAGTTAATCAGCCTTAGGGATAAGGTTGTAAATACTTTTAAAGTAAGCGGATTGCGATCCGCTAAACTCGTACTTGATCTGAGTATAGAACGAGAGGTCGGTGACCTAACTTACACTTCCTCTAAGCGCAAAGCTACGGCAGCCTCGCTGCATAACCGATGCAATAATCACTTGCATCGCTAAACCACATGAAAAGGCTTATCGTGGTTCCCAATCGCGATAACGGGAGCTTCTATCAACTCCATTTTTTTTACTTCGGCAAATACCGCCTGGTGATCTTTTGACCATCTTGGCTCAACGTATTTCTTTGAACGAGTCGTTAGGGATAGCATAACGCTGCATGACTGCGTGTGTATTTGTGCAATGGCTGGCTAAGACCAACCATTGGCTCCGCTGTTTCACATTAAATGGCACAGGCCGGTCATAAATAGCTTTGTTAGTCTCTGGATCTACTTTTTGCTCACATAACAGCCGAAAACGGGGATCTCAAGTGCATAAAATGCAGTTTTTCAGATTAGCGTTTTATTCTCTCGCATAGTTTGGAAGACTGGCCGAAGATGAACAAAATGAACATCGACATCAGATTTCTTACCCGATTTCTTAATATATCACCAAAGTAACTCGGTGCAAACTCTATTAATGGACGAAGAAGATTCGTGAATGACTGCAGTCAGTGGTATATCATTTTCGCGCATTTGTATCTGATAGACAGATTGATTGCACAAAAATCGTACTACCAACCATTCCATCAAGGATCATATCCATGCGTGGAGCCGGAGCCTGGGCAGGTATGAGGAAGCATGTCAACCTTATGACGAATGCCTCTGTCAGATAGCAATTCTTTCGACACCTTGTCCGGGAATATATCTGCGTGAACCTTGACAGGTCTAAACACGATTTGAGCCTAGAGCATCCCACGACTGCTCATCAAACTTTTCTTTCGTGTTTTCTCATCGAATACTTCCGCATTATTGATGTCAGCGTCAATAGTTTCTTCGACGATCGCACATATTTGCGAAATTTTTGCCTTTTGCCAGGCTCCGCTTCAGCGGTTTCTTTCTCAGGAACAGCAAGGAAAGTAAAAAATTGATCGAACTTGGGGGATTTTCAATCTACACGTGACGGAGCTCGCTCGATGCGTCTTACTTTTGAACATTTCCTTCATCAATACAACTTGTACCTTAGTAAGAAGCACGCAAAATATTTGACGGAAACCTTCTTGGTGGCCTTCTGATTATTCTCTGACCATGACTATTGCTTCGATAGCAAAGGAGACAGTCTTTTCTGGCGCTTGACTGCTCCCCTCCAGTTGGTGTATTTACTTTCGTCTTCTTGGGCTTGTCCCGTAACGGGGTTTACGTGTCCTGGTATGAAGGGTGTGGGAAGTATCAGGCAGCATGACAGTCAAATGTAAGTTACTTTGAAACTCGTAGAGAAGGTCACAATTGAAAAGACGGGGAGGGTTATTCAGATCTCAAGACGAGATATATACTAATCGACACCGTCAACACCGTTGTACAGGCTAATACAGTCCTCATACATGTAGAGAGCGATTTCTCTGTAGCTAGTTCACCCGTAAGCGGTATCCTGAAAATTTGTGTCACGTGAGGCAGAACGCTCTCAAACAAGGTCCGCGTTAGCAAATGTACAGTGATCTAATTCAATGGGTGCCCCTCCAGAGAAAAGATTATTGCAAATCTCAAGTAATCTGCGCGCAGTCCACCAGGGTTCTAATGAAGTTTTGTCAGCACCGATGGGCGAATACCCTTATATAAGTGCATACACTCGCGAACAGACCAATGCTCGATATTAATATTCACATCAAGCTTTCCAGGCTTCACACGACTTTAGACGGATAAATCTTCAAAATGGGCCTGTGTGAATAAAAAATACAGCTGCATTTTGCTCTGTCACCAGTCAATTGAACATCGTTGGTGAACTTGACAGCACCTGGAGCGTAGCAACCCACATCCAGAGCGGCAGATCGGGAAAATACAAATAATAGAACTAAATCTCGTGAGCATTCGATAGTACCTCCTATGAACCACTGTATACGGTACACGCAATCGCGTTGTTCACGCAAAATATAACGTCGTTCTTTGGTGTTAGGCCAGCATTAAGGCTATACCCAGCTTAATGGAATAATACATAATTTACTACTTTTTGTTAGCCTTTCTGAATCAGAATGTTTGCATCCAATGGGTAAATAATGCATGTTTCACAAATTCACGTCGCGCTTCGCACTATTCGAGGCTTCGCTGAAGTCAAATACTTCCCTTGGTGTCGGCCATTGATATGTCGAGCAGCTTTTCTTTCGATTTTAGGTCCGTGTCGCTACAAACTTACTCGATTTTGGGTGGCAGGTGTCATGTCATAACTCCTTGGTATTTCTCTGAATAAGTATGAAGGGGTCCGCAAAATCCTTGAGTATCACTGGTTTGTCTCTCGCACTCAATTTTAAAAGTTCTAGTCATTGTTTTATTCGTGGCGCTTGCTGGGCCCAAACCTTCCTCCGCTACAAATCGTAAGAGCTCGGTGGCATCCCTGCCTAACAGCTACTCATCCAGGATTAATTAAACATCTCCTCAAGGGTGCTTCTTCCTATCACAGCACGGGTCAAATAGTACCATTTGATTACCAAAGTCACTCTAAAGACGGCTGATACACTTGTTTGTGCACATTCGTGAAGTTTTAATCTTGATGATGGGGTAGTCATGCATCATTCATAGAGAAAGGTTGATGCAGGACAGAACTTGGACTCGAACGCTCCACCCAGGAGCAGAATCGAAAGTCTATAGAGTAAACTAAGCACTTTGTTTGCCGTGCTGATTTGATTAATATATTTATAGGATGAAATACATGCTTACTGCATCAATAATAGAACGGTCGTTATTTCTCGACGCAATTTTGTAATATCACGTCTCTTTCACGGAGTGACATCATCTTCACAGTACTGGCGCTTTATAACTCTGAATATTTTTAATTTTTTTTTACAAAAGGTCAAGGTCGTAAAACATTATATTTATACAATTGTGTGAAAGTGTAAGGTAACACATTCAGTCTTGCACTAGGTACCCTGTAACTTGTACAGTAAACATCCGTATCGACATCAAGGTTTGGTCGTTCTATTCGCGACTTATGGTCGCCAGTATCCACGTGGATTGTCTGGAAAACGGGCTCTGATTTGTCTTCACAGGGTCTGGAGATTGCGATACCAGTAGTGAAATTCGTCCTATATCTTACGTCCTATAATTTTAGCTCTTTTATAGCGCATTAAGATAGCTTGGCAGCTCAACTGCTCCATAGGTTTTTCCTATTCCGTTTAACAACACTTCTATCTAGCAACTCGTACGAATCATGATGCTCCATCATGAGCATTACTTTCTATAAATGTACAATAAAGCATTTTTCGCTTTACGGGATAACTCTTCTCCATTCGTCAAGCGAAATGAGCTCTGGTGGAATATCCAAAAGTTGAGGGTTTTGAAAGTTGAAAACTCTCGTGACCGTGAACGGCTAATATTCATGTAAAAACAGCAATGCTTATCATGTTTTTGGAGGACCTCTTACGGTGTGGCTTGCACCGAGCCTCCCGCGTCCCCATTAATATCCTTTAAGGAAAAATGAGTGTTGCATTGAATACTTTCAACTTTCGAGCCGCAATCATCGTATCTTGCTCGGGGAAACCAAGTTGCCAGATTGTCATTCGAACCATCAAACGATTTTCATTCGCTGTTCGACAGTTCAATGCTAATCGGATGATAAAAGTTGATGTACCAGAAAGTGCTAGCTAGATTGAGATACTTCTGCAAGAGGATAACAGCTCTGACAAAGTCTGCAGCATTTTTATGGATCCAAAAACAAATTGCTATAGCTTGTCATTCATGGTAAAATACTATACACAGCGCTTACCTTCCGGGTCGTGACACACATTAAAGTATGGGTGAGCGAGTGTTCGAGCGGATGCAGGAGTTGTGTCCGTGATGTGAAGTAGAGTTAGTCAATCATATTTCATGCAGTACGCTCAGTTATGTAAAGGTATTTAAAGCAGTAAAAGGGCATTGCTTATCAAGCCCCAATGAAATCCTATGCGCTCTCTCAGACTCTAGTGATCTCTGGATAGTCTCTGGTACGGTGTCGCATCGCGGGTACTGAGTTCTTTCTCTTGTACATACTCTCAATCCTTGGTTAAACATTGTAATCTTGTCTCGCTCCGTCATGTCTGTAATTTGCGTGCATATTCGTCGAGATTTTCCAATGTAGTCTAACAAGTATTTTTAATTCTTCTGATTCAAACTTAACAATTGGTCACTCAATCGATCTTGCAAATCTGCAGGCTTGAATTATCGTTTGACTTTTTACTCAAACTCTACGAGAGATTTTGACAGTACTCCCGTTTCAAAACACGGTATTGGTACGATGCGGCCGCAAAGTCTTCTTATATTTACAGCCATAACTGACAGGCATCTCTGCTCCATTTCTTCCCAAAATAGGTGATGACTTGATGGATGTACAATTCGGCACTCTTCTCCATCCTTCCATCAAACTTTGGTATCGACAGCCCCTCAGCTTTCATCTTCGCTCTTCGCCCTGATCCGCGGTCCGCTAGAGGTTGTTGCATCACCGCTTGGGCGCCGGACTTGCTTGCCAGGGCTTTTAAAAATCTTGAAGCATTTGTTGCTTCTGCTCCATTGCATGCACCAATGAGGAAATGCTTGTTCCATTTTGTGCGTTCCATATTACGTCTAAAATCGAATATCTACCCCAACTAAAGCGTCTTGGTTCCTGCTATTAAAAACATACCTCTCACAAAATCCACTCATCCAAGATTCTCACTTTAAGCGAACCCAGTGTTCAGTAGGCCGCGAGGCCATGATCACAATGAGGGAAGGTGAAAGGGGGCAATAACAGGTTATCAATATAGCAGGAGATTCGGCTTTAGACCAACAAGTGCTACCAAATTTAATAGGACCGACTTGTTATTACTTGTTTGCGCTGTTGTGTTTGAAAAAAGAATTATGGGGTATTTGGCAGAACTAAAAGTGTATTTATAATTAAAAAGGCAACTGCACAAAAGTTTAATCCTTCAATTGTTCTTTGTTTTTAATTTTTTCATTATTATCTTATCGGGTGGAAAGCGTCTTGTCACATATGTTCTAGAGTAAATTCGTTGCATTCAGCTCCAAATGCAACAATATAAATTCAAGACATCATTCGTTACAGGCAAAGCTTGGTAACTAGTTGATCCACAGGCTCTCGGTCGCGTTCCCGAGTGGAGCGTAATCCGACCGTTGTGCGTTGTATACGCGGACTGTTTCAGTCGAAGCATCCTGAGCACAAAGTGCACAAAATCCCTGTTGCATGGACTCTAAGTCAAAGCATTCTCTATGCAAGATGCAGCGTGACCCTGTTGCAGAGCGTCCCAAAACGATCGATCAGACATCCCGACCATCGGGCCGTCATTGTGCTATCCTCAGTGGATTAACAACAGATAGAAGATTATTAAGTATGTCTTGTTGTCTCGAGATGAGATAAGTGAACATTGAATGTTTCATCCTTTCAGAAAACGCAAATTTATCAAGATTCGGTCGTCAGAGAGACGACAAGTGCTAACTGGTCTCTGCAGCGTGGCAACCGTAGCTTTTTGCTTAGAGGAAGCTTACCGACCTTACTTTCTATACCATAACCAGTACCAGTGTAGCGGATCGCAATCCAATACCCCAAAGAGTACTTGAAAACCTTAACCAAGGCAAATACGCGCTTCCGTTTATAGTAAAGTCTGTATTTAATTGTTTTATTTGCTGCGCTTTCCTGATTGAATATCAAAAACTGATAAATATGCATAACTACTATCAGCCCCGCCACGTAGTGGCTTCTTGTTACGGTTTAGACACACCATTGTATAATTACACCGACTTGTGTAATCAACACCTTTGTAAGGTCACGCCACCTTGTGTGACCCACCCCTTCATATCAGGGATCGTGTAACCCCGTTACAGTCTCCATGCCGCCCATCCTACTCGTAGCTGGGTGTGTACGCCTTGCCACTCCTCATTCTCGAGGTATGGCGACATGAAAAGCCCAAATTTCAATGCTCGTCTTGTTTTGGCAAGCTATGATCGTTTGTTTTGAAATTTCAGAAAAGGTGCTTTTGAAAAGTACGTCTGGTCTTACTACCAATTCTCTGACGTTTCTACTTAGAACCGGTAATGTCAACTGGCATAAAAACGAGTCCTCCACTAGTACTTATCACATACTTTCTGACTAAAGGGCAGCGTTTCTAATTTAGTGATGTAGAGAAACGTGCACAAATCCTGAAAAATTTCAAAAGTGCATGCGTTGTTGGTATTGTGCACACGCAAGTCTGTCGCGAAATGCGGAGCTGCGCACCCGAGCTACACCTTTCAGCTGCACTACCGAGTGCGCCCGTACTTCTCAAGGCCAGGCTATTGTTAACATTTCTCCATCTTCTCAAACACCAAGCGTTGATGTTGATGCTGCATCTACCATGTGGCTTCAAGTGACACACCAGGACGCAGCGATAGGCGTAGCGGAAAGAATTTATGTGCTGACCACGCTCCCCCATAACACACCCCTGGTTTTACCTTGGGTACCGAAGGTGCTTTCTAGCTGCTGCAAGTTGACAAATTCATCCGCGACGCTATGTGACGGTCATCAGAAGTTAGCGCAGTGCTTAGGCCCGGTGGAAGCTGTCAAATTTTTCTACCGCATAGTGGAAGTGAAAAAAAATAGCTACCAACTATTCCAACCAGTGCACCAAAGTCTATGGGTCAATAAGAAGGACTTGCACTCTCTGTGTACTTGGCTGAAGCATGTTAAGTGCAGTAGTACGTGCTGTGAGTGGGATGGCCAGACACTAAGAGCTGATACACTTTATCTCATGTATGCACAGACCCGCATGCTTGTTATAAATTATGTGATCAACTGCCAGATTACACGTTGAATAAGGCGCGGACTGTTGGACTATTGAATCGAGAAGGGACGGTGGCCAACATGCGAGGAGGAAGTTGGCTGCGGATTGTTGATTGCAAAGCTGAAAGGGCACGGATGATGTGCCGAATAGATAATTTCGCATTTCTTCAAATATGGCCCACTAAGTGCTCTATCTCTGTGGGCAATCGTAGCGTAGCTGAAGTCATTTTCGGAGAAAACGACGAGAGTTGTAAGATGTTCACGTTTGTATTTATATTTGCCAACGCGTTTGGATCAAATCACGCTGTTCACGAAAAAGTGGTTGAGCAAATTGACCATGTGCGGAATGATCGATGTCAACTCGTACCTTTCGAAGAGCATGTGGACAAGAGTACTCTGTCCAACCAATACAACCTTTGTCTCGCAAATAATGTAGCATGCAGCCTAGGAGTGGACAGTAAGCCTCTTAATGTCGATCACGGACTCAATTTTCTGGCCATAAATGAAGTATCGGATCAAAGTGCTGGCGAAGTCGACTGTGAGCCCAAAGCGGTAGACATGGAGGCTGTGCTTATGCGAGATGAGGACAAACTACATTTTTGTGTACATTTGACCGAAAAAGCGCAGACCGGTGGCAGTGACATACTTGTAAACGCTGGAGACAAAGCTGATGTGCTTAATAGCGATAGAGCTTATTCTGTCTGTGTTCGAGCTGGAGATCTCAAGTCAAATGGTGACTACTTAGGTCACTCACACGTTTGGAACGATCGATGTCACGATAAACGTATCGAAGAGTATGCTGCCATATATGCATTATCTTGCGATGACCACCTTGGCACAGAGAATGGTGTAAAAACTAACGCGGAAGTGAAGACTGAGCCCGTTGACGTTGATAAACTGCGGAACAACTGGCTATCTCGTTCAGCTGTGAAGGCAGCATCAAGTGAAGGAGTTGACAATGTTGACTGTGACCATAAAACGGTGAACATAAAGGCTGTGTTTATGCGAGAAGAGGACACATTACGTTTGTGTACACAAGCTATCAAAAAAGCGCCGATCGGTGGCAGTGGCATATATGCTAACGCTGGAGAAAAAGCTGATGTGCTCCATACCAATTGTGCTTATTCTGACTATGTTCAAGCTGTAGATTCTCAGTCAAGTGATGACTCCTCAGGCCACTCTCTAGCTAAAAACATGGCGGTAGGTCTAAACATCTACGTTTGGAACGATCAATGTCACGATATACAAACAGAAGAATATACTGCCATAAATGCCCTATCCTTTGATGACCACCTTGGCACAGCGGATGTTGTAAGAGACAACGAAGAAACCGCTGACGTTGATAACCTATGGGACAATCGAATCATCAGTCCAATTTTGCCCACGGAAAGGGTTGGCAATATCAGCTGTGGTCTCAATGAAGTTGGCATGAATGATATGCTCTTGAGAGAAGAAGACAAAGTCATTTTTGGTGTATACACGCCAGAGTTATCACAGATCAAAAGAATCGATAAATGTTTAGATGCTGAGGTTATTGACGTCGTTGGTCGGGAAGGTCCGGCGAACTTTTGTGATAGAGCTGATTCGATCTGTCTACGTGAGCGAGATACAGTATCACCAGTGTCAATCACTGAATCGTCAGGTCATTCGTGTGGTGTTAATTGTTGCGCCGATTGGAAAGCAGAACTAAGTATAGAGACCGAAGCTAGTGACATTGCTGTTCTTAGTAGCCTGGATGACACATTTGATTCTGTCGACGAACTCATATTAAATGAAGAAGCGGGCAAATGTGAAGTCGCTAATACTAAAACACGCAGGCTTAATACGTGCAGTATTAATGACTGCGGATCACACTGCTTGCCAGTAAAAGTGAAGCCTGGTGGCAGCGAGGCACCTCGTGCAGAGTTTCAATTTTATAAGTTAGGTGTTGTCGAATATTGTGTGCGGAAGCGAGCTCAATATCCACCACATGATACATTGTCTCAGGCACTATTCAGCGCAGATCAAGATAATGCAGATCTCGTTTTTGAAGCTCTATTGAGCGACGATCCTCTCTCCGATGAATGGCTTCACGACGTCGTGTCAAAAAATGATTTAGATAAAACAAGTGAGTCAAGTGAGATACTGGCACAAATTCGCGCAAGCAACGACACATATACATTGATCATGGACGATAAAGCGCCGGAAGCAATTTTGGAATCAAGCCTACACGACGACGAAGTCGGATATTATGATCTAGTCAGCTCATTTGAGTACCCAGTTCCTAGACGTAGGCATGGCAATATCTACATCGGACAGGTGTCCCCACCATCGAGTCCACGCTATTTCCAATTTGCGGGTACGAAAGATCACTTTGGATATTATGTGAAAGCTCGCGCGCGTCCCCAATCGTTCGTATCGATGTCTATGCCAGCAGTATCTTCAGGGCAAGCTCAACAAAAGACTACATTATCCTCAAGCGGTATCGCAAAGCCTGCGAGTGCGTTGACCCGTCCACGGTCATTTGTTCGTAGCCACGTTATGTGAGACTTGACTAGATGGCATCTCCATCGTTTGACCTGCAGCTGAATGCCCTCCCCACTTTGATCAAATTTCTAGTCGGCAAAATCAACCATTATCAGCGGATACAAGTGCTAACGCCGCGATTGGAGCGGTTATTAAAGCAATAAATGTTTAATGTATCCTGCTATTTACGGCAAAGCGATTGTTGCTTGTCTTATGCTGATGATATCTCTTGATAAGGCGTATATTATAGTCAGATGTATAGGTAGTTGATTTGCATTAAAATAGGGAGGCGAACGCAACACATCTTAGTTCTGCACGCGGTACGGGATGTTCCTGTCTTCAAGAAAGCGCTTAATAGAGTCAGGTAATTCCCCCGAAACTGATACGGCATATATTCCTGGAATCGAGCGGACTGCACACAACAAAAGTCAGCAAATTTTTTAATATTTACGTGACTATAACGCGACGCACCGATGCGTTGCCATTTGGCAACCCAGCTCTCCTTGGGCTGCATCATCGCAATCATGCTAGTATTAATAATACACCAGCATATGTCGTTATAATCTTTATCTATACAAGATAGAAAATTTGAGTACCCTTCGAAGTAGGCAGACGTGCACTCGGCCACCCGCTGACGATTGTCAGCCATCTGCAAGAATGCACAATTTTCGCAGCCCGTATCATAGAACTGCGTAAAAGTCTTCACTAGAGAGCATGTCATGCAGGCACGGAGTTCCCGGAAGGTGTTGGGAATGTCAGCGTGTTGAAAGCTCTCATCCAACTCCTCGTCTTCCTCGTCCCGCATTCGATTCATCACTCGTAACAGATTTTTTTGTCCACAGAAAGTTAGATAAGTGTAAAAGGATTTATTTTATTTATTAATGAAGCATGTGCATTAATTGTACTCAAAATAACGATATCACACTTATCAGTCCAAACATAACCAATATAAGGAAACTCGAGTTGTCAAGTTGGATCTTAATCTCCGAAAACCGTTTTTCGTTCATATCTAAAAAGCATAGGATCGGGGTTTACTGCACACAGCTTCAAACATATTTCAGACAGTTGGCTGTAACGCGCCCGAAGCTGTTTCCCCCTACCTGAAAATCAGGTCTAAGGGCGAACACAATATTTTCAAATGTTTCATTACTTACCTTCCTTTCGAGTCTATCTTGCATTTTGATAGTCTCAAATAGTTAGCCCTCTCGAAATACATTTCATGTTATAAAGGGCATATGTTATACTTAGTAGTTAATAGCGAGTGGAGTAGAAACAATTCTGGAATCTTTTCTGGCTCCGATGGCAAGTAGGTACGGCGACGAGTTTCGTGGACGCGGTCGAGACCGTAGTAGGGACCGTGGTTATGGTGGAGCGGGAGGTGATAGGGGGTACGGAGCTCGATCAG
>NW_020187475.1:667362-667492 GCF_900000015.1 Plasmopara halstedii | reverse complement strand
TGACAACGTCAAAAGGAGAGAAAAAAGGTGTGCTGACTTCGGTATGGCATATTCCAAAACTTTCTCGGAATTTGTTTTCCGTTGGACAATTTACGAAGGATGTTGGGCCCGTCACTTTTGAGCGCGATGG
>NW_020187475.1:663572-667352 GCF_900000015.1 Plasmopara halstedii | reverse complement strand
CAAACTTCAACCCTCGTGCCGAAGCCGTGGCTCAAAAGCCACCTTAGAATAAGACTGCATTACACTCAGGTTGAAATGATGGTTGGGCTTGAGGATCCCTATGTAGAACGTCGGATGGATCTTTAGCCAGCTTGGCAGGTGAATAGTGTACGCATTCCCACGGCATGATACTACTCAGAATAGTCCGGTGAAGAGAGGTAATAGCTTTGAGCTTTGCATGCTTGGGATCGCGTCGTCTGATAGGTTCTTAGTACTAAGGAGTACATAATTGAATGAAATTTTGCTTTGACAACCTCATTTATCTGCGTGTTCGTTTTGCATATCTTGCGCATTCGCCATAGCGTCTCGCACCCTTGTGATAACATTCCATTACTCATGATGAACGAATCTAGGGCGTTCATAATCTTGCGCTTAACATCCGCACTATTTTTTGTTTTATTCGGGAGGCAAAAATCTGCCGAGCTTCTCCCCCCACTTACATTAGAGACACCAGTCATTGCACAGACCGGTATTTGCGGGTGTCGCAAGCCATTTCTAAAAATGGCGTCAATTTAGTGGATGAATGAGCTATGCGTTCATAGCAAAGTCAACCAGTCGAACTATCGAACTCCATTCCGCAGGAAGTTTTGTACAGAAATCCACACACATCACCGACAACTCGGTCGACACGTTCGGTTTCTCCATCGGTCTCTGGCCTACATACTCCAGCGGACACCAAGAATTCTTTCCAAAAAACACTGGTGAATCGTGTATCACAACCTAAGATGATGAAGTTTGGCAACCCATGATTCGAAAAACGGGATCAATGAACAAATAAGCTGAACCTTTTGCATCGATTTAATAGCTACACAGAGCGATGCGAACCACTTTCAGCAAACACTAGCCCCCCATTGCAGCCGTCAGCGGTTCCGGGGAATCCAAAAATAAAGTCGAGGCTGACTGAATTCCGACAGTCAATAGGAACAGGAAGACTCTGCAGTGTGCCTTGCACCCTTCATGCGCTGACAGACATTGCATATATTCAGGTATCGTGCCACCCACTTGTACATGTAAGACTACCTACATTGTTTACTTCGAGACTGGTAGGTATTTTCACGGCCAAAATGACCGGTCATAGGCGTTACATGCATTTCGTATAACTTCAAATCGATCGTTGTGCAACTTCGTAGCATAACGTTACAGCCTTGACTTCAAGCTTGTGAAGAAATTGTATGTCACTAGATGACAGTGCACTAAAAATCGGATCGCACTGTTTATTCTCAACATACGCTCGACATATCATAATAAGTACTTCGCTTCTGGTATAACTGATACGTGCTAGCTCAAAATCAGGACGACGTCACAATGCGTCTGCCAGCACGATCAGTTTTCGAGGCTTGTTCGCGACTCCTCGTCGTGGGAACGATAGTTCTTTTCTGCTGGCTTCAGCTGTTGCGATTGAACACGACACGATCGTGCCCTTCCGAGTCTTTTTGCAATTATCCAGAACCGATTTCAAACTCAGAAACGTCACACACCACACTAAACGGCTTTTAATCATCTGTTATAGCAAGTAATGGTGCTTTCATCGAGCTGTTCTTAATTTGAGCGAATACTCCTTTACAAGTGGATGACCACTCCCATCATACATCCCTCTTCAGCAGAATTGATAGCGGACGTACCATATCCGCGTAGTCACGCGAGAAGCAATGCAGGTAATTGAACAAATTAATTCATTATCTCAATTTTCTTTGATTTCGTGGCGTTGGCCACTCCATGAATGCTTTGACCTTCTCAGGGTCTGCATGAACACTGCTTTTACCAACATAACGACCGTAGACTGGTAAGATTCACTTGCATTAAATTATACGCATATATTTTAACAACGCACGGAGGTGTTCCAAGTGCACTTATTCTCTTGATCTGCCATTTTCTTTTCTCGATTGAGCGAGAACATCTTCAAAATCGTTCTGTGGTATCGCAAGCCACTCCCTTAACATACCGGGCGGTGTACTAATAGCCGTCAAAGGGACGTCCTCCTCCCACATCACGACTTAGTAATATCCATCAATTAAAATTGATAGCACTTAACTGTGTATCGCCGGACATATGGTAGATGATGACATCCTAGCGCGAGATCGGCGTTTGCGCGGGAATTGTCTGCGCTTCTCACTTGTTAAAGTCGTAGACGATACGCCATTTATCATTTGGGTTTGGCATAAAAAACCGTTGACTGGTGCAATGTGAGGAGAACTGCTCGCCCTCACCAAACCAGCAGCTTACTTTGTGCAAAGAACTCATCAATGTACTCACTTCGTCAACGCGATAGTGACCACTGTCAGAGCACCTCATGTTTTGAATCAGGTCCACAACCATTTTTATGTCGAACTCAACATTCGGGTGGAAGTCCAGAGGGGGGGTTCACGCTAAGGACATCATGCTTATATTCCACAACAAGTGAATCATACGAATTAATTCAATCCTTCAGAAAAGCGGATCCTCTGCAGGACCGCTGTCAAATTTCCTGGAAAATCACATCCTCCATGACGGATAAACGTGGTTCCGCTGAGTCGATCTTCGACCTTAGCAACACAACAGCAGCATTGTCATCGCACTTGAGATCGTGTAATAAGTCATCTTAAGCGAACTCCTCGAGCCGCACCAGCTCTTCTGTCGTCGGCAACGGTGCCACAAAAACATATGCTCTATTCACATCATAACCAGTCGTTGCATCCACAATACGTAATTGCATGATAGAATCAATCATTAGAACTAGTACGCTGGACTCACTCCCCCGCGGACACAACCGCATCCAGAGCGGAAGTCTCGTCACCACAATCTATGATATTCGTTTTTTCTGCACATGTGTGTGCTGAACCACACAACGAAGAGAGCATCACCTTTGTGGTCAGTTGTACCCACTTATTCATCATCCAACTCAACCACTGTATTTCTCGGAGTAATAGCATATCGAACCACAGTCGCTTTCCTTAAAGTTTCATTACACATATGTCGACAACATACTTCTCTCTTGAGGAATGCAAAACCGGCATCACTCCATCAAAAGTCTGTCCGTTGGGCAAATCACCATACCCACCAATGATTCATTCGTTTACAAGTAGCCAGTTCCGGTCATCACTTGATTCATCGACACACATCCTGAGTGACAGCCCATGGCCACTCCATACGACTCCGTATTCTCCATTACCTAGGAAATGTCATTCGCATGCCATAGACCAATAAAGGGTGGACCAAATCCAGCAGCACACGACTGTCTAGCACTTTGAGGCTTCTTCTGGTGCATAGTGAAAGTGGGTACATTACTCCCAAGAGTTTCACCGGCGCCAGAAAAGCTACTTGCAATCGTTTTTGATCGCCAATCGATCCATGGCTTGTACTTTTCAAGCCAAGGTAGACTATTAAGCTGAAGTCAGCGGACTTCAGCTAAAAATCAACCGTTTTTTTTCGTGAAGGCCACCGCACAAGAGGCCAACTTCACCGAAATTAAACCATTGGTTTTATCTAGTGCATTCGAAAGCACTGAATCATTTTCAGCAGCACTTTGCTTCCGCGCATAGTTACACGACGCGCCAAAGTCAGTCGAGATTTTTAACGGACGTCCGTAACCTTTTACACTCACTGTGTCCACGAGGAGAATACTCCGACTTGTGTCGCTAACGAAGGACAACAACCCTCCGGGGGCTAAACCCTGATCAGTGATTTGGCCATTACACTCACAAGGGCTTGTAATTACCCCTGTTGATCGCCCTGTATATACTGGGTTCCATCGCTTCCCGAACG
>NW_020187475.1:663206-663562 GCF_900000015.1 Plasmopara halstedii | reverse complement strand
TTCATTTCTGAATTCAGCACTCAAATGATCAGTGAATGTTTCGTCGACCCACATGTACGAGTTCGTCAGCAGATACAAGTGCGTCGACGTTTGATCCACAACCACTGCTTTTCCTGAACACTCAACTTCTGAAGAAATTCTGACAACTGACTTCCACATTTTCAATTGAACTTGAGGATCCACTGTAGACAAGTCTACGACATCCATGTCATACTCCACTGCACGTACCGGAGCCACTACCAGCACGTGAATTTGGTCTGCACCTGGTTGACAATCATCTCCAAAGAAAATGGGATTCTTGATCCACAGTGTGGATTTCATCTGTACGTAGTCTTGCAGGAGTCCACGGTTCATCG
>NW_020187475.1:662821-663196 GCF_900000015.1 Plasmopara halstedii | reverse complement strand
CCAATTAGACTCAAACATTCAAGCGTAATTCCACCTAGCGTAAATGAGCTGGGCGCGTAGAACAATTTGGTTCCCACTCCATCTGGTATTTATAGCTGGATGATGACAATAGCATAATCAATCCTTGATCTTCTTAAACGCCAGGGAATCCAAACACGTCAACACTCATCGTGCAACACACCCCAACGGATGGTATGAGCTTGTAATTTCGTGGCAAAGCAACTTTGAAGATTGCGAAGTCGAACGTGCTGAACTAAACCAGTATGTGTCACTGTCAAGACTGATCGGTGAACTTCCATCAGCTTTGTCAGATCGGGATAGAGCTGCTCCACCACAACTTGAGGCTTATCTAATATAGACAACAATTTCTTCGCG
>NW_020187475.1:661987-662742 GCF_900000015.1 Plasmopara halstedii | reverse complement strand
CCGGGCAGCACACAAACACACGACGGTGTTTTGTTTGTGGAGACACCCGTCATCTTCGGGACGATTGCCACTGCGCAAGGCGCGTCAAGGTTCTTCGATCCATCGCCCCAATTCTTACCAGTTTGGTTCATCGCGGGGAAACGACACCAATCAGTAGGCGCGGGACGGCAACTAGGGAAGAACTGAGTGCTGTTGAGCCTCAGGGAGGCATAGGTCAAAAGGGCCTAGTCCATAAGAGCTCCGTGCTTTTAAAAACAGAACGTGTGTGCAAGCCGGGCTTGCTGGTCGTGGAGGCGACCGTAAGGGCTTCGAGAAGCCATGGAAGATCCTCATCGATTCCGGGGCGTCGGGCAATTATGATCGACGCTCCACGTTGAAGAGAAGTCAGCTGTATGCCGAGGCGCTGAAAGCGCCGTTGAGTGACATCATATCTGTTCGCCTAGCGACGGGGACACGTGTCACGGTCCCGAAGAACCCTGTAAATCTCGGGGTCAAGTTCCTTGACTTTGATAGCGTGGAACGCTGTCTAGTCTTAGATTTGGATGCAAGGTATGACCTCATCCTAGGAATGGCATGGTTGAAACAACATGAGCCATGGATTGATTGGAGGTCAAAGACCTTGAGTGCTACGCGCATGTCTCCTGGTGGAACTTTGGCGAGTCATGAACCCATCTCTGCTGGGTGACAAAGGCGCTATTAGCAAAAGCACTGGACCGAGACGGTCAACGTGCTAGACATTTGAATGTCCGAATTGA
>NW_020187475.1:659834-661977 GCF_900000015.1 Plasmopara halstedii | reverse complement strand
TGATGATCTTCCCACTGCTGTTCACGTGAACAGCAGTGGGAAGATCATCAATAGTAAATCACTCAATGCGCAGAAACAAGCTAGATATTGTGCTTCTTCTTCCGAAAAAGTGCCTATTATATCGCATTGAAATTAGGCATTTTGTCTTCAGAACGAGAGCATAAGCGAGACAAGAAGTCTACCAGCTGTCATGTCGAGACCGGCATTACACAAATAGTGCGACAGATCGCATGATCTGTTGCTGCCCTCGATGAATTCCTGAACAGCTGACGTTGGGCTTAGATAGTCTCCAATACATCTTAACGCGATATGAAGTCAAATACATCCGTCGCTATGAATTAAAGTTGTCGAGTTCCGCTGTAGTAACTTGCTCCACTTTGAGCGGCATCCGGCATGCTTGATTGAGTGCGCAAATTGGAGACCCAAAAGCCAGAGTCTTGCCGCTGTAGAACAGCGGGGTATCTCACATTCTCTTTTTCGCCCATACAGAAATCATCATCCGGTGGTATTGAGGTATCGTCCGCAAGTGAACCTTTATAATTGCCGTGGCGTACCGGTGATGAGAAGCTAAATATAGACGGGTCTTGGTTCTCAATAGCCAGGTCAGATAGAACAGGTGTTCCTGGTAAAATTAATTTTGTTCCAGTGTGGTTACATATGCCATATCGCGAGTGCTGTACCACCTTTCATTCAGGTGCATCAACAGGTATTGTACCAGAATATTATGTATGAGTCCTTGATCTGGACGATGACCGCTGTGAGCTGGTGTTTAATTAAACCATCAACTGGTGTAAGTGCGTGGCTTATCAGACGGCGATAGAGCCACTGAATCGCGGACCCATCTCTGGTGTTACAGTGAAAGACGTATGGTCCAGTGTCGCACAGCCACTGTAACATGGGTTACACGAACCCTAATAAACAGGGGTGTGTGTGTCACACGAGATGTGCATGGTGTGACTGCACCCAAACAAAAATACGGTATGTCGCTAGGTAACCAGTAGTTATGCATGTGTTTAGATTTTACTTTATTTGTTTAATATATTTAGAAAAGTCTAACTTTTAAAATCAGGATTGAAAAATGAATAAAGATCAGTTTGGATTTTTTTCAGAAGAGTCAATTAGCTTTGGGAAGGCAATAATTTCTCTCGGAGTTAGCGGATTGTGATCCGCTAACTCATACTTGATTCTTGTAAAGAACGAAAGATCGGTGACCTAAAGTACCCTTCCTCAAGCGCTTAACTACGGCAGCCCCGCTGCACTTGGAACCACTTGTAGTCAATCGACACCTGAGTCGTTCAGACTGATTCTCGGTAGAATTGAGGAATTTTCCTCTTTGCCCCAGGGCATGCAGGACGGGCTTAACAAGCTGATGTCCTTGCTTGGCCCTGAGAGCGTGCAACACCTTGTAGTACAAGGCCCCGAGGCAATTGGTAGGCGTTTACGAGTCACGAAATCTGCGCTGCTAGAGCACCTGCAGTAGAAGATGTCTGCATCGTTTGCGTCTATGATGTCACCGCCAGTAACAGATGACTTCCCCCGCCCAGAGCCGCTCATGGTGAGCGTTAAGGTCTTCGAGAAAAGGATGAAGAGAATCTCCTGCTCTGGGTGAGAGAGGTCGAGATGGCCATCGCATCTGCCATGCTTCAAACCGAGCAATAGAGCGAGGCGCTAGCCATCTAAAAGCTCGGTGGTCAAGCGCGAGAATGGGTACTGACGTGCGGCCCTTCGGTCGGAGCTGCGTTTCCCTCCTGAGCGAAGCTGAAATTGCAGCTCTTTCGAGTGCTCTCGCCGCCTGATCAGGCGTATCGCGTGCGATCGCGTTTCCTTGCCGCTTGACAGGGCAACAAAGAATTGGTAGACTTTGTCCAAGAGACGCGAACTCTCATTGCCGGGATGGCAGCAGATCCCCTCCCGGAGGCGGTAACAGTGACCGTTTTGTGGAAGGCTTCCGCACTGGCGTGGCCAGAATGGAAGTCTTCCGTGTTCATCCGTCCCCATTTGAAGAGGCGGTAAATGTGGCATTGAATGCTGAATTCATTTCAAGTCGGCACGACTTCGCTGGAATGCACACTCCACCTGCTCGTCTAGCGGGTCTGTGCCCATGGATCTCAGCTATGCTGAAGATGAGGCAGCAAAGCTCTGA
>NW_020187475.1:658797-659682 GCF_900000015.1 Plasmopara halstedii | reverse complement strand
TGGCCTGGTTCCGGGAACCAAATACTGCGTAACACGCCAATGGCCCCTGTCCAAGGAGCAGTGCAACGATATTGACCCTTTTCTCCGTGCAATGAATGACGCAGGAATGGTGCGTGAGAGCAAGTCTCCCCATTCGTCACCCACGTTTTGTGTTCGGAAGCCGAATGGCAAGTGGCGTATCGTTCATGCTTACAAAGAGGTCAAAGCTGCCACTATTCCGGCACAAACGCCAATTTCTAGAAAGGATGTTCTTCAGAACAACATGGTGGGGTGTACGAATTACAGTGCACTCGATTTGGTAGATAGATACTACCAAATGCTCATGAGAGTGAGTGACATTCCGCTGACAGAGGTAAGCGCTCCGAGCGGTATGCTTTGAGAGTGCCTGGTGATGCCCCAAGGGCTGTCAAACGCACCAGCAACATTTAATCGTATTGTGACGCAGTTATTCAGGTCCCACAGGGCGTATGCACAGACATACTTTGACGACATTTTCGTTTAGAGGCTTGCGGAACACGGGAGGCGAATGAGGAGAACCACATCGTTCATCTAAGAGCGGTGCTCGAGTGCATGCGCACTAACAACCTGTACGCCAATGCAGACAAGTGCATCTTTGGCGCAGAAAAGGTTCCCTTTTTAGGGTGCTTCAATGGGAAGCGTGGCCTTCGAGCGGATCCCGCTAAGGTCAAGACCAATGTAGATTGGCCGGTTCTAAAAAACAGAAGGACTTGCGTAAGTGGCTTGGTCTTGCCAACTACTTGCACAAGTACAGCGTAAATTACGCAGAAAAGGCACGACCATTATCCAATCTCCTTAAAAAGGATGCGGAATGGTGTTGAAGCACCGAACATCAGGAGGCATAAAGGATGCGGTATTTCGAATCCA
>NW_020187475.1:658470-658787 GCF_900000015.1 Plasmopara halstedii | reverse complement strand
TAGTCGCACTCGGTTATCGGCAAACTTACGGCATCGATTATTCCGAGACATACTCCCCCTGTCGCGAACATGAACTCTATTCGGGTGTTTCTGGCACTTTGTTGCCATTACGGTCTGCACATCCACCAATACGATGTCGATACCGCATTTCTCAACGGTCATCTTGAAGAAGACGTTTGATTCATCCACCCGAAGGCGTTCAAGGAAATCAAAATCAAGTGCTCAAGCTCAATCGAAGTCTTTACGGTCTAAAACAAGCCGCAGCAACATGGATTAAAACTATCTCGAAGGTGTTCAAGGAATTGGGCTTCACACCA
>NW_020187475.1:656230-656348 GCF_900000015.1 Plasmopara halstedii | reverse complement strand
GTTGGCCACGATCCACAAAAGAAATCCCTCAGACATCGGCAACCGGTGCAAGCTGCGAGCACAAGACGAAAGTCTCTGCTTCGACCGGCCTCTCGCATAAGTGAGCACGACTTGCCTG
>NW_020187475.1:656108-656220 GCF_900000015.1 Plasmopara halstedii | reverse complement strand
AATGACCTCTGCTAGAAGGCAAAAACGCTGTTGGCGCGGGCACTGGACCGGGACAGTCGACGTGGTGGAGATCGTAATATCTGAGTTGTGAAACACCGAAGGTGTTCAAACA
>NW_020187475.1:655920-656098 GCF_900000015.1 Plasmopara halstedii | reverse complement strand
GCAATGATGCTTTACGCTCCATGATAGAAGGAAGTCAGCTGTATGCTGAGGCGCTGAATCGCGGTTAAGTGGCATCGTCACTGTTCGCTTAGCGACGGGGCTATGTGTCACGGTGCCATATGTACCTGTGGACCTCGGTTTCAAGTTTCTTGACTTTGATAGCGTGGAACGCTACTTA
>NW_020187475.1:655598-655910 GCF_900000015.1 Plasmopara halstedii | reverse complement strand
CAGATGCGATATGGCTGTTGTCGGCTCAAGGCTAATAATAGACATTTACGGAGTTGATAGAAACAGCATACTTCTAATTGTCGGAGCCACGTCGAAGCACATGATACGACCCCCCATCCTATTATAGTGTCAATAGTTGCGAGACAGTGCAAATGCTTTCGGATGAAAGCTAAGAGAAAGTAGTGCTACTTGAATGATGGTACCCATGAGCCATTCGGAGCATAAGAAGTACAGTGTCTCCCACGATGACATGGAACAAAGCATCGAGTCAACATCTTGTGTGACCCACCCCTTCATACCAGGGTACGTGTT
>NW_020187475.1:655462-655588 GCF_900000015.1 Plasmopara halstedii | reverse complement strand
TCCTAAAGACTGCGGCGAGCAGCTCTTCGTCGGATGTTGTTAATAGCATCAGGGCTCCAGTGGAGCAGGGAGTCTAGAGGCGACGACGACGCCGTATGCTAGCTGCAAGGTACAGGGCATCGATCT
>NW_020187475.1:655115-655452 GCF_900000015.1 Plasmopara halstedii | reverse complement strand
ATCATTCACATTTTCTCCAAGTCCAGTCGAGTCAAGAATCTATTTAACTATGGCAATTACTTGTGGAGACATTCCTCGCTTGATCTGCTCGGTCATTATTCCACCCGTCGGCGTATTTTTCCAAGTTGGATGTACGAAAGACCTGGCCATTAACTGTTTGCTTACGATTCTCGGGTATGTTTTCTTTTCATGATCAAGTTTAAGCTGTAACTGACTGATTCTATGTCAATAGATATATTCCCGGTGTTATCCATGCTGTCTACATTTTAATTAAGGAGTAGATAGCGCCATTTTAAGCTATGATAATTGGCACAACGCAAATGTCGTGACAAGTGGA
>NW_020187475.1:653575-655105 GCF_900000015.1 Plasmopara halstedii | reverse complement strand
CTCTTTGTCTATGCGTAAACAAAAAAATCAATAAAAAGCGTCGCCGTGTGGCAGTATACGCAGCGACTCTTACTGTGGCGTGTATGATTGTTTGTGTTAGGACTCATTGTTGTGCATTTGAAGGATGGCTATTGCTTTTCTTCATTTATCAACTTGAGTCTTATTGCAATGGCTGACTGCGCAGTCGCAAGTAAAAGAAAGAGGACAAATAGTAGTCATAGTATGTCTTAGCTTAATATATGAAAGAAGATCTACCAGTTGGAACGGGTGTTACACAGTTGAATCACATATTACGAGTTCTTTTCCTCTCCTGTTCTTCTTCGACAGTTGCCAAAAGTTTGTTATTTGCATTTCACGAAGTAGCTTACACTATAGCGAAATGGACCGCGTTGTAGACGATGCCGACACTTGGTTCGAGGGTGACGAACGTCGTTCATCTTCGAGTGCTTCGGAATTTGACTGGGATAAAACTGCTCGTTTAATCTGCGCTGTACTCTTACCACCACTGGGGGTGTTTTTACAAACTGGTTGCAATAAAGACTTGGCAATCAATGGACTGCTTACTCTTTTCGGGTACGTCATGTGTTAAAAAAATAAATTGAAGATTTCTAATTGTCTCGTCTACTAGTTACATACCTGGAATTATTCACGCTGTGTATATCATTTGCGTGGGTTAGTAACGCCAACGTAGCCGACCGATTATAAGTGCAATGGTTCTGAAAAAGCTGTCGTTGTCTAGATTATTATGTCGTCACAAAAGCAGTTAGCAAGTTTCACTTTAACTTCATTTATAATCGCTTCAGCCGAAACATCAAGATCATGCCACATGCTTAAGACAGATGCAGGACCAATGATGGAAGCCACAGCGTAGAAAAAATCTATTTCAATGTCATTTGAGTCTGAACACGAGGCATAAAGTAGTAAAGAGCCACCACCCGAAGCATTTACCTCAGGGACTAGTCGCCTAGTTAATTCATTTATGTCGACGTGAGTAGTAATATTTAGAACATTACGACGTCATTTTTTTTTCTTCGCGTAAATTACCAGCGAGGGTAGGTCTAAACCTTCTAGAACAACAGCTGCGGTTTTTAGTGACGCAACCGCTCGATGCCCTCTGGTGCGAAGGAGGTCTCCTCTCCACCTCCAAGCACCGCACACAGCAACATTGGGATTACATGCAAAGGAGACATTCATTCGAAGTGGAAATCATGCTAACCTACATTACGCCGGCAGTTCTTTTACCAACCACGCGACAAAGTGGCCTCTCACCATTGGTTGGAAGTCTATGCGGCATGCGTTATTTCCCGCTTAAATACGAACGGAAATTCTCTCCCGGCTCAAAGAAAGATGGTGACCCTGTACTGTACTGTGGTTGGAGTGGCGGGAAGCGTGTTTCCTGTGGACATCGACGCGAGCTTGTCGGTGGGCCATTTGAAGGATGCGATCAGGGAGAAGAATCCAGACACGATCAAGTGCGACGCAGCTAAGTTGAAACTCTTCCTAGGCAAGACAGATGGCGACGCGTGGCTA
>NW_020187475.1:649819-653565 GCF_900000015.1 Plasmopara halstedii | reverse complement strand
ACATGTGGCGATGATCTCAAGACGTTAACGACTCATGTATGGGCGACCGTGGAAGAGTACAGACGCAACGATCCGTCGATCAGTGAGTCGGAACTTCGTCTGAAAATAAGTGAATCAGACCTCATTTTGTACGATATCCCGACAGTGACAAACAATTGTATGCCCAAGATGATATCCGAGTCAACAGAAGCAACTGCGTACAAGACACGTGAAACGATTCGCAAAACGTTTGGAGTAATGATCAACGATCTCATCAAGTCTGGTACAAGTGATAATGGTGTCAACATGGCTTCAAAACACTCAGCATATACGGGGATTCGAAATGCTCTCTTCTTTGCTTCGCTCGGGTGGGATCCAACAGATTTAGCGACTCTCTTATCCGAGTATCTTCAAACAATTTGTGGTCCTACGCAATTTATGGGCGAAATTGACGACGGCAATGAGTACGAGACTCTAGGCATGAACGCGCTTCACAAAGCATTCAAAAACAGCTCACTTTCATGGACCAAAAAGGGTGATGGTGCCGTCATTCTCAACTTTAAAAGCCTGGACACCAAGAACGTATCGATAAACATCATGTCCGGGGGAGACAAGATCGACGAAGTTTTTTTAAGAAATGGAAGTACTGCCCAGTGGAGGGCAAACATTACAGAACTTGGTGGCAAGACGTTGTACCTGGATCGGTGGCATCCGGGCATTTTTGGGATCCCTTCTACAGGTGGTGGATCACTAGTCCTGTGGGTACCTATATCACGTCAAGGTGGCCATTTAGATCTGAATGTCCAATTGAACGCGACCTAAGCGACTAAACTGTAAGCGATAGAAGTACTACTGTTTCGAATAGATGATACATTATTGTAGGTTCAAAGTATAAATATTCAAATACCTCACAATATAAATACCCTCTTCAAAATTCTTACGAAATTTGATAAAATATGGTAATACACCTAATTGATGTGCCAGGTGTACATTTCTGAGAATTCCTACGTCACTGCCTCTATGCTGAGACGATGCGAACAAAATCGTCGTCGCTGAGTGCAAAGCAAATCGGAAGCTCAATTTTGACATGTAGCTGGTTGCTCTGAAAGCGGTGCTAGCTCAGTCTCTGTACTTTCTGCATCAGATAACAAGATGAGAAAAACATGGGTGTAACAGGGTAAGTACCGCAATATTTTCTTTGTCCTTACGCCTTACACATTGGATACAATTGTGCGAAACTCACATTGCACTTTGGTTTGATTGTAAATGTGCATAAAAAATCAAAGTATGAAGATGATGGAATTCTAAAAGGATACATATGGGCTTCTACCGGTACTTAAAACAACATGCAGCTTAACTACTTGAGATAGAAAAAGAGTTTAGCTTTGGTCTTCTAGGTAGGTCTTCTAGGTAAATAGCAGAGCTACGGTATTTCCCTCGGTTTAAGTACCAATCCGCCCTTGTGCATTTATTAGCGCGGACTCTTAGAGTCAAACTTTCCTGCACTGAAACTTCATAGCATTCGAAGCTATATCTCAAAATAAACAACAAAGCAATATTGCCATATAAGTGTTCACAACCACCTTCCGCGTCCACCCTGGTCCTCTCTAAGAAAGGGTTGGTTTTGCACTGAATGTAAAGTACACTTTTCGTGCCCAAAAACTCGAAATGGGTATCATAAGTAGAAAATTCTTTTGTATGCCAAAGGCAGCGGATCTCAAAAGAGCTTTGAATGAAAGGGGTCTCTGATTTCCAATGCTTACGCGAAAATGGAAGCTCTTTCATCTAGTGTATCAAAACCTGCGTCTTGTCTGTTCTTTACCCACTTGGTTGGGAGTTACGATAGCTCGAGCTTCCACGCTAGGTCGGATGACATACACTTGCGGGGAGACGCCAAGTAGGAATCTATTGTGCATCGTGGAGGTTGTGGTCGATGAATCCAATCTCTGATAAGACTGACAATTTCAAAGAGAGTAGGGGCTAAGATCACAAGGCTGTAAGATGTTATAATCAAAAATTCTGGATTTCAAGTCAACAGAAAGCCCCGAGTATTCCGGAGTGCCGCGCAATCGTATAGGATGCGAGAGTGTCATAACCAGTAGATAGAACGCCTCAAATATGTCGCAAACATATATTATTCCCGCGCGTCTCGCGATAGGAACACGGATAAAAATGTTGATGAAATCTCCGCATGAAACTTCATCAGCGTGGACCGTTGTCGAGTTCTCGGTATACGATCTTATTGCAGGTTTGACTTGGCCGGGACGCTATAAGCCACAGCTCGACTGAAGGTTAAATAATGGAAGTCATGCATTTCCTTCTTAGTGGAGCATTAGTGACACATCTGCCAGAATCAGAAAATCTTTTGGGGCGGGACCGAAACTGCGATTACTTCTGTGCAAGACATGCGATCCCACAAAATTGATAGGTATAGTTACTCGAGCAGAGCTCACTATGCAGAAGCGGCAATGAGCTGCGCTCAGGATAAAATCGAATTCCAATTGAAAATCGCGCGCTACGTGGTATATTACTGCTAAATTGGGTTTGGACTGACTGTAAATCGTGGCTTAAAGTCTACGTCTTGCGGGACGGTAAGAAACAGCTGTAACTTATTGTGTCATCTGCCTGCACTTGTAGCTGCAATCTCATGTGCCGGAGCCGGTGGGGTTCAAGACGACTGTGAGTCGAGATTAGAGGAGCTAAGCCCTAACGATAAGCAGGGCGATCACCTTTCTCACCATGTAATCGTACTCCTGCTTCATCACTAGTGTCTGACGGATCACCGGGCGGAGCAGTGAAGCTTCACGGGTAAGCAGCAAGAAAGGTTTTTACCCGTTAATAAAGTGACTGGGTTTGTCCTAGTGACTAAAAGTATCCTCTTACTGCCTTAGACGGAATATTTTATAAAGTAATTCATCATCTGACGGGATAATGTACAAGGAATTGCAAGACGTGTGAGTCACCAAAACGGTACACTTGGTACCATAGAAGGATCTGAGCTCGTCTGTCATAGGGAAATTGTCATTGTGGCACCCATCGAACAATGAATGCTAGGAGTATGATGGCAATTTTCAAGAAGCTTCCGAGATCTTTTAGATATTTTGTGGACGTAACATCACGGCATGATGACGAGAGACCCGCCACATGGATAGGGAAGTATGTTGTTTGATTGACAAAATTCCCGAACCTGACATTATCACACAGCAATGGTTTTTACCAGGGGAACACTGTAATCGCATTGCCGCTTTCATCTGTGCTTAGCACAAAGCGGGTTTGCTACGAGAAATGCATACCCCACTCGGCGCCAGCATTCTGTACCAGAAAGGCAAACTGTGCAAACGTATTATAAGCAAATTTCAGCCACATGTCCGGCGCAGATTTCAATATCTGGAAAGTATGAACGTGACGTTGCTCACTGTTCTCGGTCAGTTCGATGGATTTTACCAACTGCTGAGAGAGACAGCGATATTCACTCACTGCGATGAGTACTCCGAACGGGATGCTCTTGAATTAAATTAATGTACCACAGGGACTTTCAAACTCACCAGCGAGGTCCATTGGTCTGGCGTCTCATTATTTAGGCTGCTGTCTGTGATCGAAGCGGAGTACGCGTTGTTGCACATAGCGACGTTTTACTGTAATTCTCACACAGAATCGCAAAATTGACCTCTTTTTTGTCGAGTATACTCGCGAGGTAAGGCATAAGCCGGGTTGGCTTATGTTGCGGCGAATGAGATTTTGCGTTGTCCCTACTATGATATTGACAC
>NW_020187475.1:649367-649551 GCF_900000015.1 Plasmopara halstedii | reverse complement strand
GTAAATATTGCTCTCGGATATGACCTTGTTAGCAAAACTGATGATTCTGATACGAGATATTTCCATCCGAATCCAAGCAATACCTCGGTGTTCAACGCGCCTGTTGCCATCAATAGCAGGAGCGATGTTAGTAAAGTAATTTCAGAGATTCGATCCATGGAACTAGTTGATATTATCAAGGCAG
>NW_020187475.1:641828-646037 GCF_900000015.1 Plasmopara halstedii | reverse complement strand
AGCTAAATCGATCCTAAAAGCATATTACACTAAACTACAATCCAATGGTGTTAGAATTCCTTCCAGACATAAACCAGTAGTAGAAACTAAGCAAGGTGTGAAATCCCATCCAACATATTACTTTGGTCAGCCAACCGCTAACAATCCATTTAATATAAAAAATGCGCAACACAATCATCATTGATGACTACAGCAACGACAAACTACTCCAGAAGAATCTGTTTTCTCACTACTTTACTCGTGGTCGCCATTTCAAATGGAGTACCATTTTCCTTAGTCATAGCTACTTTGCCACTGACAAGATGATTAGATTGAAAACAGAGTATGTATCTATTTTAAATGCTAATTCCAAGCGTGATTTGGTCATGGTGGTGGCTTTGTTGTAGTAGTATACGATACTACGTTCATCAACTTCCGGTATATTGAAGTCCTTCACATAATATTACGAGAAGAGTCGACAATTAAGGCCTTACTCGCTTGAGCAGTGCCAGCAGTTGTGTCAACATAGTTAATTTCTGAGCCACTTGCTGTAATCAAAACACCCCCGAGCGATAGGCCAGTTGTTAATCCATCATGCGACGCGATATTCAATGAATTCACTGAAGTAATGTTTGGCTGACTCGATGTTTGGATCGTTCCTGCTAGTTGAGTGGCCGATAGATAATTGATTCCTGAGATATTACTTGATGTATCAACGCCTTACTCACAGTTGCCGTACCGGGTGTGATACCAGTAAGATACGTTGTCAAGCTCCCAACCGCTACTCCATTCACTATTAAACTACTACAGCTGAGTGCGCCAATACCACTGATATCTTTGTTAGGCCCTGGAACAAGCGCTACACCCTCCGTGGCTGACCCTATTGTAATACCTGAGATATAAGTCAATCTGTAGTCATTTTTGCCGAGGTAAAGTGTCTGAGCATAATCATAGGTGATAAATCCACTCGCATCCAGAGATAGATAGAAAGCCGAATTATAAATAGGTGATTGGAAGACTGGTTGAGGATATGAAAATCCAGAACTCATTTTATCTGAATCTATATAGATCAAACGATAATCATGAGCTGTATTCCCGATTTCGGATTTTTTTTACCAAAGAAATTCAAAAGCGCCTCAGTGAGAGACATTCCTGATTTGAACATCAAATCATTGTTAAGAATGATAGTGCTCGGCCCGTCTTTTAGCGAATATCAATTCATTGTCAGCTACTCAACTATCAGGAACGATTCAAAACAGCTTCTCAACCAAACATCACAGGTGTATCCACGTTGAACATTTCTTCTCACAATGGATCGACGACTTGCTTATCTCTCGGTGGTACTCTCATCACTGCTACTGCTACTAAAATTAACTATGTTGATACAGCAGCTGGTACAGCAGCTTCCAGCAAAGCGCTGGTGCTTGATTCGTCCTCCATCATTCGATTCCCTTCGGGGAATGCATCCAGTAATAAAATATCCTTTTACAATAATACTGCCTATAAGGAGATCTACAATATTTTTCGTGATAGCGATGATGGCGGACTGACCATAGGATCGACAATGACTACTATTCAAAAAGCTTCGTATGGACTGAAAGTTCATAGTGGATATAGCATTTCAGCTACTGGAACTTCATCAGCTGGAACATGGACTGGATTAGCGCTCAGGAACCAATTCATCGGTGGCTCTCTGTATTCGACTAACATCGCCGAGGGGTGGTACTATAACAGTTACAGCTGGGGGGCAGGTGATTACACTCAAATATCGACAGATCATGCAGCTATCAACATCGCATGTAATAATTCTTCGACATCGGCTATCTGCATTAAATTTACTCCTTGATCGATATGGAAGAGTATGTGTTAATACGTTGACTCCTAGCAGTGGCTTCCAGATGACTTTAAACGAGAATAACAATTATAACATGTCAGGACTCTCGATACTAGGATCAAACAATACTCTTCTAGAGTTGAATAACAAATCATCAGCTTCGAATGGGAATTGTCGGCTTTCGCTGACTGGATCTAATTTTTCGCAATGGGAGATGGGTATTGGTGGTATTAGCCACGGTGTTTACCCTGGCGGACTCTATTGGGCTACGGGTGGCACGAATAAAATGGTTCTGACAGCGGCTGGGCGATTGGGGGTAGGTACGATGTATCCAAGCGCCATGTTACATTGTGTAGGGCAAAGCTCGTACACTTTCGGAGCAGGAGGAGGCATGGTATACCGATTACGAACGGACTCACGAGTGACCGAATCAGCTCTCGGACCTATTACTTATACAACTATGTCAGCCATTTTCGACGGGTATCTGGCAGCCACGGCGACAGTAATGAGTTCGGATCGACGATTAAAGACAAATATCTACCCCATTAGTATTGACGCTATCAGAGATTTATACCATCTGAGTGTCGTCTAGTACCAGTGGAAGGATCAGCGCGATCGGTATCCAGAGATTGGATTGTTGGCTCAGGACGTACTCGATGCCGGCTTCCTGGATTTAGTAGCTTAATGTCCGCATGAGGACGAGAATCTACAAAATTCTAGTGATCCAATACTAGAACCAAAAGGAGTTCGATATTCTATTGATTATCCGAAAATCACCTGCTACAATATGCGAATGATTCAACATTTGCTCGACGAAATCCATGAACTCAAAGCAAAGGTATCTGACTGGTCTGCCGACTAGGTGATCTCGATCTCCGGTCAAAGACCCTTCGATCATCGATCAAAACTCTGAGCGGAGAACTCGATCGATACCCTGATAGAGTCACAAGACACTGCCTCCATCCGAGCCTTGCTCGATGATCGAATCTCCCGCTAAAAAAATATTGAGCAAGGCTCGGACGGAGGCAGAGTCTTGCGACTCTACCAGGGTATTATCGGAGAGCAATCTTAGAGCTTGAATGTCTTAACTGGTTTATTTTTATTTTTAGATTGATAGGACCATAGGTTTTGCATTTTACCACCTTGGGTCTGAGTAGCTGCATCAGTCTTGTTTATTGATTTAACAAGATCAGAAGCCCACATACCGGTTTGTGTTTGCTGAGGGCGATCGCGAATGATCAGATCCTTCATGATTGCTTTCAATTCAGCGACATTGAGATCGGCATTTTCTCCGTAGCTACCCCCGGAGCTTGCAATGATGCGTGGATATAAGAAAAAACATGGCGAGTTATATAAGACGAATGATAATTTCCTTAAACTCAGAATCAGAAATTAGGTGGTTAGAGTACATATCAACTGAGAGACTCTTAAGCCGTTTGATGATCGAAGGATTGTCATTTCCCAATTCAAGTTCCCCTTTGAGCTTATCATACTCAGCTCTAAGAGAGTCTAGTGGATCTTCAAGACGATCATGGAAATTGTACTGAAGATGTGTAATCGCAAGGATCTTTTTGAAAAGCTTCTTATCATCAATATCGAGCTTGTCATACGCCGCTTGATCAATATGCTGCTTGAACGTAAGCGATCGAATCATTGTTTTGAGCTGTTCGCTAATGGCTCGCTTTGGACCGCATTTCCGTCTGTTAGGCTGAACGATTACGAGAGTCTTAGAGTCGAGATCAGGGATACGAATATACTTACTTCCGAGCTGACGATAAGTATATGCCGATGGAGTAGCAAGACCTTGAATGATCTCATTGAGGTTGTAGGTTCGGCCCCGACGCACTACCCCTTCAAGCGGCTTAACGCCAGCGCCCATGAGACCTCTCCCAGTGAGCTTTCCACCATTTCGCTTAGTTGCGTATGCTTTAGCTTTGATTTCGTACACCGATTTGGTAGCCTTAAATGCGGATTGAGCAGCCTTCAGAGCTGATCGTGCTGCCTTGGAGCTAGAGCCTTTCACTACTTGTTTAGCATCTTCGTATCTTTTCTGAGCCTCTCCATATTTCTGATACGCTGCTTCTGATGCATCATGAAGCTCCTGTAGAGGGTCTTCTTCTCTATATTCAGGATCTTTGATTTGTTTAGATTTCAGTGCATCACCTTCGAGGTTTTTTTTAATAACTTGATCATCATTCTGGTATACATATTTCAATAAATCTTCAAATCTGTGGATAAGATTATTTTATGTATTCATCCATTGAATCGTTTTCGTTAACCCCCTTCACCTGAAACTTGATTATGTTGCGCATTTTTTATATTGGCTGACCAAAGTAATATGTTGGATGGGATTTCACACCTTGCATAGTTTCTACTACTGGTTTAAGTCTGGAAGC
>NW_020187475.1:641459-641818 GCF_900000015.1 Plasmopara halstedii | reverse complement strand
AGCCGGAGCTGGGACATCTACGCGTGTTCGGATCACAGGGATACGCGCATGTGGATGAACAAAACTCGACCCTAAGAGTTTCCGGTGTATGTTTCTCGGATATGCAGAAAACACAAAAGGGTATTGCGTTTTTGACATGGAGCATTCCAATATAAAGGTGGCACGGTCGGTACGGCTTGATGAGGGTGAAGTGGGCGGCATATACACCACAGATTCTCCATAGCATGGTACGATCAGCTACGTGACCAAGGATGATACTGACACGGATATTAAGATCAGCGGTCGAAAGCGTCGAGAATCAAGATCCCGATATTGAGATGACTGAGACCGAGCCAGCGCAAGAGGTCACACTGCTCCAG
>NW_020187475.1:641120-641313 GCF_900000015.1 Plasmopara halstedii | reverse complement strand
TTACAAGGCTCGACTCGTCGCTAAAGGCTTCAAGCAGAAGTTCGGTGTCGACTTCTTTTAGACATACTCACCTGTGGCAAACATGAACTCCATTAGGGTCGTGCTGGCTGTGGTGTGAGCGATGGGATACGTGACGGAGCAGCTGGATGTTGACAAGGCGTTTCTAAACAGTAACCTTAAGGAAGAGGTCTAT
>NW_020187475.1:640920-641110 GCF_900000015.1 Plasmopara halstedii | reverse complement strand
CGCTCACGAAGACATCACGTGTGTTGGAGCTTGTTCACACGGACGTGATGGGCCCGATAAAAACGGTCTCAAAGGGTGGTGCACGGTACGTGCTAACATTTGTGGATGATTTCGCGATTTGTGGTGGCATACTTCATGAAGCACAAGAGTGAGGTGGCGGCTAAGCTGAGTGAGTTCAAAACACTATACG
>NW_020187475.1:635089-640499 GCF_900000015.1 Plasmopara halstedii | reverse complement strand
GCGAGCAGGGCTCGTCTCACGCCGCTGGCGCAGCTCGCCTTCCTCGTCATCCCATGCGAGAAAAGGAGTGTCAGGCTCGTAGTCGTCCACCCCCACATCCTCAACGAGGTCACTCGTCATTGATAGCATGCGCGGAGTGCGTCGTTTGTGCTCATCGAGACTAGGATATAAATCCCCCGGTGCCGCGGACGCACTGTTCGACATTGCACCGCGCGCGGGAGACGAAGCTGGGCTCTGCCCGTGTTCGCTGTCACAACCAGCGAGACTTGGTGACTTCAGTGTCGTTGACACAGGGCTCACTGAGCAGGGAAGTCGTTTTATTCCAACGAACCAAGCCGCAGTGTCTAGCGGACACGCGAGCCTCGTAGAGGCAATAATCGATTGGAACTGTAAATATCTTAATGGGGGGGTGTAACGGGGTTACGCGTACCCTGGTAACAGGGGTGTGTGTCACACAAGATGGGTATAGTGTGACTGCACCCAAACAAGAATACGTTTTGTGGCTAGGTAGCCAGTTGTTATGCATGTATTTAGATTTTCCTATATATTTAGGAAAATCTACATATTTAAAATTAGGCGGCTTTGCCGCAGATTAAAATAAATAAAAAGAAGTTTTGCTTTTTAAACGAAAGAGTTAAGTAGCCTTGGCTTAAGGCGATAATTACTCTTGGAGTAAGCGGATTGCGATCTGCTAACTCGTATTTGTTCTAAGTATAGAACAAAAGGTTGGTGACTTAAATTACGCTTCCTCTAAGCGCAACGCTACGGCAGCCCCGCTGCATATTTTCAGTTGTTGGTGATAATCGGTTGGTCATCGGCTTTAATATGATTAACACCTGTAATGAAGTCAATTGTATGTTGTAAGAACTTATTGAATAGAAGGTAAAGACCAAAGTGAAGATATTTAGGTCCTTAGTTTGCTTACCTGTGCTGCTTTTACGGCTATCCCTCTAGATTCTTTTAGAAGCTTCTACAAGCAGTCTCATTTATCTAAACTAATAAGCGACTATTATCATATCCGTAATTACGTCCTATTTAACAGTCGTGACCGACTTGCTTAAACCGTCGTATGAAATCGCGGCCATATAATCGCCTTATCGGGCCATTCAGCGGCGCAATCTTAACACTCCCACTCACCGCTAGTAATGGTTATGCTTGGTTGCTGACTTGGTCTTGATTCCGGAAGCCTCACGCAAATACTGCAGCAACTTGGTTCTGAGTGCTTTCGTCGGCATATCCGCAAGCTGATACTTCGTGTCAATATCCTCAATCTTCAATCGTCCTTTTTGCACGTTCACACAAATGAAGTGGTTAAAATCATCATGTTTCGTTCTTGCATGATATCCGACGTAATTGGCCAATGCGGTTGCTCCTTGATTATCTTCCCACATCTTCGTGCCTTCAACTTGCTCGTGACCCGTGTCCTTGAGCATTGCTCGTGTCCAACGAACTTCCTGTGTGCAAAGACTGGGGGCCATATACTCAGCATCAGCTGAGCTGACAGCAACAGTTCGCTGGTCCTTCGACTTGAATGCTACGGGTGCATTTGCGATAATAATCCCACTCCTGATACTGAACGTCTGTCATCGGTGTTGCTGCTCCAATCTGCACCCAAGTACGCCTTGACTTTAACGCTCTCACTGCCTCAGTAGACGATTTCGGTTTGGCGCGTAGTTTTCGGATAGCGTAATACGCAAACAACCGCGCTCCAATGTTGCAGCCCAGGGTTCTCCAAAAAAATGTGATAGCTGCGTGACCACGTACGCAATGTCCGGTCGAGTGTATGCCGTGATCTCAATAGGCAACCAGTCAAAGATCGATATGGCTTCTTGCGCAGTATCAAACGCTCTTCTTCCGTTGTGGGTGGCTGTGATGACGGCAACTTCAATCCTGATGCACACGGGTTATCTACGCACTGGGTATCTTGTTGACGAAGTCGACTGACCTCGTCGTCGATATATCGGGTCTGCTTGATCATACGCATCCCAGCTGACCTGTCGTGGCAGATTTCCATGCCCAAAATAAACTTTACCTTGCCCAATTCTTTCCTTCGAAAGCATTCTTGAGCACTTCCTTTACCTGATTGATCTCCTTGCTAGTTCTTGCTGTAATAATCATATCATCCACATAGAGTCCAACGTAGACGAAATCTTCTTGGGAGCTCGTGACATCAAATCAGTGGTTCGCTCCGCAGCTCTTGAAGCCATTCGCCGCATAAACATGATGTATTGTCTTGTTCCAAGCACTTGCTACGTGCTTCAATCCGTAAATGTCTTGTTCTGACACACGTAATCTTGAGCGTTGTCGACACCAAGCGAGACTTCCATAAAAACGTCGTCTGTCAACACGCTGTTGAGAAAAGCCGTTTCGACATCCAGCTGTTCCATTTGATAGTCGCATTCCGCGCATACTACGCGAATTATCCGGATCGAATTCATGTTGGCAACCGGGAATAAGTCCTAGAAAAATCGACGCCATACTTTTGCTTGAAACCTTTCGCGACCAGTTGTGCCTTGTACCGCACGATAGTGCCATTTTGGTCACGCTTCTTCGCAAGAACTCTTCGTGATCAGATTGTGCGGCTGATCTTACCTCGTGGCTTCAATGTCCACGCTTGATTCTATTCATGAGAGCAAAGCTCAGTCACACCACTTTTCTGCCTCGTCGCTTGCCGTTGCTTGAGCATCCGTAGGTGGTAAGTCGGTGTCGTCGTCAACGCTCGCGGCGTAAACAAGAACAGCATCTGCACTGAGTTCGTCTTCATCAATCCTAGCACGCTTTAGAGTCGGTGGGCCATCACTGCCTTGTCTTGACTCTTCATCATCTGAGCTGTTCCTTAATATCAGCACCGGCTCACGTCTTCCTCTTGCTCTTATCGCCCCAGGTCACAACACCAGACATTTTTCTTGCTTAATTTGAGACACTGGACGGTACTCCCCTATCTCCTGTTTCTGGAAGAGCGCTCAGAAGGAATTAGCTGATGTACATCGACGATCGGCGATCGCTCGATATCGCTCATTTCGACATCCATAACTGGCTCTTCCGTTGCCTCCATGGGGTTGTCCATCATTGGCTGTATTTCCACTTGATGCTGAATTTTGATTTCAGCATTGTCCTTGATTTCTTAAACAATTGTTTCTGGCTTAGTGCTTGAGTGTCGCAGACGTCATCGATTTCATGCTCATCCAGCTTCACAGAGCGGATCACTTTAACCTTGGCGTTCTACAAGTCAAACAAGCGATAGCCTCTGAAATTTTCCGCGTAGCCGAGAAACGTACACTTGAAACTCTGGGCTCCAACTTAGTTATTTTTACATTGCCGACATGAGCGTAACCTTGCGAGTCAAATACGCGCATATGACCCATTTAGGGCTGCACCTTGAAAGCCAATTCGTTTGGCGTGATATCAGGATGGGTTGTACTGGGGGAGCGGTTGAATAGGTAAACCGCCGTATTCACCGCTACCGCCCACCATTCTGTTAGAACGGCCTTGTAAAGCAGCATACTGAGGGCCTTCTCCGTGATTGTCCTGTTCATACGTTCTATCACTGCGTTTTGCTGAGGGCTGTATGGAACGGATCGCTGGTGCATGATGACACTTTGCTGACATATGTCAGTCGTTCCCTTGTTTACAAACTCTATTCCGTTGTCGGATCGCAAACCCTTCAGACGTGGACCCCATTGAATTTCAAAAAACGTCTTAGATTTTTTAAAGTTGCCAGTCAATTCATTCTTGCTCTTGGTCCTAAATATCGCCACATACCTTTAAAATCATTCACAAACGTTAAATGTACTTGGCACCACCCTTCAATGGAGTCCTCATTGGCCCATGACTTCTGTGTGCACACGCTCGAGAACACGCATCGTCTTTTTCATTGAATGTTAAGGAAATGTGGTGACTGTCTGTTTGCCCTTCAAAATTCCTACACATAACGTTTCCGTATCTTGCTTTTTTAGTGGGATCCTCTTCTTTGAGCGCTGCGTCTTGACCAGCGCATTCTTGCTTGGGTGTCTCACGCGAGCATGCCACTGACTTTCGCCCCCGGATTACTCCACGAGGCGTGCTTTTTCTTACTTATAGTCAAGCATATATGCCTTTCTGATATTGTATTTGCTTGATATTTGCTCCAGATGACGCATGACGAACTCGAGAACTCCACATTCATGCCACGCTCTACAAGCTTGCCGACTGACAGTATACTTCTGTCAAGTCCTGGAATGTACAGAATCTCAATCATGCAAATAGACTTTCCGTCCAAATATGTCAGTTTCAATGTGCCAGCTTCTTTGACGATCAACTTCTTTTCGTCTGCAATTGTCACTCCAACGCTTGCTTCAAGGCCCTTGTAATCAAACAAGTCCTTTCTGTGCGGGTTCATGTGGGAAGTCGCTTCACTGTCGATCTACCGTCCTGCTGATCTTCCTTCACCGAAAGCAAAACCGCATCGTCGCTGCTGAATGGCTTCCCGGCCGGGCACTCCCGCTTCATGTTTCTAAAATGTCACAGTTGAAGCATTTGCCTTTAAACCCACCGTAATTCCTTGGAACACCATCCTTTCGTCCGTTATCCCTTCAGTCTTTGAAACTTCTAGCGCATCCATTTACGCGAAACGACTTCTACGTGACTTCCTTCCTCTGTAGCTTCTCTGATTCTTGAGCAGCTTTTCAATGACCTCGATCAGTGTTATGTCCTTTGCATTCTCAACAATCGACGAAATTCCTACTCCGACGGCGGAGTACTCAGAAGTACCACCACTCGGCTACCGCCTCCCCCGTAGTCTGGAGTTCTACTACCAGCTCGACGAAAGAGTCTAGATTTTCTGCTATGCTTGTACCACTTTTCATTTTGAAATCGTAGAGTCGACGCGTCATCATCACACGATTGTGAAGCGTCGAGCGATCGTAGAGATGAGGGAGGGTCTCTCAGGCCTCTATGGCACGCGTAGCCGGCCGGATCTTGGTCTGGTGTTTAATCTCGACACCCTTCGCAATGATGCCAAGCGCCATAGCGTCTACCTCATTTTTAACTCCCAGTGGTAATAGTTACCACTCCCAGGGAGGACTTTCGTTTTCTTGCTGGTCATGGCGAAAATCCTTGATTAAATGCGCAAATCACCTATAAGAAGCCTATATTTTTTCATAGAAAATATCCTTTTTGCTGCTTGAATAATATACAATTTGCTTTTAAATGGCGATTGAAATAGGGCGTCATTGCATCTGTGTGAATGAAAAGCGTTCGCATCAGTACGAGCGTCTTAGTAACAAACAAACGGCAAATTTAACAGCTGGACTATCTCGGCTAAGAACACGACCTGGTTCCGGGAGTCAAATACTGCGTAACACGCCAATGGCCCTGCCCAAGGAGCAGTGCGACGTCATTGACCCCTTTTCCGTGCGAAACACGACGCAGG
>NW_020187475.1:634850-635079 GCF_900000015.1 Plasmopara halstedii | reverse complement strand
TTGAGCTGGACAATCGCAGCTTGATTGTCCACGTATAGGACACTATGCAAGTCATTTTCAGCTCCAATTTCCTCGAACATAACTTGTAGTCCTTGTAGTTCCTTGGCGATAATGGAGGCGGCTACAAACTCAGCCTCCGCCGTGGATAGAGCTACTGATGTTTGTTTGCGGCATATCCATCCCACGTTGCAACCAGCTACGTAAATCATACCACCAATCATTGACTTCT
>NW_020187475.1:634218-634840 GCF_900000015.1 Plasmopara halstedii | reverse complement strand
TGCACTCGACTTGGTCGATGGGTATTACCAATTGCTCATGAGAGCGAGTAATATTCCGCTAACAGCGGTGAGCACTCCGAGCGGCATGCTCTGGAAGTGGCTGGTGATGCCCCAAGGGCTGTCAAATGCACCAGGAACATTTTATCGTCTTGTGACGCAGTTGTTCAGGCCCCACAGGGTGTATGCTCAGACATACTTTGACGATATTTTCGTTCATAGTCGTGCGGAGCACGGTTGGACAGATGAGGAGAACCACATTGTTCATTTTAAAACGGTGCTCGAGCGCATGCGCACGAACAAACTGTACGTCAATGCAGACTAGTGCATCTTTGGCGCAGAAGATATTCCCTATTTAGGGTGCTACATTGGGAAGCGTGGCGTTCGAGTTTATCCCGCTACAGTCAATGCCATTGTAAACTGACCGGTTCAAAAGAACTTTAAGGACCTGCGTAAGTGCCTTGGTCTCGCCAACTACTTTCAAATACGCAGAAATGGCCCGGCCATTATCCAATCTTCTTAAAAGAATGCGGAATACTGTTGGAACACCAAACATCAGGAGGCTGTTGACGGGGTCATAGACAGCCTCCTGCATGCATCAATACTGGCGCTGCCAGGCCCTGAC
>NW_020187475.1:633856-634208 GCF_900000015.1 Plasmopara halstedii | reverse complement strand
CCATGAGTTTGGACTTTGTGTTTGGCCTGCCGAAAGATTCGGCGGGCAACACGGGTGTGGTGGTATTCGTCGACCGGTGGAGCAAGATGGCTCATTTGGCGGCGGTGCCAGACACCATCGACGGAGTCGGTACAGCAGCACTGTTTGTAGATCGTGTTTTTCGACAACATGGACTCCCAGAGTCGATCATCTCTAATAGAGACCCCCGTTTCACTGTAAATGTTTAATCGACTATCTTTAAGGTGCTCGGATCCAAGTTGAATATATCGACAGCGGACCTTCCACAGACCGATGGCCAAACCGAAAGGGTGAATCGCGTCATCAAAGAAGTTCTTCGCAGCGTCTGCGCTGC
>NW_020187475.1:633221-633846 GCF_900000015.1 Plasmopara halstedii | reverse complement strand
GGGCTGATCGTGGAGTGGCACGTAAACCACTGAGCGCTGCTCGAGTATCAAAGCAGTCACTGCATGTCTTGCGTGGCATGATCAACCAAGGGCCGAGGTCCCCGTGATGCACGTGAAGTGGCACGTAAACCACTGAGCACTGCACTCGTTGCGAAGCAGTCGCTGCATGCCATTGATGGCGTGGTCGGACAGAGTCCGAGGCATCTTAAGCACGGCCCTTCAGATGTGCGTGGAGTGGCACGTTATCCACTGGACGAAGACTGCGGGGTTAGCAGTTCTTCGTCCGATGTTGTAGATAACATCGGAGCTCCAAAGGAGCGGAAAGTGAGGGTGACACCGGACGACGCGGAGTGCTTGTTCAACCTGGTCTCACCGAGACATAGAACCTCTGTACAGAGGCGACGGCGACGTCGTATGCTGGCTGCAAGACGCTCGGCGTCGACCCTGATCCAGGGTGTGTCTACCGTAGACGACGGTGCACAATTATACACTCTCGTCAGCGGTATGACAGGGGAGGAAGATGGCGACGTCCGCCTTGAGGCTATGACTGCAGTAGATGCTCTTCTTGAGTTGGACGAAGGCAGGCGATTTGGCCGAAGTGGTCATTGTACGACCGAACGAAGAA
>NW_020187475.1:632361-633211 GCF_900000015.1 Plasmopara halstedii | reverse complement strand
GTCACGCCAGTGCGGAGGCCTTCCATAAAGACGGTCACTGTGACCGCCTCCGGAAGGGAGTCTTCTGCCATTCCAAAAATGAGAGTGCGTGTTTCTTGGACAAAGTTCACTAGTTCCTTGTTACCCTGTCGGGCGGCAAGGAAACGCGATCGCACGCGATGTGCCTGATTTGGCGGCAAGAACACTCGTAATAGCTGTAATTTCAGCTCCGTCCGGGAGGGAAACGCAGCTTCGACCGAAGTGCCGCACGTCAGTGCCCATTCCTGCGCTCGACCACCGAGCTTTGAGATGGCTAGCGCTATGCGCTGTTGCTCGATCTGGAGCATTGCGGATGCGATGGCCATCTCGACCTCTCTCACCCAGAGCAGGAGATTTTCTCAATCCTTCCGCTGAAAGACCTTAACGCTCACCATGAGCGGCTTAGTGCGGGGGAAATCATCCGTCACCGACAGTGGCGTCATAGACGCAAATGATGCAGTCATCTTCTGCTGCAGGTGCTCTAGCAGCGCGTTTTTGTAATTTGAAAACGCCCCTAGACGTGCACCGATTGCCTCGGGGCCTTGCGCCGCAAGGTGTTGCACGCCCATAGGGCCAGGCAAGGACATCAGCTTGTTAAGCCCGTCCTGCATGCCCTATGGCAAAGAGGAAAATTCTTCCATCCCCACAGAGGATCAGTCTAAACGATTCAGGTGTAGATTGACTACAAGTGCTACTAAGTGCAGCTGGGCTGCCGTGGCTTAGCGATTGAGGAAGCGTAATTTAGGTCACCGACCTTTCGTTTTTTGAGTGTAGCGGATCGCAATCCGCCACCTCCGAGAGTTGTTAGAACTTTAACCAATGCTAATAAACC
>NW_020187475.1:632119-632351 GCF_900000015.1 Plasmopara halstedii | reverse complement strand
GCTCTCGTTGCGAAGCAGTCGCTGCAAGCCATTGATGGCGTGGTCGGACAGAGTCCGAGACATCTTTGGCGCGGCACTTCAGATGCGTGTGGACTGGCACGGTATCCACTGGACAAAGACTGCAGGGTAAGCAGTTCTTCGTCGGATGTTGTAGATAACATCGGAGCTCTAAAGGAGCGGAAAGTGAGGGTGACACCGACGACGTGGAATGCGTGTTCACCCTGGTCTCACT
>NW_020187475.1:627713-627812 GCF_900000015.1 Plasmopara halstedii | reverse complement strand
CGTACTCCCAGCCGTACGCTTACTCTGCGTACCCGGCTTACCCGCCTGGGGATCATCCATACGAAGCCCCTTCAACCTACGACCCCGCTGCCCAACGGA
>NW_020187475.1:626390-627703 GCF_900000015.1 Plasmopara halstedii | reverse complement strand
TACATCTTCTGTTGTGTAATATTACGGCTCCCCGGTGATAATTTACGTGCTGGGGTATATTTTTATTTTTTGAAAGTTGGGATTTTTTTTATATATGGCAAAAGTTGGGGCATTTTTTTATTCTCCCTAAAATAAATTTTATCTAAAATCTCTTTTGTGAAAAGCATTTTAATAAAATTTTATTTTTATAAGCAACTACTCCACAGTTGAAAAGCTTGGTGGCTGGAAGAACAGAGTGGTCAGACCGTAATAAAATACTTCGTCGCCAGTACAGACCCCATGTAAGAAACAGCACTCTGTATCATACAGAACGTTTGTGACTTCATATAAGATGTCACGTATGCATTGGGAGTACCTTACTGCAGCAAATTGTGCATTTCCACAATGCATACTGAAGGTACTAGTGGATCCATTACACTATTCAATTGCCGCATCCACCAAATTCATCACAGTAATCTTGACTACAAAGCGACTGTATACTCCGGGCTCACTGGAACTGCTGGCAGTTGTGGCAGTTCTGAAGATGGTCGAAGTGTTCCGTAAGTCATGCTTCCTTGACCTCTTGACTTTCAGGTAAATCGGAAATGCTTAATCATTTTCCGATTTATGCCGCATCTCAAGAATATGACATCTTCTCAGATCAACGATGTGACTTTGAGTCAATGATCAGAAAATTTTGATCAAGATTCTCTTTTGTCCGCTCATCAAAGGGCGATGTCAAAGTACATTGCTTCTCTTCGGTGCCCATGATCACTATACCCACAGGATGTCAAATACACTGGAAAATAGTGATCTACCCACTAAAATAGTGATGTATTATTGAAAGTTTATTCACCGCTCTCTACTCATTACCTTTTAGATATAAAACAAAATGCCACATGACATCATTAACTGACATCATTAAATCACTGGAATTTAGCGAGGATTTTGAGATGAAGGAATAACCTTTTTGCTGTAGCGGCTTGAGTGTGGACGAAAATACGCAGTACTTAAAGTGGGCTTTTGTCGAGGCAAATGCGTGTTTGTTGGCAAAATGAAAGGTGAATTGATCTAGGGACTTCGTTCGCTATTATTTTTAAACTCTTAGCCTACCGTATGTTCCAAAATCTACTTCAAGGATTGCTTCTGTAGGGTTTGAAGCAAATCGAATAATGAATTAGTGGTTAACAAAAGAAAACTATCTCTATGTCAAACACTACGCTGCTGAATCGTAGTAAAAACACGCAGTGGACATGAATGTAAATTTGTAAAAACTGATTCTGGTTCTTCACCTGTTTTCTTGCTCTTGTTCTGTTCCCATATGTATCACTTGT
>NW_020187475.1:625006-626310 GCF_900000015.1 Plasmopara halstedii | reverse complement strand
GTGCAATGTGTTCCGTTTCCAACAGCGCCAGGAGCTCCACCGTCGCACGATGCGACGCATTCATCTGCCTGACTGTTCGGAGCCGCTCCGACAAAGCGCGATAGCCCTCAACGTGAGGTATTTGGTGCAAAACGTGCTGCAGGCTCTCGCGGTCTTCCGCACCGTGGTATGCAACATCGGCAAAATGCTCGGCTGAGTGCCGATGACGACGGAATTTGTCTTCCAAAACTCGAAGAGCATCGCAAGTCATCGGACGGCGATTGACCAAGTCATCATGGTCCGCCGCCGACTCTTCTGGATGGGAATGGTGGCGTCCACTGTCACGTGGAACGCCCTGTGAGTCGACGTTGTCGACAGGGTCGAACACAAAATCGTGTGAAATGGTGAGGATACCCAAACTTCGAGATTTCGTGGGAGTTTAAGGTGCCACTTCGGCAAAACTGCCCAGACGTCTCGGATGATTATGGTTAGAAGGAGCATGAAGTTCCGCGTTGCCGTTCGCCCCGCGCTTCACGACAGTAGTCCGAGAAGCCGGAGGGCTAGGCGCTGAGCTCAATTTATGGCTCTGGGCTGCTGTGGTCGTAAACTTACCTGTGTGAGAAACCACAGAGATCGCGGGAGCGTGATGGATTATTCCATAGGTCGAAGGGCAACAAGACGCAGGAAGTCGGCGTTGCGCCTTGAGTTTGGCAAGCTCAAATCCAAGATGGCGCTCTACGTGCATGCTCACTTCCTTATGGATCGCTGTAAGTAAGACGACGAGGAAAGTTTCCGGTGCCGCTGCAATCATCGCTCAAAGGAGCTTCTCGTCATCTACAGCGATTTTGCCAGGGGCGAGCACCACAGGAAAAGCCTGCAATGCGGGAACAGGAGCGCCTACCTTTTCAGCTCAAAGTCTAGTGCGGTACCTATCCATTAGGATTTCTCAGGATACAAAGAAGCGAGTTCGGAGAGCTTTCAGCTGGTCGTACTCAGTTTGTGAAGTGGCCGGGGGCCATACTACGCCTAATGATCGAGTTATCGCGTCTTAAGGCTTCGGCAGCGATATCCGTCAAGCGGAAGTCTTACTTTACACGAGGGTATAGTACTGAATGTGAATACGAGCGTCTATGAGCCGCCCTGTGGATAGCCTACAACAGCTGCTCCTGTGCCTCGTCGAGGCGATTGCTAAAAATAACACATCCCTCGGAAGTCGAGAGGTCGGAGAACCGACACTGTGTCCTCAAGGATCGAGCAGGGCTCACGTCGCGCGATTGGCTACCGCGCCCTCCTCTTTTTCCCATCCTAGGAAAGGAATATCCGAC
>NW_020187475.1:622924-624996 GCF_900000015.1 Plasmopara halstedii | reverse complement strand
GCTGAGTGCCGATGACGACGGAATTTGTCTTCCAAAACTCGAAGAGCATCGCAAGTCACCGGACAGCGACCGACCAAGTCATCATCGTCCGCCGCCGACAGGGTCGAACACAATGGCAAGAATACTCAATTTCCAGGAACTCGTGGGAGTATGAGGAGCCACTTCGGCAAAACTGCCTAGACGTCGTGAAAGCTTATGATCGGATAGATCACGACGCTCCGCGCTACTCTGCAGTAGCCGGGGAAGGGGGAGGGACATAAGCTGAGTTCAAGCTATGACCCTGAGCTGCCGTGGTCGACGACTCACCCGTGTGAGAAACTACAGTGATTGCGGGAGCGTGATGAATAGGTCGCAGGGCGACAATACGTAGGAAATCGGCGTTACGCCATGAATTTCGCAAACTCAAATCTAAGTTTGCGTTCTACGCGCCTACCACTGGCTCTGCTGTAAGTTAGGCTACGAGGAAAGTCTCCGGTCCCGCTGCACTCAACGCTTAAAGCGCTCTTCATCATCGGCAGCGTTTATACCATGGCGAGCACTACAGAAATCGCTCGAATTGCTGGTACAGGAGCACCTCCTCTTTGAGCGCAACGGCGAGCGTGGTACTAAAACAGTGGGGTTTCGTGAGGTGCCAAAAAGCGAGTTTGGAGAGCTTTTCATTAGTAGAGCTCTTCATTAGTCGATCTCGGCTTGTGTAGTGGCCGGGCCTGACTACGTTGACGCCTGATGATCAAGAAATCGCGTCCTTCGCTTCAGTAGCGGGATCCGACGAGCGGGAGCCGTACTCCACACGAAGGTATAGTACCAAACAGAGATATGAGCGCATAAGAGCCGCCCTGTGGGTAGTCTCAAACTACTGCTTCTGTGCCTCGCTGAGGTGATTGGGAATGAGACCAATTCCCCAAAAGTAGAAAGGTCGGAAAACGGACACGGTGTCCGCAAGGTTCGAGCAGGGATCACGTTGCGCCGTCTGCGCACCTCGTCCTTCTCTTCTTCCCATCCTGAGAAAGGGGTATCCAACTCGTGGTCGGCCTTCTCCGAATCCTCGACGAGGAAAATCGTCGCCCGTGGCGGGTGAAGTATGTGGCGCCCGGTTGCCGAGGGCTTGGGATTTTCTTGCCGTGAAGCCGCGGGCGTGTTGTCTGACATTGCACCGCGTGCAGCTGACGAAGAAGGGCTCTGACCGCGAGCGCTCTCGGATCCAGCGAGGCTGGCTGTATTTCGAGGCATAGACACCGGGCTCGTCGAGCAGATAATGCGTAAAGAAGATCCTGGGAACGTAACGGTGTCTCACACACGCGAGCCTCGTACAAGGCGACAGTTAAAATGAATTGTGAGTATAACGATTTCGATGGGGAGAGTGGAACGGGGTTTTACTTATTCTGGTTGCGCGGAGCTGCCGCAGCTTTTTGCTCAACGGAAGCTTACAAATATCACCGATCTTACATTGAATAAAGGAACCAGTACGAGTGCAGCGGATTGCAATCCGCTGCCTTCAAAAAGAGAACTTAGAAACCTTAACCAAGGCAAAGACGCTCTTCCGTTCAAAACTAAAATTAAATTTAGTTTTTTTTGCGGCAGAGCCGGCATCAAATAAGAATTCACTGATGCAAAATAGCAGAACGTAATTAGTATACATAACTACTGGCAGTCTTGCCACGTAGTGGCTTCTTGTTATGGTGTTGCCATACCATTGTGTGATTACACCGACTTGTGTAGTGCATAACTTTGTACGGTCACACCATCTTGTGTGTCCCACCCTTTCATACAAGAGTATGAGTATCCCCGTTACATTCCCCCCATATAAAACGTGAATATCCACAATTCACATTTTACTGTCGCCTCATACTAGGATTGCGTGTCTGAGACACCTTTACGTCCCTAAGACCATATTTAAACATTCTCCGCTCTATGAGCCCTGTGTCTATGACACGAAATACACCCAGCCTTGCTAGTTCCGAGGGCGCCCACGGTCAGAGCCCTTCTTCGTCTCCTGCACGCGGTGCAACTCCGGACAATACGTTTGCGGCTTCATGGGAAGCGCATCTCAAGCCCCCGGCAACCGGGCGCCA
>NW_020187475.1:622607-622914 GCF_900000015.1 Plasmopara halstedii | reverse complement strand
ATGGTTGGAACACCATGAGCCATGGATTGATTGGAGGTCAAAGACCTTGGGCGCTACGTGCACGTCTCCTGGTGGAGCTTTGACGAGTCATGAACCCAACTCTGCTAGGAGACAAAAGCGCTATTAACGAGAGCACTGGACCGAGACGGTCAACGTGCTAGACTTTGGAATGTCCGAGTTGGTAGACACCAACGGTGTGTCGGACAGGAGTCCCGAGCGTGGCTCGCGGGCTGATCGTGGAGTGGCACGTAACTCACTGAGCGCTGCTCAAGTTTCGGATCAGTCACTGCATGTCATGCGTGACATA
>NW_020187475.1:622369-622597 GCF_900000015.1 Plasmopara halstedii | reverse complement strand
CTCATGATGAGAATTTGAAATACCGCATCCTCTATGAGGCTCACGACACGCCACTCAGTGGGCATTTCGGTCGTGAGAAAACGTACAACTCTGTAAGTCACCACTATTGGTGACCCAAGCTGTACAAATGGACGAACACCTATGTGCGCACGTGTGAGACGTGTCAACGGGTGAAACCCTTTCCAAATGCGGCTGCACCGCTGGCCAGCTTACCGGTACCCACTGGGA
>NW_020187475.1:621093-622359 GCF_900000015.1 Plasmopara halstedii | reverse complement strand
CGGTGACGACCGGGTCGACCGCCGTCCGGTGACTCGTGATGCTCTTTGAGCCCTTGAGAACAAGGTCCATCGTAATCGGAGCTCCGCTGAGCGTCATGCTGAAATAGCATATTGCTGTGCGGACGCTCTTGAGAATTTAAAGCACGTCGTGCGCCGGTTGCCTTGCCTTGAGTCTACCGCGCTCTGTCGGAGCGACTCCTAGCCGTGGAGCAGGCGAATTCATAGCTGCAGGCAACGGTGGAGTGCTTGGCCCCATTTAGAATAGAGGGTATTGCACTCCGTGCTCAGAACCAGTTGCTGGTTTAATTTCTGGGTGGCCGCGGGACCGTGGAATCCGCTCCGGCGCCAACGCTTCCGCGTTCACTTGCGCCGGATCCCGGTATGGCTTGAGCAAGCCTACGTAAACCACTGGGTGGGCGCGCATTCGTTTCGGGAGGTTCAGCGTGTACGCCAGACCCCGTTTGCCACAACCTTGAACGGTCCGATAAACCGCGGACAAAGCTTCGTCCTGAAGAGAGCAGAGGCTGCATGTGTAGGCAGGTTTTTTTAATTCAATAAAAATCAGGTCTTCGATCTTAAAGCTTTCCATTTTGCCTCTTTCTTTTTCATCTGCATATTGTTTCTTCAGGTCTTGGCTCTCAGCCATCGCATCGCGAACGTGTCGTAGGACACTCAGTCTGGTAGACAGGAAGTCATCGACTTCTTTACAGATGGTGAGGGGGCTGACATCAGCTAGCCGCTCGGCTATTCCCCCTTATCAAGCCCTGAGCCATGGGATGGCGGCGTCAGCGGGACGCGAGGGTGAATCAGCCCGTAGAACGGCGTGTAGCTGGTAGACGCATGCACTGCATTGTTCAGTGCAAACTCTACGAGTGGCAACATAGCGCTCCAGCGCCCCGGCGTCTCAGCGCAAACGCTGCGAAGAACATCTTCGATGACGCGATTCACCCTTTTGGTTTGACCATCGGTCTGCGGATGATCCACCGTCGACATATCTAACTTGGTGCCGAGCACCTTAAAGATAGTCGACCAAAATTTTCTCGTGAAACGGGGGTTTCTATTAGAGACAATCGACTCTGGGAGTCCGTGTTGTCGAAAAGCACAATCTACAAACAGCGTTGCTGTACCGACTCCGTCGATGGTGTCTGGAACCACCGCCAAATGAGCCAGCCATCTTGCTCAACCGGTCGACGAATACCACGACACCCGTGTTGCCCGTCAAATCTTTTGGCAGGCCAAACACAAAGTCCAAACTCATGAAATGTT
>NW_020187475.1:620670-620971 GCF_900000015.1 Plasmopara halstedii | reverse complement strand
GTCCTGTGTTCTATGTCCCATGTTCTATGTTCGAATTTCTTACAACATTCGTTCTGTAAGTATCTGTAGGTCACTTAGTGTTAGTATAACAATTGTGAAAAAACACTCAAATATTGAACTCGACATTGTACGCAAAAAGTTTATGTATATTATGCAATATAAAGTAGATACTTAGTTCACGCTATTTGTCACTACTACATCGATGTGATGCACAATGAATGCAAGGAAAGAATATGAAACCGTACTGGATGCATAATCAGCACTTTAGTCTCTCTGTTCCACTTGACACTTGCGTTTGTTA
>NW_020187475.1:619892-620609 GCF_900000015.1 Plasmopara halstedii | reverse complement strand
AATTGACTCCGAGGTTCCATGTTGTCCAAAGACACGATCCACAAACAGCGTCGCTGTACCCACACCGTCTATGGTGTCCGGCACTGCCGCAAGATGAGTTTTCTTGCTCGAACGGTCCACAAAAACCACCACCCCCGTGTTGTTCGTCGAATCCTTAGGCAGGCCAAACACAAAGTCTATTCTCGTGAACTGCCAGCACCCGGAAGGTACCGCCAAACTGGCCAGCGGCGCTGTCGCATTTGGAGAGGGTTTCACCCTCTAACACGTCTCACACATGAGCACATACGAGCTTGAACAACCAGTAGTGGCAACTCACAGAGCTGTACGTCTTTTCGCGAGACGACCATTAAGTGGGGTTAGGTGGGTTTCAAAGAAGATACGATTTTTCAATTTCTCATCGTGAGGAACCACAATTCGTGGCGTATCCGTCAAATCACTGCTATTATACAGCAACCTGTTATTCAACGAATATCGGTGAAACCGTGCGCACAAACGCGCCGACAATTTATTGTCCGATTTTCCTTGATCCCGATAGCTTGTAGCAGCGCTACACACATACCATCACCCGCGTATGCGGCGCGGATAAATTCCATCACTGACGACATCACTGTCGTGACATGAGCAAGCTCATAATCCGGTCTACAAGACAACGCATCAACTAAAGCATTCTGCTTTCCTGGCTTATACTTCACCTCGAAGTTATATTCTGCGAAGAAG
>NW_020187475.1:615675-619882 GCF_900000015.1 Plasmopara halstedii | reverse complement strand
TTAGCAACATAAGCAATCGTTACTACGATACTTTAAAGTAAGTTAACAACATAGCACAACGCTACAGCTTCGCCCAATGCTGCCAATCCGAGTGTCACGTCGCATCTCAACTAGGATCATTGAATCAGTCAGAATCGCTCGTCGTATGTGAAACCGAATACTGTTAGTATAACAACGACCTGACACCGATCGAGGCGCATGGTCGAAAACAAGGACATTCCGAGTCTGATTAAGTAACTGACTCAACCGAGAAGATTGACCGTGATGAGGAGGTTGATGTGCTACGTGATTATCTCACTAATTTTGAGATGCCGTCGTGACAACAATTTGTTTTTTGGTGGTAAAGCAGTGGAATCTGCATCTTTCATAATGATATTGGAGAGTAAACAGCAAGAAAACGCACATTGAACAACCGGGTTAACACAAAAATCAGTCCGCAAGAAAGCGGTGACAAAAAAGTGGACTGCATTTTCTTCAATGCAACTTGAAGTACCAGGATCATGTGGACACCACCACCACGACACAATTCCGAGTTAATGATCAGGTTTATCTAATTTATACTTCTAACCAAACCATTGAATGAATGATTGTATTATGATAGCGTCTTCAAAGTATACGAAGGCGATTTTTCTAGACAACATGGAAACTATGAAATGTGAAATAAGTTGATATTTATTTAAGAAAATTATTATTAAGACGATGGTTATCGAAAAATAACATGATCGTGACGATTGGTGCATAATTACAATAATATCAACACTTGCTTTAATGATATATGCCGAAACATTTCAATTTCAATAAAGCTGATTTTCTTTACCCGTCTACGCTGTCTTAATGTCTGTGTGCGCGGACACGACACATCCAGGCACCTTGAGAAACGAATCAAAGTCGTACTTAACATCCTTTGGACAACAGCTCCAAAATTTGCCGGCATCGTGGAAGACAGGAGGACCTGCATGATGCTTGCACGACGTATCTGTATTCTCAACTACTACATACTCTTGCTGGCATCCATAATTGACGCAGTTTGCTTTGCCATCAGTTCGCTTGGGAGGTGGAGCTGTCTGACTGCTCTTAGCTGCAGAGACAGCAGTCACCGCGTCCGGGTTTTTCTGATTGTAGTCTTCAATTGACTTAAGTGAAGACGCTGGTGGCACAGTAGCACTAGCCGAGTTTGCTGCCGCATTCTCAGCTGCTGCCACGGTCGGTGATGCGGCAAACTTTTCATTCGGTCCCACGTCCGAATGGCGACCGGTAACGCATGGCTCGATCTTCTCAAAATCGTCCCAATCGTACACCATTTTAGACGAGCAGCACTGCCAGCCTTTCTTCATATCGTGAAAAAGCGGTGGGAGGCTGTGATGGCGACACGCCTGGTCAGAGTTTTCTTCCTCCAAATACTTTTTCTGACAGCCATGATTTTTGCACTGCTTATACTTTGCGTCCGATGTGACAGAAGCAGCGCTGTCTGCATCAACAATTGCATTCACGAGTGAGTGTATAACATCAACACTGTCATAGCTCGTAGTTAAATCCTGCTTACTTTGAGCGCGCACGGGTTTAGGCATGGATTTACCAGGTTTGAGAAACAGGTCGTCGTACTTCTGCACTGCCGTGTGTAGTAGTTCATCGCCGAAAAGTATCGCGTTGCCTTTTTTTTCTAAATGCATCTCAGTTGCATCCAGCACATTTTCCGGCTTTTTAGTATTGTAATGTTCTACGAAGAACTGCATATAGCATGGTAAGCACATGAAAACTACACCAATTCCAGAACATTCGATAACGCACATCCTTGAGGTAATCGACAGTGTGGCCTGCCCATTTGGACGGCAACACCATTTTGAGAGTAAGTGTCTGTACTTCTGTACCATCCTCGTAATGCATGTACACTTTTTTGGGCACTGCACCACTGGCGTCGTCATCTTCTTGATGTTTGCAAAAATGCCACCACAGTTATCAAATTGAGCTTGAAAGTGGACCACCTCAATTATTCCAAGATTTCTAGAATACATAATAAATTTCATCAGTATTCAAGTAACAAATTACTGGGATCCGCACATTCATTTGTTGCACGACCTTCATTCTGATTTTGCGCCATGCGGGGCGACCGTAGCATGGACATAAGCCTCATGGTCTGTCTCCGTATCGTTTCTTCTACCGTTATGGTCTAACTTTTATAAATTTGTACAGTCCTTTGGAGGCAAGACGAATGTTGTGCTAGAGTTAGGTAGACGGCTAATCCAGCCCGAAGAAGAATGGAAAGACAAATGCGAAGCATTTACAGAATTGCGTAAAATGCTTCAGGATAATACGACGCTGCAAAAAGATGTAGTTGATGAAAAGGAGACTGCAGTAGCCGACAACGTTGCAAGCCACTTTACGCCCGAGAACGTACAGGCACTAACGCAGCCTTTCCGTGTGACATTGACGGATTTGCGCTCAACGATCGTCAGGGAGGCATGCACCACACTTTCATTATTAGCCAGGACATTAGGACCTCTAAGATGCAAGATCCTAGTGCGGGATGTATTTCCTACGCTTCTTGACGCACGGGGTGGCTCGAACAAAGTGAGATACGATCAATTTAACGACAATGTATTAAGGGTTTGCAGCTCATTCGTTGATGCTGTAATAGGTGAACACTGCAGCTATCCACAATTGTATCATATCTATCGTGACAGCCACTCCAAGTCGATTTGTGCTGGTGCCTGTGTTGCAAGTGCTACACTCTAGCAAGTACGATGAAACCGTATAGCCCGCATGAATTTATACCTGACCTGTTGTTGATTTTCATAATTTCATGTTAAAGAAATCGCGAAATGCGCGAAAGTTGTATTCATTATACACGTTTGGCATTGGAAAGATGGAATATTGCTGTTCTTGAACGGCACAAAATACCTCTACAATCGGCAATTGCGGTAAGCCCGCATCGTATTAATGTCGTGACGTGACAACAATCACCCAGTGTAGCTCCATGTAGGCTGCGCTTAGCGATGCATCACCAAAAGGACGAGAAATGGCTCGCGATTGTTATTGGTAGTAACAGATTGTATGGATTATGTGAAGCTCTTGAACGAGTACCTGACTATTGTTCATAGGAACTACATCTCAATCTGGCCCAACGAAGTTGAACGGTACACTTCGACAGTTCACTAAGTACCAAAAAGATAACTTGATAATCGTTTCTTAGGATGGGCACTCTGCTAGCAGAAGGGGTGAAAAAGTATTTGAAGCGATCTCGGGACAAAGAAGACTTACACCACCAGGTAGCCCTTTCGGATTTTTTACGGTAACAATTTGTTGGTGATGGGTTTTCGCTATTTAGTCATCTAAGCGCAGACATCTTGCGACAATTACAAATTCAATCGCATTGAATAGTGGCGCAAAAGACAATATGACTGGCGATCGTGCGCAAAATTCAAACAAAGCTGTAAAACGCACAATCACACGAAGAAAGTTTCGAACAGGAACGACAGGAGCGACAGGAACGACAGAAACGACAGGAACGACTTTGCGAGCATCCAGGTCTAGCAAGATGATACCTTTAGTCTCAGGCACAACAACGTTGCCAGTACAAGTATCACTGCAAGGTAAAGTTGGTGCAACTGCTCAGGCTGATTTTACACCGATACGTCAAATCCCTTCGACACTAACTCCAGCTTTAATAAAAGCTCAAGAGGGCGACATGCCGTCGAAAATTCCAACGCCATGCGCAAGCAGACTGTCTGCGCCTGAACCAATAACAGACCGACAACACACAACAACACATTTGGGATGTAATTTAGATCACCTTGGAGAGAGCAATACATTGCTCATGAGTCAAATGGAAGCCATGGCTCAACAGATTGTACATCTTCGCGAACAAAATCAGAAGCTAAGCTGTGAACACCAGCAATGCAATTTAAAGCAAAAGGTTACCATGACAGCAAAAATGGATGCTAATGCAACAGACACGGCAACGCAAGACATCAACCGGCACAGACTTGCCGAACAACTAGCAAGTCAAGAAAAAGAGCTGAAATGCTTGCAAAATTGGCGAAAGTCATCAATATTTCAAATTCAATCCCCACAAACAACGTTTCAAAGTGCAAAGATCAATTCGCTCCTATTGATAGGGCAGCAACAAGCCACTACAGCTGTCGCGAAAACGCCAGACGCTGAAGCAAACGACGAGATAAGATGTTCGCGAAGTGAGAAAGCCGCTCAT
>NW_020187475.1:614461-615665 GCF_900000015.1 Plasmopara halstedii | reverse complement strand
TGGCACGTCATCCACTGGACGAAGACTGCGGGGTTAGCAGCTCTTCGTCGGATGTTGTCGATATGATCGGAGCTCCAAAGGAGCAAACAGTGAGGGTGACAGACGCGGAGTGCGTGTTCACCCTGGTCTCACCGAGACATAAAACCTCTGTACAGAGGCGACGGCGACGCCGTATGCGGGCTGCAAGTCGCCTGGCGTCGAACCTAATCCAGAGTGTGTCTACCGTAGACGACGGTGCACAGTTATACACCCTCGTCAACGGTATGACGAAGGAGGTAGATGGCAACGTCCGCCTCGAGGCTATGCCTGCATTAGATGCTCTTCTTGAGCTGGACGAGATGTCCCTTTACGAGTTCGGCAGTGCCTTGAAGGCAGACGATTTGGCCGAAGTGGTCATTGTACGACCGGACGAGGAGATAAACTCTTTATCGCTTCTAGATGAAGCTGTCTTGGAGGACTCCAAGAGAGTACAGAACACACGAAGTGGATTGTCGATCGTACGAAATCCCTTGGATCCGTACTATCCTTTGGTAAAGGAGTTTCAAGACGTCGTCTCCAAAGACCCGCCTTCGGTCCTACCCCCGCACCGAGGTGTTCATCATGAGATCGACTGGTTCCTGGAAACAAATACTGTGTAACACGCCAATGGCCCCTGCCCAAGAAGCAGTGCGACGTCATTGACGCTTTTTTCCGTGCGAAGCACGACGCAGGGATGGTGCGTGAGAGCAAGTCTCCCCATTTAGCACCCACGTTTTGTGTTCGGAAGCCGAACGTCAAGTGGCGTATCGTTCATGCTTTCAATAAGCTAAACGCTGCCATCATTCCGGCACAAACGCCAATTCCTAGAAAGGATGTTCTTCAGAACAACATGTTGGGATGTACGAAGTACAGTGCACTTGATTTGGTCGATGGGTATTAACAATTGCTCATGAGAGCGAGTGACGTTCCGCTGACAGCGGTTAGCACCTCGAGCGGCATGCTCTGGGAGTGGCTGGTGATGCCCCAAGGGCTGTCAAATGCACCGGCAATATTTAATTGTCTTGTGACGCAATTGGTCAAGCCCCACAGGGCGTATGCACAGACATACTTTGACGACATTTTCGTTCACAGTCGTGCGGAGCACGGGAGGAGGATGAGGAGAACACATCGTTCATCTAAGAGCGGTGCTCGAGTGCATGCGCACTGACAAACTGTACGCCAATGT
>NW_020187475.1:614353-614451 GCF_900000015.1 Plasmopara halstedii | reverse complement strand
CATGGACATAAGCCTCATGGTCTGTCTCCGTATCGTTTCTTCTACCGTTATGGTCTAATTTTTATAAATCTGTACAGTACTTTGGAGGCAAGACGAAC
>NW_020187475.1:613899-614343 GCF_900000015.1 Plasmopara halstedii | reverse complement strand
GCCGTATCCGAGTCGGTCAAAAACAAGACACCACATGTCCCCGCTGACTCAACAGTGCTTGGTGAATGGTTTTCTGAGACGAGACTGCCATCTTTTTTTTTGACAGACGGGGTGAATGAGATGGATTAACAAGACGAATGCGCCTCACTGGTCATTTTCGTACGCTTCAAGCGCTTCTTGCGGTCCAATTTCTTCTGATTCATGTTGGCACGCTCGCGATGGAACTCACATAGTTTGTGAACAATTCTGCTGCGCTTAAACGCCTGAGCGTTTGTACACTTGCCCGTTCGATAGCCACAGCGAGCAGGGACGAAACTGCCAGCATTGTTAGGTAGTGATGGGCGCAGGTTACCGTTCGACATCTTCAACTTCGAGAGTTTGCTCAATGTTGTGGGACGCGAGATTTGCTTCTTATAACAGCACGTGGCTAATGCTTTCTTGTAA
>NW_020187475.1:578091-613805 GCF_900000015.1 Plasmopara halstedii | reverse complement strand
TTAGCAGCGGGAATAGTCGGCGCGGAATTGAATTGTTATAAAGCGGGTAATCTCAGCTGAAAGCAGGCTAGAAGTGCGGTCGGTCCATGTTTTTTTTTCCTACCCAGCTTAGATTTGAGCAAGCTCGCCCTTGGTTTTTTGCTCAACTGTCAGGCTCGGTCTGACCATTCTAGCCGCTGTACTGGATGTCCTACCAAGAAACCGGTGCGATAACTCGATTCCTGTTGCTGTTAAAACTTTGTCGTCGATATCAACGGTAAAGCTTGTACTGTAGAGAGTGCAGAAGTATTTGAAGTTACATTTGTTGTTGCGAAGTAGGCAAATGTTGCCATAATGGATTGCTTAACGGCTGAAGAGGGTAGTCGATGTCACAAACGTATAATGTTAAGCGGGAAGATCAATTATTCCGCTTCATTTGCAATTATATCTATTTAAGTGTGCCTCTTGCATGCAATTGATGAAGCCATAGTGCGCGAAGTACACAACAGTGCACAAACTAAAGATTGCATATAATGAATGAATTCAATACTGTTGTGAAGTCGAATTTTCGAGTCGAATAGAGCAGGAAAAGACAATCATAGTTTCAGTCAAAAGGTACAACATGAGTTCGTTGAAAAGCGTCTCATTTGTGTAATGCAACACTGCAAGCCCAAAAAAATGTTGGGCATATTCAACGCTTGTGCATCCATGTAAACATGAACCGCTTGCATCGAGATCCCATACTTTGTGCTGTAGACCTGATTTGAGGTCCGAGTATATTGGGAGGACATGTCCATCCGAACAATACTTGAAGCGCCATGTATCTGCCGTTAATGACCAATTTGTCGTCAAAACTCCATTCATGATGTGCACATTCAATGTTAATTGGACGATTTGGACCATATATGGTCCAAGTGGGGTAGGGCAAAATACGCGACGCTAAGTGTTTGCAAAAGTCAGAATTGCCTTTAAAACGCCGCATATTGCTGGTGTAATTATGCACGTACAAATCTGTTTGGGCTGTACACTTGCAAGACCTCTCCAAAAAAAGTTGGGCTCGTCAACAGTTGAAGCTAGAGTGGCGCTCAGCTCCCGCACCAAAATGTCGATTTAATATACAAGGTATTTTGCGTCATCAAATATTTGTTCCGGTGTAGATATGTTCTGGCGTCATGTCACAGTTTTGGCAATATCATCCTGTCTGTCAAACTGAAATCGTTTCGGGTGTCGAGCTTTCAAGGAGCATTACTAGTGGCCAAACATCTTGCAGCTCACTTCCTTTTCAATCTATGCTGTGAACTAATATTCTCCATTAAAAGGTGTTGGCCCAATCGTTTCAAGCCATACCTGTTGCCGGAACTGCAACTTTGTTGATAAGCTATCATGATTAGAAGTTCAATCTTGCTGTCCAGAAAACCCTGGAGCTATCAGTTCCGGTCGCGTCGTGCGAATCTCTGCCCCTACTTGTCAGACTGAAGCTTCAATACATGCCGTCAAAAATCGGAGCTCAAGCACCATAGACTAAATAAAGTCAAGATAGCGCTTAATTAATCGGTAACTATGCAGAAGTGGTGGCATCAGTCGAAGCCACGCGGTAAAAGAATCTAATATGCATACCTCGAAGCCCACATTCGCGATCATAGTGTATTTGCTGCGGCGTCCGCACGATGCTATCAACTGTAGGTGGGTGTTAGAGCATAGATTCGGTGAGAAGGAATTAATAATCGGGACAAAGCTACGGTGAAGTTTATGACCTGGAGTAAGACGCGGTCGTAAGGTTCACGACAATTTGTAACAGGGCAAAATTCTGTAATTCTGCGTACCTATCCCATAAACATTTGGCACTTTTGTGCGAAAGTCCGGGAAGGTTTTCGGATCTGCTTCTGCAAGCATGCGATTTTTTGCGTAGACACTTACAGTCAAATATTCCTCTGTGCAAAGTGTGCGGTGCCTTGTTGACAGTCTCGCGCTGTTATTGTTTTACTAGGCTTTGAGCAATGACCTGTTTCTTCCTCTTTACTAGAACGGCGAGTCTCCGGTCGAAATTGTGCTCTACATGGATCATATGCTTCTTTGTTGTATTACGAGGGTTTTGCGGATGCGATCTGCTGTATGCTTGCTACAAACATATCATGTGGCGCGAGATGTGTTCACAGTCTCTGGATGAGATACCAAAAAGTGGAGTTGATGCTGAAGCAAATCCAACTCAAGCGATTTAACTAGACTCTTGGTCTCGCTAAATAGCCTCAGACAAAAATGCAATCGATCGAATCTGCTTTCGAGGAATGAAATGTGTTACACAAGCTCAATAATCGAGTCTCCAAGGTAGTAAGAACTTGGCCACGTGACTGCATAAACTGCGATGGACGAAAAACAATTGATGGTCAATTGTCAAGACCGGTTTAGGTTCAAGTGCACTTATCAGAATCAGAATTCCAATGCACTCAAATAGCTAATACAAGTTGCTCTGCTATTCTCAAGTGGACACACATATAGAATATGTTATATTTAGTCTCATATTCATCTGTACTCCTTACCGTTCCCCCTAACAAAACTTTCTTATCTTGAACACGGCTGGCAGCCGACGTATACCTCGGACCCCTCCTTTGCAAAGCTTTGCGTGCACAAATACCGTCATTTCGTTCCTATTTTCTATTTCCGGATACAACGATTTTAATGTGACTTTCGTACTATTTTTTTTAAACGTGCAAGGGATAAGTACACGAGATACAGGACTCGCCTCGTTACTGCACTGGGGTTCACACTTATTTTGTCATTCTGTTTTACGATACTACGCCACATTTGACTTCTATCTCTCATTTTTCTGAACTTAATTGTCTCGTTTCTTTAAGCTTACTTTCCGTGCCAAACGTGTCCCCTCCAAAAGCGCGATCTCTGTAAAGTCTTATCAACCAGAACGGTGCCCGTGACTTGGAGTCCCGGTAATGAGATTCGTATCGTCATAAGCTCTACGGCGGGGTTCTGAAATCACTTCCCGTCGATGGAAAGGACATGGCATTCAAGACAGATGAAGCTGAGAAGCTGAGCGCATAGAGAATCTCCACTCCAGATACCGGGGACGTAATGTATCGCCAGATGAGGATAGAGGTGTTTAGCCAGCAAGCTCAATCGCTCTATTGCAAGTGCAAGAATTACACAAGCTCTCGCCCGATTCACGTCGTACTAACCCGAGCAATGTCGCTCTCCGCGCTGGTAGGTAGCTCCTTCTCACCTATGCGCGCGAGCCTTTCGCTCGTACCAAAAACAAAACGAGAGCAAGAAAGTCGCTTCATGAGCGCTTACTCACTTCACAAGTCATCAGTTCTCAGCAGTAATGTATCGAGAAAAGCCGAACCCTCAACATAATATTGGGTAAAAGAAACTGGCGGAAGTGTCGCCAAGGAAAATAATCGATTCGCGCACTTGGTGAGAGAAACACGCCGTCCCGAACATTTGGGCTTAACAAGACAGCCTGAACAAAGCAGACGTCTATCTAATGCATCGTCTTATTTGACCTCGAAAAATGTAAGGCATGACATGGACGTCGAAGTTACAATCCATCACCTCAGAATTCTGCTATTATATGAGACAGATGTAAGAGCGACAAATCTAAATATTTTTACCGCAAGGTCGGTTACCTACCCACGAGTGTGAAGCGCGCCACGACGGGCTATACCGCCTCACTTTCAAGGGGGAAAAAGGCGGAAGGCAAGCCAGATCGAAAGCTGCCAAGGCACCAGATCAACCCCGCGGAAGAGAAACCTGAACCTCCTTCGAGTTTTCAGATTAAGAGTAATTCTTTTATCTTATTTTCATATAATATTGACATCGCACCGGACCAACAGGCCCATCAAACGCTTCACGTGGGTTTGATCGCTTCTTGTTCATAGGTCAAGAGCAGGCAAAGGTCGACTGACTCGCGACAGGCTTTCGTAAGCTCCCTCGACTGTAGAGGCACCTGACGTCGCGTCTCAGGCTGAGATAAGTCAGATCTCGGATTCAACGTAGGGGATGCGGCATCGCACTGCATGTCAACATCTCAAAGCCACGCCACTGGAATGGAGCAGAGGGTATCTCAGCGACATGAGATGGTTGAGATGTTGCTTCGTCTGCAACCGAGCTTAGCTCGTCCAACTTGACCTCAAAGAGCCAGATCGTCGTATAACTTCAGGGAATTCACAGTGAGAACATTGGGTACGTTTGCATTTGCTTTGGGGTATTTGGAGTACAGCCCGATTTCTTTTTGCTACGACTGCAAACACTTCTGGTATGACTCGACCGCAACTTTGTCGTATAGACCGTATACACTGCATTATATGCACTGCCCCACAACATATCTATGTGTGTCCCGCCTATCCCTAGCAATGGCGTGTTGCTTATGAACCCCGGCTTTCAGTCATAGCGTCGTGCACCCTGCGCACAACGCTCGATCTCATCGAGATAAAATCACTGAATTTGCTGAAGAGTGTAATCGGGCCGATATTAGCAAGTCAAGTTCGACCGACAGCACATCCCACACAGCCGGATCAGCTTCGTGGCGAAGTCAAAAGCACCGAGGGCTTCATAGTTTCTCTGCGGCTGACATATATGATCTGGTGTCTTCCACCTTGAGCAATGTGTGCCAAACTTTTCTGTACAGCGCTGACTTCTAACCGATGATACAGATACCGGCAAGCCGTGTTGATAAAACCAATTTGAGGAATAGTTTGGCTGTATCTTCAACATTCATATTAACACCGGACGCAGCGGGATGAGCCATTTTTTCAACCACAAAACTGGCAGTACCGAACGCGTCTTCTGGAAGAATGAAAACAAGGTCTATACCGATGGGCTGTCAGCATTCTACCAGGACTGACAGACTGGCCAAAGATACCGCTGCATGCGGCAAGATTTTAGCCCATTGACATATTTCACACGTGTGCACATATGTGCTTACCCGCTTGTACAAGTTATGTCGTTGATATATCCTAGTCACCAAGCTGTTACTCATTTTTCTTCGGGATGGGCGCCCAGAAGGGTATCATGCGCTTCGAACAATTTTTTCTTACTACAGGACCTCATCAAGAAGCACCAAGATGTGGTGAATGCCATATAAAATCAGTGCGGAGGTACAGTAAGCATAAGTATAAGGAATTAAGGTAGAGGCGTGCAGCGGCGCAGATCGATATAATAGCATTTGAGTTTTCATACATTTGCTTTCCAAAGCAGCGCAAAACATGCTGCATCTGACCAGTGTAATGTACGTATCGTCTCGTCGTCATTATTGCGATATGTGATACTTCATAGTCGGGATGATGCGAAAGTGAAACCACCACCGCATTAAACCCGCCTTACTTCAAGATTATATTCAACAAACTAGGATAACCATATTGTCATTCTCTGCGAGAAATGTGGTGGTGACGTCGCTGTGCGCAATGAAGCATGATTTGGATAAATTACAGATGGCTTAGAGCTAAGCAGATGCATCCTGAAGTTGTTGAGGGCTTACATGATTGCGTATAGCTCTTTGGTACAACAAAGGTTGCAACTTCAGTAGCTTTTAGTTATTGAGAGCCAAACGCGATTATGCGCTCACGTCCATTGGTATCTGCTGAAGCAAAGTTCAGCCTATTGCAATGACTGAAGCATCACAGATGACGTGAAATGGCCGATTTGGATCTGGAGGATCCAGAAGTGGGGCACGCATGACATTTTTTCACAGCCTCAGAGACCGCCATTTCCACTGCAGCCCAGCGCCATGCGGTATTCTCTTTGAAAAGATTAGCGAGGGGTCGTATCATGTCGGCATAGTTTGCACTGTACTTGTGCGAGCAGTTGGCAAGGCTTAACTATTTCCTTATGTCCTTTTGGCACAGAGGCACTTGCCAGCGAGCAATTGCCCTTCATCTCGCGGTAACTAACCGCGAGCACTGCTTCTCAATGAACCTACAAGAAGGTTTCTGCTCGGCGCCAAGGAAACACTGGTCATTGCCGGGGAATAGCATACTTAAGCATGAACCCTTGAGCACCGCTCGCAAGCATCCGATGTGGTTTCCAAATCTGATTTTCGTGCCCTGTATGACTGCAAACGAATAAAGCGCCGAAATGGGATCGCGCAGTAGTCACGATGTAGCTTGATTTCACCAGACGATTGAATGTCGGTGGTGCATTAGACAGTCCCTGTGGCATGACCATCCACTTCCAGAGCACATCGCACCCTGTAGTCACTGCAATGAGAGGGGTATCGTATCTTTGATCAGCTGTTGATGAAAATTAAAATTATTTGCTAGTTTGGAGGATCTTAACAGAGTTCAACCAGACCTGCTACTTTACAGCCTTCCTCTCTACAAATAGATGCTTGCGTCGGAATCGTGGCAGCAATTAGCGTATAATAAGCGTGCACAATTCGCCGCCTGTCGTTTGCCATTTTGACACATAAAGTCAACACCCAGTGTGGATATAAACTGTCCTTTACAATACTCGCTTCATGTTTCGCATCATCGATGCCACACTATCTTTTGGTAAGGGTCATTGCCATGTGACGCAATCATCCGTTCCGCTTACAAAATCAGTGTACTAATGTACTGCCCAATCCGAGGATAATATGCCCGGAGGGTCTCATATCACCACGTCATGATATTCCTTCCAAAAAGAATAGAAATGATCCTTAGTATCCATAAGCATGTCTGTCTCACTCTGCACATTCAGTGCTCTGCGATTGTATTAAGCAAAATATTTATATCTGGTACCAACCGTACCATGTTGGTGACACCACTGTCTTGCGGATCCTCGCTCATATTCCCGGGGGGTAATTTTCCAAGTTTATACGAGCTTCTACCGGAGGTAGAGCGGGGGGACTTACAACCCTTAGTCTTATTTCGGTCACCTCCTTCTTTCTCGCCACTTACCCTTGGAGCTTCAATGATCCGGACGTCGAGCCCGTCACACGGTATCGCTGACCCAAAAGTACGGTCATATCGTGACAAGGTTAGAACAAACCCTAGCCCATCTACTCGCGAGTTACATTTGCCCAGCATTTCCACCCACTCTGGCACGAAAGATTGGGGTATCCGGTTGCCTTCACTCTCAACCGAACCTAATACAGAAGAAAACATCGCATAGCTGGTTCTTGCCGACCCGCGAGCAACACATTTAGGAACCTTGCATCACACTCACCCTTTCTCGTCTCGACATTTATGCACATTGAGGATATACAATCACTTTTCTCCACCTCATCCTGATACCTCGGCCTGCTATCGCTCTTGCTTTATTCGAGCTCGACTCGAGGCACCTAGCAGTACAACTGCTATCAATTTTGAACGGTTTATGCAAGCTAACGCAGCTTTGCACCCGCACCGAAAGCGCTTCTGTCGCGTGGTAGAGCTAATCTCATGACGCCAATACTAACAGGAAGACGCGCGTAAAACCTAGCTACTTCGACTAACAGTTGGCCCGTGGCTTTTGGCGATTAGGCCACCATGCCATTTATAAAATCATATATTCAAGACAAGACATCAGTTCACGCTGTCAAACTACTCGAAGGCCGGAATAGCCTTCGACACTTTTACTAGTGTTTCCTTCGCAATCGAAGACGCACGACATCGTATTTGTGTTTAGCGATCTCCGCGCACTGTCATTGTTTTTGACAATTGCGCGCCGTACAACCATTTTTGGAGAGAGTCGCTTTTTTCGAGGGCAGCTACAACCTTGATGAAGTAAAATAGGGCTCATTATACTGCGCAGCGCCGGCTGAGTCGTGACATTTCATCGCGAGGGGGGGGCATGGTCCGCTCATGCATGGGAGCCCATTCACCACATCTCATCCGAGAGCGCCGGAAGCAGATGATCTATTTGACAGAATAAACATCTCCGGGTACTGCAGAGATGCTGAGCCGACAAGATACCTCTTTCTTTCTCAAAGTGACTGATATCGATCGGCTCTAGCGCGCTCTCAGAGCTTACCGGCCTAGCACCCCAATCCATCCTCGTGACACGGAAGTTGTGCTCCGCATTGCATACCCACAGTCTTTTCGTAAGCAGTAGAGTGGACGCGAAAGGTCTTGGCGAAAGCCGCACGCGTTTAAAGACTTTATATGAATACGACACCCGTTACTACCTACCTAGGTTTAGACTTTATCAAAGCGATTCAAGGTCTTACCTTTCGAATATAGTCCGACAGTTCTCACCTCGCACAACGAATGGATAATAACCCAAGCGATACACCAGATTAGGCGATGCAAACACCCGCGACATCTAACGATACAAATTGGCCCACGTTTGGAACGCTTCATTTCTCGAGATATTGTACGTATGTGTTCATCCTTGCGAGCAACCTCATAGTTGGGAGATCACAAGCGAGACGCGCTGTGGCTTCGTCTGAATCAAGACCAAAGTCATGGCTGTCGCGACCTCTCTAATCTTAGATTATATAATTTTCTCCGTTACGAGCGCGAGTAGCCTAGACTCTCAACACGAGAAGTCTCACGGTGTAACCCCACTCGCTCCACCGCCGATGCACCAGGTTGAATCGCTCCAGAATGTTCCTCACCTGCGCATTTTCATAGCTGGTGAGCGCGTCCAGGCGAGCGCTTATCTCTTTCGGCCAATTGACCTCCTATTCACTTATCCCATCGGTATTCAAAATCGACAAAAGATTTTTTGCTGGTGTTACGGGTTTACACGTACGCTGGTAACAGGTGTGTGTGTCACACGAGATGTGCATGGTGTGACTGCACCCAAACAAGAATACGGTATGCGGCTCGCTAGCCAGTAGTTATGCATGGACTTAGATTTTACTATATATATATATTGAGTAAATTTAGGAAAATCTAAACTTTTAAAATTAGGATGAAAGTAAATAAAAATAAGTTTAGAATTTAAACCGAAGAGTCAATTAGCCTTGAGAAGGCAATAATTACTCTTGGAGTAAGCGAATTGCGATCTGCTAACTCATACTTGGTTCTTGTAAAGAACAAAAGGTCGGAGACCTTAAGTACGCTTCCTCAAGCGCTTAGCTACGACAGCCCCGCTGCAGCTGGTCTGTCTGTTTTAGAGACAGTATTTAAGTATTCATGTCTCTTTTTCGCAGAGTGTAGTCTTTCCACGACTTGATTGTGGGATTGAACACAAGTGCTTTCAGGTGCAACGGGGTTGCAGTTCACTTTGCATAAAGGAGGCCTGTATCCGAGGAATCTGCGATAACAAACGCAAAGAACTTGGGTTCAGGGGCTCCTACCAGAAGCAGAATCAGAAGCCTCTCAGACAGTCGATCGACCCTGTTAGTTTGCCCTGCTATTTCAAGAGCAAATTTATCAAGAATTATCTCTATGAAGACTTTTACTAATTTATACGTTTTATTACTTCTCGAATCAGAACTGCCTTTATTTTCAAGCGTCCGGCTAGCAGCCAATGTGTTCATCCGAAGTTCCGCAATCTTAATAAATACTGATGTCTCGCTACTTATAAAATAATCACAATTACACGAATTGTAATGTTAATATTGTACTATATTGTAAAAATCAAGTGCATCAATTTAAATACATCGGATTACATTCCTTATTTGACCAAGTTTCAGTATAGGAAATAACTGAGCATTTTGCAAACACTACTAAATATATTACTGGGCTCCTCATTTATTAAGTGACCTTTATATTGGATGAAACCCCTTTGAGGAGTTACGCTGCATCAAGTCTCAATAGCATTGGAGGCATTAATTATCACACCTAGCACCAAAAGCGATCGATCCCATGACGCACATTCATAAGAATTCCATAATAACAATCGCACTTCACAAAATCCCAAACTGACGGCATGCTACCACCTGAGTGGGCAAGCCGAATTCGAGAGAGTCGTTTTTTCAGCAATGTGTACATTCGAGGGTTGGGAGCTTTCATGCTTATCTGTTGCGTGTGTTCCTTATCACAGCAATATGCGTTTGTGAGCGTTGAGAGTCTTGATTCCAAAAAAGATATTCATGACTCGAAATTACAGGAAACAATTTCTTTGGCAATTCAAAATGCAGAGGGGATGCTTGATGATCCTGAAGAAGCTGAGTCGTGGAAATCACCTGAACCTTTCGCTTCATTGGATAGTGTAACGAATCAAAAGGAGTCAAATATGACCCCAGCACTTTCCCAAGTAGAGACACAAACAGCATCGGTATTGCCTACACTGGCTCCAACGATAGTGCCTGTTCCAGCTCCGAAGGCAGTGTTACCACCTAGTCCAAAAGAGGAGCTAGTCAATAATACAACTTTTGAGCAGCCGAAGATAAAGCCAGCGGTCAAGTCGACGGCAAAGCCAATCAAGAAGCCAACACCTATTGCCGAACCCCGCCAAGCTGTCAAGAAAAATTCGAAGGGTATCCTTCTGTGTTTACACGATGGAATTATGGAGCTTGGCCTCTCTTTGATTCGCGAGTTGCGATGCCTTGGCAATAAGGAGCCCATTGAGGTACATCATTGTCATGATCTTACGAAACCTTCTATCGATCTCCTCTATGGTCTCGATGACAATATCCAGGTTGTCGATTTGTGTGAACGGTACATCATGAAAAAGGTTCTTTCGGAAGCCATGGCCAAAACTTTCCAAAGTTACTGGATCAAGCCGCTTGCCGTGCATTATACCAGCTTTGAAGAACTCATATATCTGGATGCTGACGCCATTTTGCTAAAGAATCCTGCAACGTTGAGATCTAACGAAGGGTATAAAAAGCATGGCACGTTGTTTTTCTACGACCGCGTGATCAACACTAATCAGTACTTAAACAAGCGCACGAATCGTGGCATGATTTACTTGCACCAATGGCTCAAAACATTCGACTACAAACGCTTCGGTCTCAATTATACAGCTCCGTCGTCGGCATTTAAAGCCTCTTTTGCGTACCGTGGCAAGACAGCTCACGAACAAGACTCATCGATGATCTTGATCAACAAAGGCAAAGCTGGCAAGGCGATGAACGTATTGTGGTATCTGATAACTGAACATCGGTTTATCTACGAGTTCTCATGGTACATATTTTCTTCTTTCTATCCGTCTATCGACATGATAACAAATATTGCTATGTAGGGGTGACAAAGAGTCTTTCTGGCTATCATATGAGTTTTCACACACACCGTACTTCTTCTCACCTTATGGCGCTAGCGTCGTGTCGGCTACACCAAACAAGGATATGCAGCGTCATCCGGACACGCTATGTGGTAGTTTGGCGCACTTTGACCCGACTCTTAATACTAGTGCTCCGGCTGAATTGCTTTATGTAAACGGACGATCTCTTGTGGATCCTGTGCCATTTCGGCTTCATAAGCTCAAACAGCTGCAGCCAAACCTCGTATTTAATATGCTACCGACCCATGTGACACCACGACAGAGGCGACGTGCTCCTGCTGGTATGACTGAGTGGTTTGAATGTATGACTGGCATGGGTTCAACGCCTGTGCCACCACATTTTTTACCAAATTTGTGGAGACGGCGCCAGCACTTTCAAGCTATCTCTATGGGCTATATTGAGCCTTTGCTGGTATGTAGCAATCCAGGCGACCGCCTTCCAGATGTCCCTGCGCCTAAAAAAAAGAGTAAAAGATAAAGCTTAGCAATACATGCTGACGTACTTCATGTTATGAAGTTTATTTTAATGCTATTAAGACTTGACTGATACCTTCAAAGAAAATAAGGCCCAACTTTAAATTTCTTACACTCTTGCCCCGTCAATGTTTACGTGCTGACTGCATGGCGGAAGAGGTTCAGAAGTTCCGCTGACTCGATAACAGATGGATTTTGGGATCTCAAATTTGCCTTGGGTGGCTCTAGCATCACCGAGTCCGTCACCTAAAGAAATTGTGAATCTAAAGGCTATGTATGCCTCTCAGGAGCTAGAACTTGCCGATCACACCAGCCTGCTCTTGTGCAGCTGTCAAGTCGAGATGCTTTTCTCAATCTTTTTTTAATAGCTTTTTAATATTTTTGGTCTTCACCATTAAAATATGCTCTACAGACATACGTATGTACTGTTATTAAAATGTACATTTTGTAAGATGTTATAAAATACCTGAAATTCAAAAATTACATAAATGCCGGAGGTTTGCCACCTCATTTGTTACACCACAGTCGGCAAAAACCGCCCAAGCAGTCGTCCCTCTTTCGTCGCTATGAGCTCGCATGATGGCGGCCGCCGCGAGTCTGACGAAAAAAATGGTGATGGCGTCTATGTGACTAAAAATCGGTCAATTTTCTCCATGTGGCTGCACGGGAAGGCGGTCCCGGCCCGTTCACACCCAGCTGTGGTTTTCCGCTCGGCTGATGTGATTCAAGAAGGTTATCTGCTTAAACAAGGTCTACGACTCAAAATGTGGACTCGTCGCTATTTTATATTGCGACTTGAAGAGCGGCATATGACATTGGGTTATTATACAAGTAAAGACACCTTAACTCTGTGTTCTGAGACGCCTATCGGTCCGGGACATTTATTGGGACATGTCAACACAACTCGGTACCCGCGTCGTCTAGAGTTACGCTGTGGTACGAAGGCCATGATTCTAGAAGCTGAAGACAAGAAAACTTATGAATCTTGGAAGAACGCACTACAAGAGGCAATACGTTGGAATCACGCCATGGTGCCATCAAAAGATGGTAGTTTTGTTACGTACGGAAAACAAGCTTCTGAGGATTTAAAGCAAGAAGAGCGTAGTCGTGCTGAGGCAGCAAAGAAACTACGGGAAAAGCAGCGAGCTGATGAAGCTGCTGCAGTGGCCAATGCGTCGTCCAAACCAAAATATTTACCGGCCACACGCGCTGGGACTCAGTGTTTTATGACTTCAAATACAAGATTTGAGATTCCGTCTTATTTTGAATATGTCAAAACCATCGGATCAGGGGCCTATGGAGTCGTCATTTCGGCTACAGACACGAAAACAGGGACAACCGTGGCAATAAAGAACATCCAACGGGCTTTTGACGATCTCACGGATGCAAAACGCATTGTACGCGAGATAAAATTAATGCGGCATTTGAATCACAAGTGTGTGCTAGGTGTCGAAGATATTTTCGAACCCGTAGCATTGTCCAAGTTTGAAGATGTGTACATTGTCTCTCAATTGATGGCAACGGATTTGCACCGAGTCATTTACTCGAGACACGCGCTTTCCGACGAACACATTGCGTTCTTCATGTATCAGATGCTATGTGCAATGAAATATGTGCATTCGGCTAATGTCATACACCGAGATCTAAAGCCGTCAAATGTGCTTGTAAACGCCAATTGCGAGCTGAAAATCTGTGATTTTGGACTTGCTCGAGGTGTTTTTCCGGAGGAAGAGCTTGAATTAACGGAATATGTTGTCACAAGGTGGTACCGTGCACCGGAAATCATGTTAGGCTGTATGAAGTACACGCGCGAAGTGGACGTGTGGTCTATGGGGTGTATTTTCGCTGAAATGATGTCTCGGAAACCTTTGTTCCCAGGACAAGACTACATTGATCAGCTACATCTTATTATGAACGCATTGGGTGCTCCAAACGACCAAGAGCTCTACTTTTTGAGCAATGCACGTGCTCGTAAATTTATGAATACAGAGTATCAAAAGCGAGGGCCAAATCCAACAAAGCCACTTGCACATATGTTTAGCGATGTACCGCCTGCCGCACTGGATTTACTGCAGAAAATGTTGGTGATTGATCCAAATCATCGTATCAGTGTGGATGACGCGCTGGCGCATCCATACTTGTCTTCAATTCGTAATGTGGAGGACGAGACGACAGCAACGGCGAGCTTTGATTTCGATTTTGAGAATGAAAAGCTAACGAAACCTGCACTTCAAAAATTAATCTGGGATGAAATGAGGATTTTTCACCCAAACGTTGGTGATGATGAAGCTCCAAGAACATCAGATACAGACTCAAGTAGTTTTGCAACGACAGAGGCATCGGTGACACCCGTGACACCCGCCACTGATGAGCATAAAAAAACGAATTCTGTAGAGGCTGCAAAGCCGATTACTGAGAAATTGAAGCCTGAAGACAGTGCTGACAAACAAAGTACCAATAGTGACAATATTGTTAGAACTTGTGCTGATAGCGGCAAATTGACAGACGCGCAGACGCGACAGGAAGCCGGCGAACCAGCTCGGGAGGTTGCTTAGAGACTAAATTGAAGTGACTTTGTCAATGTTTGTATTTCTTATGAAATAGTATCACAATTATTGCATTTCATTTGGGTATCATTCTGAATTGGGGGTAAAAAGTAGATTTATTCTTAAATGTATCTAGTGCTAAATAAAACCCATACATCAGAACACAATTTTGCTTCGACAATGATCCGAGGAAAAGGTTTCTGAATCTTAACCGATCTGAACACCTTACCCATACGTCAGCCTATTTTTTGATGACTTCTGGAATCTGATCCTAATTAAGGGCCATAAGTCAAGAGAACGGCTGACTATCATCAAAACCGACATTTACATCTTGAGTTCTAACGATGGACAAGACCAAGACCGCATTACTGGGCAACAAAGAATTCATGCCACCGCCTTCCTCATCGCCGCTGGCTAAGCGGCGAACCACGTGGATGTTCATTCGCACCATATTATGGAAGAATTGGATGCTTAAACGGCGCCACCCTGTCGCTACAGTTATGGAGATCGCTCTACCGTGCATCTTTATCTTGCTTATGGGTCAATTAAAGTCTTTAGTCGATGACGTTAACGTACCCGAAGGATGGAGTGATGACTCGACCTCCGCGAATGACGACACGCAGGGTACGTCATACAACCTGTTCGAGCCCTCTGGCACATTCTTACCTGGAATTCCTTCAATTTTACCCAAATTTACAATGTACGAGACGTCGTTATGGGGCATTCTGCTATACATGGGTACTCTTTCTATCACAGATGGCATGAACATGGAAGAACTATCGCGTAAAGATTTTCAGAATTGTACGACTGGTGTGACCGTACAAGGTTTCGTAGATATCAATCCAACATCACCGTATGCTGTGCCTGCTGCCTGTAGGGGCAAAGTTGCTCCGTACAAAATTGCTATTGCCCCCGATACAACATTTACGAGAGACTATTTTATGCAGACCATGGAAGAATGGTATCCACGAATTAATCTGCTAGATAGCGAGACACCAATCGCAATCCCATCATTACTCGAGAGTGTACAGTTTTTTGACACTGAAAAAGCACTTGAAGATTACGTGAGTGGTAAAGATTATGGGTCAAGTCTGGAGAATCCTCACATTTATGGAGCTATCGTCTTTAATTCGTATCCAGACGTTAACAATATTGGCTCGTATCAAGACATTGAGTATACTGTACGATTAAACTCAACCAGTCAAGATCAAGAATCCGCTGGCTCCATTCCTCGAACAACAGGAGATCCACCGGAGATGTCACCTTTTCAAAAATCCATCAGTGTTACTTATTATCCAAGATATGCCATCACAGGATTCATGACACTTCAGACATTAGTCACAAAGTTTGTATCATGTATGCCCGACTGGGACGCAGCGACTAAGACAACGACCGGAGAGTGTCAACGTGCTGAAACGACGGCAGTAGCGTCACCAGAACTGGATGATGCATTGTTGTCGTCATTGGATAATGATGCAATTATATCCACAACAGTTGAACGTATCGCAGGAGGAGGTGTGACTTTTTCAAGCTTAAAATCTTTACTTTCCAACGAAACGATAGAGGCATTGCTTGTACCGCTACGACAAGCGCCACAGCCGTATCTTGGCGCGTCTGTAGCGCCTTTTCCCATTGATTCGTTCGTGAGCTCACCATTTTATGATTCTGTCTCCACTGTCTTTCCAATCGTGTTCATCTTGTCGTACTTGTACTCAATTTCTCGAATTTTAGTGGTACTTATTCAAGAAAAAGAGCTGCGATTGCGAGAATTTATGAAGATCCTTGGCGTTAGCGAGAGTGCTATTGTCGTGTCGTGGTATATAACGTACATACTTATTCTTTCTGGAAGCGCGATTCTTCAAGCTTTTGTGGGCTCAGCGAGTTTGTTCGCCAATAGTTCTGCTGTGCTAATCTTTCTGTTTTTCTTCCTCTTTAGTCTCAGCATACTCGCGTACGGCTTTATGATTAGTACGATCTTTAGCAAGGCACGAGTTGGAGCCTTTGTTGGAATGGTGCTATTCTTTCTCATGTACTTTGTATCCTCAGCACTTACTCCACAAACACCCGAGAATGAAAAGACCCTGGCGTGTCTTCTCTCTCCAGTAGCACTATCGCTTGGTGTCAAGGTCTTATCGAATCTTGAAGCAACTGGGACTGGCGTCAATTTTTCAAATGCGAGCGTTTTGAACGACAACTTTCGCTTTAGTCGTTCGTTGCTTATGTTTGTGATTGACACGATTTTATACACGCTTTTGGGACTCTACTTTGAAAAGGTCATACCAAAAGAGTATGGAACAACTTTGAAATGGTACTTTCCGTTCTCTCCATCGTACTGGCGCCCGACGTGTGCAGCAACTGAAGGGGCGAATGCCAAAATTGACGCAGAGTATCCCGGAGAAGCTCTATTGAACAGTACGTCCATTGATGTAAACTACAATGTTGAGCCAGTGAGTCCAGAACTTTGCGAACAAGAACATCAGGGTCAAGTCCTGGCTGTTCAGCGATTACGAAAGGTCTTTTCCGTTCCTGGTGGTAAGAAGGTGGCGGTTCAAGGCTTGAATCTGACCATGTACAAGAATCAGATAACGTGCCTGCTTGGACACAATGGTGCGGGCAAAACGACGCTTATCTCGATGCTCACAGGTATGATTGCTCCTACAAGTGGTGATGCAACGTTCCGTGGAATGTCGATTTGCCGTGACATGGACCTGATACGTGAGTCTTTGGGTATTTGTTTCCAGCATGACGTTTTGTTCGAAGAACTGACAGTAGAAGAGCATTTAATATTTTTTGGACGAATAAAGGGATACACACCCAATGAGCTTGATGAAGTTATCACGCGGCAGATTCGAGAAGTGGGACTAACGGAAAAACGACATGTTATGTCAACTGAACTCTCTGGTGGCATGAAACGTAAGCTCTCTGTCGCTGTTTCTCTCCTTGGTGACAGCTCCTTGGTGTTTTTGGATGAACCGACGTCTGGAATGGATCCATACAGTCGACGAAGCACGTGGGAAATTTTGCTTAACAACCGAAATGACCGTGTTATGGTACTCACGACGCACTTCATGGACGAAGCTGATATTCTCGGTGATCGCATTGCCATAATGGCTGAAGGTGAGTTGCGTTGTTGCGGATCGTCTTTGTTCTTAAAGAACCGGTTCGGCGCAGGCTACAACCTGACGCTAGTTAAGGACGATGCGACGTGTGTGGACAATGTAGTGATCGATTTTGTAACGTCGCGCGTGTCGAATGCACAACTGTTGAGCAATGTTGGCAGTGAAATTGCGTTTCAGTTGCCACTTGCGGGCTCGTCGACGTTTGCGTCATTGTTTGCCGACTTGGATGATGAACTTCAAGGGCTTGGACTGCTATCATACGGTGTTTCGGTGACAACGTTGGAGGAGGTGTTTATTAAGGTGGCGGAGGCGGACGATCTTGATAATCAGCATACACTCGGGAAGCGTGGTCGAAGTCAAACACCCGTATCTAGCCTCAGTGATACAAATGCTCGAATTGATTCAACGGGATCGTATTTTATGGTCCACTTGTGGGCTCTCTTCCTTAAGCGATTTCGCTATGCCAAGCGTGACAAGAAAATGATTTTTTACAGTCTAGCACTTCCAATCTTCCTTTTGTCTGTTGGCCTGGGGCTGCTTCAAAGCACTAGTGCTACCAAGAATGATCCAAATCTGCCGTTAACGACTGAAAAGTTTGATGCTGGAACGAAGACGCCGACTCCGTACTTTTGTCAGCCAACTACGGTCGACGATGATTGGTGCAGTGCAGCGATGGATTCGTACTTTACTGATATCTCCACTCAAGCCCTGAAGCTGTCAAAACCGGCATACGACTCGAGCTCACCGACAGTCTTTGGTGTAACGTATACGGACCCTGAAGTCAACACAACTGGTGCCACTGGTTACGGATTACGACTCGGTCAAGAGATTTACAATCGGGGGTACGGTGTAAATACGTCTACAGTTGAAGGTCAATATGGTGCCTACTTGGTCCGTGGAGATAGCGACCAAAACATATTGAGTTACAATCTTTTTGTCAATACTACGTCGACTCATGGTGCGATTATCTTCAAAGCATTGATGGACCAGACAATCTATCGCTTTTTTGCGTCTGATTCAACTTTCGACGGTTCGAATCTCAATTTGGTTGTTAACAACCATCCACTGCCTCTGACCGCCGACTCGAAGGCATTGTTTGGGTCGTTTCTTGCGTTTACGGCCTGCTTGTTCATCTGTATTGCCTTTACGTACTACCCTGCGTCCATCGTGACATTCTTGGTAAAAGAGAAGCAGTCAACACACAACTCAAAGCATCAACAACTGGTCTCGGGCGTATCACTTGGCGCGTTTTGGTTAGCAAATTTTCTCTGGGATTTTCTGCTTTACCTCATTCCGTGTGTAACAGCTCTTGGTTTAATCAAAGCCTTTGACATTGACGCAATGACTGGTGGCTCATCATGTACCAGCTGCACGTCTGAGACGTTCGTGGCCGTCATCGTCTTGTTCCTTTTGTTTGGGCTGGCCATCTGTCCGTTCACGTACTGTTTGTCGTACCTTTTCAATGAACATGCATCGTCTCAAACGTACACAATCATGATCAATTTTATCACTGGCGTCGTGTTGATGATCGCATCGTTTATACTCGATGTGATTGATTCGACCAGGGATACGAACGCAATGCTTGTGTTCGTCTGGCGCTTGTCACCACTCTTTGATCTTGGCTACGGACTGCTAAACCTCGTGCTGCATGAAATCACAACAATCCGAGAAAGTGATGAGACGCCAACAAGTCCTTTTAGTACCCAAATTATGGGCTGGGAGATGATTTATCTGTTTCTCACGGCCATTTTGTATGGCTTATTGGCGGTGGGGATCGACTATGCAATGACGTTTCCTATGGTAAAAGACTGGATGAGTGGCCGAAGTGAGACGAATGACGAAGAGTACGAAGATGATGTTGATGTGGAAAAGGAGGCACAACGTGTGGCAAGTGGTGAAGCAGACGGTGATATTATCAAGCTTGCAAACCTTCGAAAGGTTTATCGTGGAGGAAAAGTGGCGGTTCGCAACTTGTCATTCGGGCTAATGCAAGGAGAATGCTTTGGATTTCTTGGAATAAACGGTGCTGGTAAGACGACAACGATGAAGATGCTGACAGGTGATGAATTACCGACGAGCGGTACGGCGACACTTGGTGGCTTTGATATCCTCACACAACAAATTGAAGTTCGTCGTCAAATTGGATATTGTCCACAATTTGATGCGTTGTTTGAGCTGCTGACAGTGCGTGAGCATCTAGAGCTGTTTGCATCGATTAAAGGCATTTCTCGTGCTCAGCTCAACGACGTGGTACAAGACAAAATTAACCAGCTAAATTTGGGCGATTTTGAACATAAACTTGCTGGTAGTTTGAGTGGAGGCAACAAACGCAAATTGTCGGTAGCCATTGCAATGATTGGCAATCCTCGTATCATCTTTCTAGACGAACCATCGACGGGAATGGATCCAGTATCACGTCGTTTTATGTGGGACGTAATCGCTGATATTTCCACCCGTGGTAAGAAATCTACAATCGTTTTGACGACGCATAGTATGGAAGAGTCGGAAGCTTTGTGTTCTCGAGTGGGCATTATGGTTGGTGGTCGGCTGCGCTGTCTAGGTAGCGTCCAGCATTTGAAGTCTCGTTTTGGCGACGGTTTGGTCTTTGACGTCAAACTTTGTCCTCCGACTCAGGAAGAGCTAGACGAATTGGTGCAGCGGTACTTTAGAGATGTCCAAGAGACCGTCACGCGTGCGGATCTTGCAGACAAGTGCAGATTATATGGAGATGAGAGGCTGGCTGAGCGTGTAGTGGCTTCACACCCAACAGGATATGGACTTGCAGCCGTGTTGGAACGGGACGGCTACGTTCGTGCAGAAGCATTTCTGTCATGGTGTCTGGAGGAAAGTCGATTCGATACACTTTCAACATTTCTCAGTTGTTCGTTCAGCCACGGTGGTGTGACGGTAATGGAGCGTCAAAATGATTTCTGTCGGTTTAAATTGCGCGGCTCGAACGAGGAGTTACGCTTATCAAAAGTTTTTGCACTTGTCGAAGAAATTAAAGAGGAGATGCATATTCGCGAGTACAGCGTGTCACAAACATCCTTAGAGCAGATTTTTAACTACTTTGCGTCTCAGCAGGCTGAAGAACAAGGTGTAGCACGTGGCTTTCAGCAAACATGATCGACGGCTCATGTATGTACAAGATGAAACTCTGTTGCCTACAAGTCCGAGTTAAATTACATGCACCTTCACTATTCATTATCTCGGTTTAAAAACCACAACTTTTGTTATGCTAAAACCCTTGTTTAAAGACCCAGTAATGCTGAAAAAAGTTAAGGAACCGGTTGGAACAGTAGAAAGAATTCTCTGTATGCGGGTCGATACGATATACATGACTGTCTACTTGATAGAACCGATCGCAACAAAGCAACAGCTTAACTGTTGCGAGCAATGTACTTTGCTAAGAAGTGCGACCTAAAAACGAGGTGACGATATGAAATATGTTGTCAGTCCGACGCATCTGTGTGTTTCACTAGCAATCTTGGCGCGTATGACCTCTCGAAGGTGGACGTGCGGAACAAAGTCGATTCTGGTTATTGCCGACAGTTTTGAGACCTTTTCGTTAATACTTGTTTTGGGGCAACGTGATTTGCACGATCATAATGAAATTACTCCGAATCAACAAACCTTGCAGTTGTTGAAGTAATCAAGCTGATACAGATCGGCAAAATTCCGGCATGTTTATTGTCGGAACTGAATTTGGATGTTTGGTTCGCTGTTTTATCGCTGATCTCTTTGTTTCTCATCACAAAAGATGTCATCTGAAAATTAGTTAAGCAATCTCCGCTTTCAAATTCTGCACACGAATTATGGATAACTTCACATGCTTTTTTCTCATAGCTTGATAGCTATCAACGTTGGTGAATACTATGTTGCAAAGATCTAAAAATCCTTTTTTGCACCATTCCTCCAACTGAAGTACTTGGCTGCTTGCAAGAGAATGATTGCTGCGGTAAGGTCGGATGCAAAAGTATCAGCATAGGCCAGGAAGCAAAGACGCGAAGGTAACTCCGGGGTTGAGTTGCTGTGTGACCTCATCAATACCTTTGGGCTCTAGGAGATCGTATCTGTGCGATGGCTAGTTACCAGCTAGTGAATTATTCTCTAGCCAGTTCACTACAAATGATAGACGACATCATTGAAACACCCGATTGTTATTGAAATAGACGTATGTTATTCATTCGACTGTGGTTATCGAGCTTGGACGCAGCTATCCGTGGTTGGTGTAGCGGACATGATTGCGCATCGGCAAAGCTAATACCGTTACCAAGCCTTTAAATTCATTGCGATGATGAAGATGTATTGCGACACTAAATGTTTACCAGATAATATGTAGTATGTAGCAAGCCTTTCTTGAGGTGATTGCTCATCAGGCAATTCGATGGAACTCACGCTTCGAATATGAAAGATTTACCAAGTTTTCTTGTTAGTCAAAGCCGAACTCTAATGCTCGTCCATACCTTGTGTTGTTGAAAAAATTGTGATGTGCTGCTGTACAAATATGCTAAATTTGCATCCGGACATCAGCTTGAAAGATTATTTGAAACTAAATTTACAATTTTAAAAGAAAAGAAACTATTACTTGGCAACTTCGACTGTTTTATATACAATTGATTTGTAAGCAGTTTAATTGAAAGCTACTAGCGTCGAAGTGGAAAGTCTTCGCTCAAGAGGAATCTATGCTACGGACGAAAAGATATTGATTGGCAAAGTTTGGCGCTAGATGCAATCGACATGGTATTGAGCGTCCATTGACATATGTGTTCACCGAAAGCGGATGCCAAGCAACGCAAATGTTTCAGCATTTTGCTGTGGAAATGATTTTTATATAATCTGCAGCCGAGTCTCCGTTTGGAAATGCATGTTTGTAAATGCGACGAAGGGCTTTTTAACAAGATTCATCAATGTAAATGCGCAAAAAAAATTATTACTGGGACGTTTTGCAAGAGCCATCAAACGCTGCAAACGCTGCAAATTCTGACAATCTGTTCATCATGTAACAGCAAATCTATACATTCTGCCAAATTCCTCGTCATTCGACGTCACCTGCAAAGAAGCGAAGTATGTTTTAAATCTACTCGTGCTTTTTTCACCACTTTTTCTCGTTATCGAATCCGAGTCTTAGGTCCAGTTAGAGTTTGTAAAGGCTATCCACGCAAGATATTTGGATGGAATTCGCGTTTGTTTTATTGTACTTTTGTATCACTTGCAGTAAATGCTATCTGCAAACATACGAATGCATTAAGAGGACTCAAAATGAAGTGAAAAGCATAAATTTGTTATGGTTTCTATCACGACTGTGGGATCCACGCCTCTTCCTAGCAAGACTCTTTGAAGCCACAGGATCCTTTCTCAATCTGTTCGTTTAAAAAAATGGCTGTATGTGTAGGAGAATCAGGAACCTTTCTCGCTTTCTCTTACAAATAAAAAATCAGTCTATACCCTTATTCATTCGTACTCAGTTAAGCTTCTGTACATGTATTTCGCTTCGCGCCGAAAGCACCACTTTTGAAATTTGCCCCAAACTTCAAAGAATTTCGTTCGCGAGTATGGTGACCACAGTACCCGACTCCCGATCTTTGGCTTTTGGCTACAGGTACCTCACGAATTACAGCAAGTGCGTCTTCTATCACTGCCACAAAATCCACGGCGTCCAGTGGTCGTAAATTTTGCAATATTGGATTATTGAAAGGAGTGGTTGCCATGGTTATCTTACGCTTGTATGTTGACGCAAGAATTGACTGTAGCGATATCGTATCCCAAATGTTGTGCGAACTGGGAGCGTCCACTGTGAAACGCCTCACGCCAAGATTACGCGCATGGTTTTGGGTAAAGTCACTCCAACGTGGAAGAACAAGATAACCAAGTGGCACAAAAGAAGAGTCTATATGATCGCAATCACGGCACGGTACTGTTGAAAACTGTTTCACAGTCTGGGTAGATGCATGCTATGTGAGCAAAACGCATATGGACGAGCGTCCATTCTTCCCTGTGAGTAGAGAGAACTTTTTCGAAAACAACCCAAGTACAGGCCAAGCAGAAAGGTTTGACAGGTGTGATAAAAAACGAAGCTGCGACTACGCCGTTGTCAAATTTAAAGTTTTTAAAATGCTGTATAAAAATAAAAGGAAGCGGGCACTATCCTTGGAGCCTATGGATTCAATAATTTTGATGAAGAAGCTTGGTATTACGATTTAAGTGGCAGAATCGGGTAGACGAATGAATCGACCTTTTCCATCTAAGGGTGTCGCTTGTTGGCTAAGCGGAGGAAGACACAATGGATCATCAACAGAATAACATGAGGACGATGCGGCAGTCTTGCAGGCATGTTGATTTGTAGATGATAGCGAGTCAGATAATGAAAATGAAGGCTTCAGAAGATGAATATAACTACTATAAACATGACATTCAAAAAAGCAAACAGCTTTCACCAGCCCTACCCATTGTATCTGTGCCGCTGTCAGCTACAAGAATAACTCTCTCTCTCTCAATCCGAAGCAGCGAGACTAGTCTTGCTATTCCTAACGGCGTCCTGAATCGGAGACCGACAGCTCGAGAGTTGCGGCGTCAAAACAAATCTTTGCTGTCCTTTTCCAGTGGGTTAAAGGTTTAGTTTGGTCGTGTGGAGTTTGTGGTGGCTCGAAATCCCGGTCACAAAAATATATCTTTGACTGCCGAAATCTAAGAGGTTTAATAAACTCGTCATGTGAAAATACTTCAATTATTGACGTAACAGAACCCTCAAAACGCCTGGATGCTATGAATGATCGAAGTGGTATACCAGATAAATCGAGAAAGCGTGCGCGCCCACTGCGCTCAATAATAGCTTGAATACTCGAGTGGTCACATGCTGCGATAAGATAGCCTACATGAGCCTTCCTTTTACAAATATCCAGCAGCGTTAGCTTTTAATTCGAATGCTGGATTTATCAAGAAGCATCGATTGCAGTAGCATGATTTTCAGATACAACAAGGAGAAAGTCACCGCAAAAATTTCTCGCAATGTATCCGGTGTCAATAAGTGAATTCCAACTTCAGACTTCGACTTATGCCACGCGAGGATCAGCACTACCAAGGAATGAAATACTGACGGATAAGTGCCACATTAAAGGCCAAGGCGTACTCTGCAGATCCCCCTTCCACATTCATATGATGGATTTATCCTGTCCATGTCGGACCTCTTCGGTAACACGATTACCAGTTTCTCCCGAGCGCAAAGTGGGTTAATCAGCAGCTGCAACATTTCGAAAGCAAATTGCATTGACAATGACAAGAGCAGCGACCTCCATGGTTGAGTCGATTGACGAATCGCTTAGCAAAGTCGCTTTTCAAGCGATCTGCGTTGTACATCTATGCATGTTAGAGTTAATTTTTTTGAACATTTCGGTTCTTTTCTATAGCTGTCAAGCCATCCGAACTGTCATCGAATCATAAAATTGTTTTTTTCAAACATTCTGAAGTCAGTGCCTCGACGGCCAATTTGACCAGCATTGCATCTGAATAATACGAATAATAGTCGAGCAGATCAAATAACGACTCTCGGTGGCGCTTCCAAATTCATTCGTAAAAATTGATTAATCCGAAGACTGGTGATAGAAGTTTAGATCCAAAATTAAAAAAACTACGATTTTTTTGTATCATCCCCACTATCAAACTCTCACAATTTCAAAACGTAAATGCGGCTGCCAAACCCATCAAGTTAAGTCACAAATAATGTCCACACGCAAGTCGACTTTACCACGGACGTCTTTTAGTATTGCGTAAGTATGTGGGGTGGCTACACCAGTCGTTTATGCAGCCATTAATTAGCGCTCAGGAGCTCAGAACCTGTTCTTGTACAGTACGTGATGAATCCTAAAAGAAGCGATGACCTACAGACGTTGCCTATTGTTAGCTACAGAACATTGAGTCTCTTAAACGATACTTAGCTTTGCAGATTGCTACAACAATGAATGCATACTTTGAACTTCACCGCATTTCCGTCTCCATCCTTACTCCGATCTTAAATTAGCTTCGACCCAGTATCGATTAATACATGTGAAATTACATTCGTACGCAATCATTTGTACGCTTATTGCCACATTGCGTGCAGATTCTCAATTCGACATTTTTGATATTGCTATAACCACTCTTGACCCTTTGAGGCTGCCAGTGCGACCAAGATAAGTAATCCTATTCAATCTTCTTGTGCAATCAAAAGAGCAAGTGTCTCCAAATTTCAGATCTTGATATTTCTTTCCCTTCATATGCTACATCTCCCACGGCGAATGCGTGGTGGTCGCGATACTCATTGTTTCTCTACAAATTGATGTATATGAATGGAGTTGATCTAATGGTGAGGCTTCTTGGCTACTTTATCTTCGCTCAAATCCCACTTCAGTCCCTCAGTAAACAATGATTAGAAGACGAACAATTTTGCCTGCTTGGTCGTTGTAGTTTCTCAGATTTGAGTTGCGAGAATGCAGAATAATTGCGCGTTCATAGCTGCGTCAATTGACAAAAGGCAAAACAAAATCCTTCATGAAACAGATTGCCCTGAATACTATGCGTATCAGTGTTCAGTTTTGACTTCAACGTGGCATTTTCTTTCATTTTTCTTGATTAGTCGAATTTATCCATCTGTATGTCACAGAATACAACTGATTCACTAGGTCTACCCGGTAGCGATTGCGATTCTTACATCGTGAACATGCGAACAGTGAATAAATAAATCAAGTGTGGCTGCTAACCATTCCACCAGAGAAGCCGAAGTCGTGTCTTGTTTTGGTTGCACCAAACACATATAGGAGACCGACAGCTCGAGAGCTGCGGCGTCATAACAAATCTTCACTGTCTTAACCAAGTGGGTTTATGCTTCAATCTGGAATTTGGTCGTGTGGAGTTTGTGGTGGCTCAAATCCCTGATCACAGAAATATTGCTTTGACTGCAGAGCTCCAAGAGGTTCGAAACAATCATCATCTAGAAATACTTTAAACATTGACGAGACAAAACCTTTAACCTTCCTGGATGCTACGAATAATCAATGTGGTTTACCAAATATAGCAAAAAGCGTTTGCACCATGTGTCAATAATAATGTGACTATTTGAGTGGTCAAGGTGCAGCGATAAGATAACCTTCATGACACCTCCATCGCAAAAGGCTAGTGGCAACTTCGAACTGGGTTTTAAAGAAACATCGAGAAGATAGCTCTACCTCGATTGCGGTAGCAAAACATTCAGATGCAGCAAGCAGAAAAGCAATGCGAAAAATCTCTCTCGCAATGTAGGTGGCGCGGGTGATGTATCCACCTGTGTCATCATTGAGCTCAACCGGTATCATTGAAGAAATTCCGAGACTTTCAGATTTCAAATTATGCCTCGCGAAGATTAGCTTTGCGAAGGGATGATATACCGACGGATAAGTCCCACATTAAAGGCTGAGACATACTCTCCAGATCTCCCCTCACATCCATACGATGGAAGCTCGAGCGCTTTATCCTGTCTATGCCGGACCACTTTGGTTGCACGATTACCAGTTGACAGGTTCACCAGCCGAGCTCAAAGCAAGTTAATCAGCAGCTGCAACAATCCCGACAGCGATTGCAGTGGCAATGACAAGAGCAGCAATCTTCATAGTTGAGTCAATTGACTAATAGCTAAGCAAAGTAGCTGGAAGCTGCGCCTTCCTCGTCGTTCTTGGTCACGTGTACTACTGTTTCATGATTTGGAAGGTGTGATTTGTCAATGCCACCCATCCCAAGTTTAGTCCAGCTTTTGTAATACTAGTTTTATGTTGGTATCCAAATCACGACCACGTTTCCCTTGGTGTCTTCATCATCCCCGAGAAATATGAACTCGAAACTCGTAGGGATCAAATATGATGACGCGGCCTCAACCGTAGTCGATAACTGCAGGTCGCTAAGACATTTTAGCGCCGTGAAAACATGTGGAGGCGTGGTAACGTGATCTCGAAGATGTTTTGCAACACCTGTACGTGTGATGCACATCAAAATAAGATCGCTCCATTATAAATTTGGAGCATTTCAAATGTGTTTTGTTTGCAACAAATGAAAGACAGCGATTACACTCTTTTTATTGCAACATTCGCAACTTTAACCTCAGAGCTATATACAATTGAAGCATAATGACCACGCTCGTCGTTTGATGATTGCTGACCAGGACAAGCAATTCCCTGCTGACAAGGCAAATCTGAGCAAAGATCAAAGGGTCACACTTGGCAACAGGGACATTTTTCGCCACAAGATATCGAGCGTGCTCATAGTAATAGTCACATAAGAATAACCAAGTTCGGCAACATGAGATTTCGAGCGCACGGTGGAAACAAGCATATGAAGGATCGTCAAAATGTATTCAAGAGATATTGGTTCTACTATTCATCGATATTGGTATCGTTTGAACAAAATTTCAGACCACCATATTAAACAGAAGCAGTCAGAAAACAAAAGATGGAAGGTGGAGCAATTGGAAGAGCTTTCTCTTTGCGGGGAAATGCGAAGTACATGGCTGTCGAACGATCGCAACACAGCTGCAGTCCGACTGTAGCGAGCACACTATAGCTATACCTGGCTAAGAAGTGCGCAAGGAAACGGAGTATACCGTGAATGCTTTTGTCAGTCTGACGCATCAATGTATTTCACTAGCAAAATGTCGACGTTGCTGAGATTACATCGCTGAATGCATGTTGAACAGGCAGATGACGTCACCATATTTACGAGCACATCACAGTAAGTAATCACATAATGGTTGGCGTTCATTGGTCTAGATAAATAGGGTGCTTATAATAGCTTCTAGAAGGATCTAGAAAGACAGGCTTAGAGGTAGCACAGAGTAGCGAACTAAGGACCTAAACATATTCACTTCGGCTTTTACCTTCTACTCAATAGACGTTGATGTTATCTTTAAGGTGGGCGTGCCGAACAAAGTCGATGTATTTGCAGTAAATGACCCTTGAACGTGGTGGTGGTAGCTGCCAACGCAAATAATCACGTAATTTTCTCTCGAGTCAATATCGGCCATCGACGTCAACATCGGGGCCTCAATTTTGTTAATGCTTGTTTTGGGACAATGCAATTTAGAAACGTATATCGAAACTACTTTTGATAAACCAGATCATGCATTTTTTTACAGTAATCAAGTCTCAATCGCCTGGCACAGATGGGGAAATTCTTGGCACGGTTGTTACATTATTGGGACTAAATCTGGATGGTTGGGCGTTCCGCATTCGCTGTTTTAATCGCAGATTTTCATGATCTTCACCACGAAAAATATTGCTGCTGCAAGAATTCTTGAAATTAGTAAAACAATCTCGATTTTCAATTTCGGGGTCATCCAAGCACACAGATAGTGGATAACTTCACATACTTTGTTGATAGCCATCAACAATGGTGATTGCTAGTTGCCAAAATCTAATAAATCTTTTCTGCATTGGTTCCTCCGATCGAAGTACTTGGCTTCCTCCAAAAGAATTTTTGCTGCGGTAAAGTTGGCACCACCCCCGCTTAGGTCAGAGAAGAAAGTATCAGCAAAAGCCAAGAAGAAAAGAATCGAGAATAACTTCAGCGTTGAGTCGCTGTGTGAGCTTGTCAATATCTTTGAGTTATGGAAAATTGTCATCTGTGCGGTAAATATTTACCAGCCAGTGAATTATGTTGTAGCAAATTTGCCACAGTTGACAGACGACAGACGACGTCATTGAAACACCCGAGATTTATCGAAATAGACGTATTCAATACATTCGACCGTGGTAATCGTGAATAGACGTAGCTATCCATGGATAGTGTAGCGGACATGACTGAGCATTAATAAAGCTTTCAACGTGATTGTTCAATACCGTTACCATGCTTTAAGTTTATAACGATGATGAAGATGTATTGGCTGCTATTCGTCACTCAGATTGTTTTCAGATGATAAGTTTGAAGCAAGACTCTCTTGAGGTAATTGCTCATCGAGTAATTGGTTGGAAGTCACGCTACGAATATGTAACGTTTACCATGTCTATTTGTTAGTTTGTTGGGTCGGGAAAGCCGAACTCCAGTGCTCGTCCGCTCATCCATGCCTTTGTACTGTTTAAATTTCGTGATGTGCTGTTGTACAAATATGTTAAATTCGCACCTGGACAAAACTTTGGAGGACTTTTTGAATTCTTGGCAACCTTGACCAACTTTGAATGAATTGATTTGCAAGCAGTTTAATAGCAAGTTTCGAGCGTCAAGTGGTAAGTTTCACCAAAATGAAACGTTTGGCGCTAGATGCAATCGACATGGTACTGAGCAGCAGTTGATGTATGCGTTCGCCGAATGCGGATGCCAACCAAGACGAATGCTTCATCATAGACATGTGCTTTGTTGTTAGAGGAGTTTTCTATATAATCTGCAGCCGAGTCTTCGTCGTAAGATACAAGTTTGTGTCTGACAATTCAACGAATGGCCATTTCCTAGGGATTCTTCAGTGTAAATGCACTGAAGAAAAATATCACTGGACGAGGTTTGGAAGAGGCTGCAAGTCCTGACAATCTATTCATCATATAGCAACAAATCTATATATTCTGTCAGTTATCTCGTCATTCGACGTCATCTGCGAAGAAGCAAAGTATTGTAAAAATCTTTCGGGCTGATTTTACCACGTTTTTGTCGTTATCGAATCCGAGTATTGAGTCCAGCTGGATTTTGTGACTGCAATATACCCATGATGCGTTTGTGAGTCTAAAATAGATATTGTTTTTGTTTTATTGTTCCTTTTGTATTACTTGTGGTAAATGCTATCTTGAAGCATCCGAATGGAATCAAATGGATTGACATGCATAATATGTGCAATGATAGCTATGCGTGACAAAAGCAGACATACAAATGTTCATTTTTTGTCACTATGCTTGATGGGCTTGACATCCACATTTACGCTTTGAGATCATGAGAGTTCAATAGTGGAGATGATGCAAAAAACTAGCGGAATCTCTGACTCCAAATCGTCAGGATTTGATGTACAGTTCGAAAACACGCATAATTATAACAACATAATTTGCTATAAGGAGCTAGCTGTTGCGGAAGCAACGCTTGTACCTTCCATGGATCGACATAAATAAATGGCGTGAAGATCATCATTAATAAGTTGGTGAGTGTGCAGTAGCAAGCTGCATACCGTGCCTCTTCATCCGGAACAATTGCCATTAAAATCGGATCGGAATTAGGCAGCTTGTCACAAAAACGCGAGCGTAACCGGGACAAGAAGTCAACCGGTTGTCCTGTCAAAAGGTAGTGCGCATATAGTGCGATAGATCGCATGATCTGTCTCTAATTGTTGCTGCCGCTGAAGAGAGATCTCGAACAGCTGGTGAAAGTACACAGGTCGTGCTTGAATAGTCGCCAACACATCTTCATGCAATGTGAAGTTAAGTACGTTTGTCGCGATGATCTCACTCTCAGCTCCATGGAGACTTGGGACTTCAAAGGAAATTTGCTTAGCATGAATGGGATAAACAAACTTTCACTCACTATGTATAAGCGACTTTTCTCTGCGTATCAGTCCGTTGCGTTCTAAGAGAATAAGTTCACTAAAGAAGATTCTATACGAATCAACGAGCACTTTGTACATGTAGCGGATTCTGGAGCACGCTGCTTTTGATCTCGTTCTACGTCCCCAACATTTAACGGGCGCCATATAGTGTTTTCATCTTCCTCTCCATTTGGAGAGGTTATTGATCTCACGGCTAGCGTATACAAATCAGAACTGTGCATGCGTTACTTTTTACTTCGAGCAACTTTAGGGGGCGATTTGGTTCTTACACGTAGTGTTTACACCTGATGAACCCATGTTTGGCTGAGAATTTGCTCAACCTCTATTTAATCACTTTGAAGCAATGGGCTGCGAAGTAAACACGGTCGAAAGCACCAGACACATTATATTAGGCTACTTTAACGTTGCTATGGACGATTATCTTGACAGACGGCTACGGGTCAGCCGGAGTCGAAACGAACTTGACGACTGGCTCGGAAAACTTGGTGTAGCTGATACCTGGCGCTTTATCAACCCGAACTTACGGGACTACACCAGTCCTTCGCGTAAAAATCAATTGGGCTATTGTTTTGTAACGGCTAACCTACTTCAAGACAACCTGGTATCAGTTCAACAACACGTTCGTGATCGCAAGTGGCATAATGAAGATCACATACCTGTTGAAGTGTGCCTTGTCTCAATGCCTGTTCACCGCAGTGGACGTCAACCCTGGAGATGTTTAACTTGGCTTTTACGGGACATTGAGGCGCAACGGTATCACTGGTTTACTGTATCAAGATATTTCCGGGGGAAAATCCTGGTTGCCTACTTGATGAGCATAAACGGCCATTGACAGGTAGACATCGATATATTTTATCTACTGCATATACCTCCAAAGACGTTGGAAGAAACTTCCACAAGCAGATGAACGAATGATGGCTGCGAAGAAAAGTGCAGTTAATGCGGCCGCCGACTTAATCAATGTCGCACCTACAGAAATAAACAAAAATGCGTTAGAAGAAGTCGAGATGAAATTCAAGTCCTATCAAGATGATGTAAAAGCACGGCATAAATATAAAAAAATGCCGCGGACTTACACATAAGTGAGCGAGCAAAAAGTTATTTTTCTCGTGCGCCACAGTCGGACTGCCTTTGTTCTCCAATCACGGAGTTGCTAACGAAGACAGAACACTTACTACTTACTGACGACAAATTATCAATTGCGGTAGGCCATCAAAAAAAATATTGGGGAAGGATTTTTCAGTCCACGTCCGCTGACTTGTTAGACCAACGGCCTTCAAATTAGCCACTTCGTTTTGCTACATTGCTGCAGCATACAAAGTCACCGTTGTGAGCAAGGGAACAAGCTATGCTTGACGTCCCAATCGCAGCAAATGACATACATTGGGCAATTGTGGCATAAAAATGGTAAATTGCCAGGGCCAGATGGTTGACCAATTGAATATTACAAGCTTAACACGAGTCTGTGGGCAAGGATTTATGAAGTGATATACAGCAGTCAGCTGGATAATGGGAAAATGACCAAGTTTCAAAGACGGGCTCGCTTGTCCCTTCTATTTGAGTCCGGTGATCGCATTATTCCCGAAAACTTTAGACCGCTTACTCTTTTCAATCACAATTCCAAACTAACACCAAAGGTCCAACAGTGACGATTGGGTCAAGTTGTACAGTCTATCATCCACGAAGACCATAGTGGCTTCGTTTATGGGCGGTCTTTCCGTCACTCATTACTTCGCTTTCAAGATTTGTAAAATATTTGCACAACAAAGTACCCGGATGCGTGTGCGGTACTCTTGGATTTCGCCAAAGCATTTAATAGCGCCCTATGGCCTGCTTTGGATGTGGCGCTTCACCACGGCGGATTTGGTGCGACTTCCGTGCATGGGTGAAGACTTTCTACAAAGAAAAATCTGTCAGTCTTTTACTTAATGGCTGCCCTGGTGACCCTATTTACTGACAAGGAGATCTTTTATCACCTGCTCTCTTTGTTGTTTTCATTAAGCCAATGATGAACTTTCTTCGCGCGAAGCTATCTTCAAAAGGCGTACCTGTAGACGACACAGACACGCCCCATCTGTTACTAGCGTTTGCTGACGACTGCGCCGGAATGTTGTCTGATCTCGACGACGCCGATGATTTTTTGGTCTCATTCAAGACTATGCAGATACTGCTGGCTTACGGCTCAATGTTACGAAAAAAAACATCATGCCGTTTTCGCACCATGTATCCAATGGTAAGCTCGCAGAACTACGAAGGCGAAATGAAGTCAAAGTGTTGTCACCGTGGGAAACAGTACGGCTTCTTGGTGTGATACAAAGAGCAATTGTTACACCGGAACAACGGTACAACGTGGTAATAAAGACGATACAAGCTCGGTGTGCGCTTTGATAATACCGAGCAAGAACACTACGAGGAAGGTTGTCATACTGCAAGGTATCATCTTACCAGTGCTATGGTAAACGACAAGTGTTACTATGATACCTTTGCCTATTTTGAAGCAAATTGACATATAATACGCAGTTTTGTCAACTTAAATGACATCAGTGCGTCATCATCTGACTCCGGCAAATTTGATAAGAATGGATATATACAAGTGTTAAAGAGGGTGGCGTTGGGCACACTTCATTTCGTCGATGCCATGCAGTTAAAGTGTCTACGCGACGGCATTGTTGCCGCAAATATCACATCGAACGAGCCTCACTGGATATCATCGGCGTTGACTCTCTTTTCCGACATATTATACTCCAGTATGAAAGGGGGATACTGGAATCACCTAACTGAGTAATGGAGAAGCACCTAGAAGCTTTGGGCTATTTTACATAGCTCACGCGGCACAACCACTGGAAGTTGTTTGCGCAAACAAGTCCGTTTTGGGACAACCTTCACTTCACGTTTGGGAAGCTGAAGGCACGCTAACGCAGTGTTAGCACGAAGACGGTTAACTGAACCATGGAGTTAGGCTTTAACCGATTTCAAGACTTTGTGAATTTTGATGGTACATTCGCTACAATGAATATACTACGACTACTACTTAATTCGGATGACTTTGCAAGGCCAAGTTCACTGACTCGCTCAGTGAGTGACACAATACGAAGGCTCGAATGAATCATACCAGGGGGTTCTCCACACTACGGAGCTTCACGACCATACAATATTGAAGCCGCTTGCCATGCACGGAGTTTCGATGGAAACCTTGTTGTTGACATACAAAAACGAGACTTTACTAAGTAACTGTTGCAGACACTAAATATACAAGTAATCCAGACCTACCGTTGCGACAACTTAACTTATTGCCCGACTTTACGCCCACCCCAAGTATGTGGACTGCGGAGTATACATGGAATTGTTACGTTCATCCGATATGTTCGAATGTTAAGGTTCGTCTACAACATAATGCACTGGGAGTACGATAAAGGTCTAAATGGAGAACTGAAGTCAACATGTCAACCACCTGTTTACATGGGTGTATTGCCATTGAAGACGCCAAACACCTGTTTTGGGATTGTCATGTTGCTAATTATCAATAAAGTTATTACCTTAAGCCTTTCAAAGAGCTCATTGAAGGAGATCTCGATTGGACTTGCAAGTGCTTATCAACTTACGCCAACTGCTACTAAGCTATTCCGGATTTCTGCTATACAAGTGGTTCTCAACATTACCAGATGTTGTGCTCTACGCGCCCTATGGCTACATCGAAAAAAAAGCTTTACAGCACTGAAGTAACAACTTCGGTGGGTTACGCATGTAATCACGCTAGAGCTTACGTACGTTGCACTTTCGCAAGCTCTCAGAAGCTGCCTTAAAGACAACAAAACTTCAATTAAGACAGTGATCAACACAATATCAAGCGCTTTACGACTACACACAACAGGTGTATTGGATATGGTAAAGGATTTGATCATCCAAAATGGTTTGATCACTTCAATCATTTAACTATGACCATGACTATGCCTACGACTTTGCCTATATCTTCGCTACAACCAAGACTCCTATGACGACTTCGTGAAACTATCTTTCTAGCCTATTTATAATATTGCGAAGTCAAATTGACTTGAGCACGTTAGTAAGCTATATTGTATTATGTTAGGGGAGAATCAGCGTAGAACGCTGAATCAATCATCCGACTGGACCGAGATCCAGACCGAGATAGTGGGACTAACTCATATCTTTTGGGAGTCTTAGTTACGGAAAACTACAAGAAGAAACCATCGCAATATGAATCTCAAATAGTTCGTGGGTCACAGTCCAGACCAAGCACTTGACACCGATGCACTTAATTTCGCACACATCGACATCAAGGTCCCAATTTCTACCTTATCCACTAACAGGACACTTTTCAGCGCCCAGTATTGACTTCGCTTACAGAAGTCAAACTCGTGTAGTAGAGCTTTAGGCTGGATAGACCTTCAGCTGTTTTTCCATGCGGAGCACCTTACCGGCTCGACACAGCAAATCTATCTTCAGAACACATCCCTGTGTCATCCGACCAAGTCAACTTCTTACACCTTATCAACTTATGGTCCTCTGCACTCTCGGATCGATGGCGATGACCCGCCACTGGGGCTCTTTGCTTCTGTTCACTGACATGGCCACCCTCATGTCTCCATCTGGCCGCCCACATGTCTTGTTTGTAGGAACATGCATAATCTGTCTATTATTTTATCTGTTAATAATGTAAATTAAAACTAATAAGAGTAATTTACCCAGTAACCGCTCAAACCAAGTCCTAACAATCTACACTTCCTTTTTCCGTGTGCTTGAAGAAATCATATTTTGCCACAGAAACGAATAAAACACGAATAAACCTATAATCATTTCCATGATTTGTTCTAATTCTTACACAAAGTACAATACCAAACGCAGCGCTACAAATGCTTTACAACAATCAATCATTATGAAGAAAGTGTAGGTTATGGACGTATATTGATTGAGTTTAGCAAACTTTTAATGAAGTACAGAAAAAAGATCAAGTACAATGAAGCAAATGCTATCGAT
>NW_020187475.1:553945-578081 GCF_900000015.1 Plasmopara halstedii | reverse complement strand
GCGGAGGCTTTAGCCGTGAACGCATGGGAGGTCGCCGTGGGGAGCAGAGTGGCGGAGGTGCTGAACATTTGGCAAGGATTCATGGCACGGAAGAAGATCGCGTGAATTGCCCGTTTTATTTCAAAATAGGCGCTTGTCGACATGGTGACAGATGCTCTAGACTGCACAATAAGCCTGTATTCAGCCAGACAATCCTGGTAAGTCACATGTATCAGAACCCGATTGCGCAAGTGATCGCGCAAAACGGAGACCCCACTACACTCGATCAGCGCCAAGTAGACGAAGAGTTTGAAGATTTTTACGAGGAGATTTTTGAGGAACTGTGCAAGTTTGGTAAGCTGGAGGAGCTTAACATTTGTGACAACCTGGGTGACCACCTCGTGGGCAATGTATACGCTAAATACGAGGACGAAGAACACGCTGCGGCAGCTCAAAAAGCTCTATACGGCCGCTTCTATGCAGGGCGGCCGCTTGTTTGCGAATTTTCCCCCGTGACTGATTTTAGGGAGGCTCGTTGCCGTCAGTTTGATGAGGGAACTTGCAACCGTGGCGGTTACTGCAACTTTATGCACATCAAGACGGTTCCACGATCAATGCAGCGCGAACTAGAGAGAATGTTCAACCGTGGAAGACGCGACAAAAGTCGCAGCCACAGTCGAAGCAGGAGTAGAAGTCGCAGTGGAAGTCGCGGTCAAAATGCGCGTGGACGCTCCCGCTCACGCAGTGGATCGCACAATGCTTTGAAGAGCGCATCCTCCCGTCATAGAGGTAGCCATAGTCAATCACCGTCGCCAGTGAAAAAAACCCGCCGTAGTCGTTCGCGCAGTCACAGCCCGCGATCTCCAGCCCGGGGATCGAGTCGTGCCACAATTAAGAAGGACTGATGCATTCTCGTTTGCGGGCTAGTTATTTGACCCAACCTTAATCAGTCAGGTTGTTCAGAACGCTTATGTAGGTCGGTATATACTGATTGATACCTGCATCGCGGGAAATAAACTTAACACCATTCAAGACATAACTTCCATAAATCCAAGCTTTTATGAACTTTGCAAGGAGATATTAGGAATTAAAGTAAGCTAGCAAATCCATGTCCTTTCATAAATGTTGCGTCAGCCCAAAGGCTATGATAGATTAATAAATATCATAGAATGTATCCTGCATATGTTGCTTACGTTTACGGTCCCCCTTCAGTTCATTGTTGCGTTGCTTTTTCATAGCAGAGTTTTTGTTGAAAAGATCGCGCTACATAACGTCTCATACTCTATCGTTAGGGCCAGATGTACCAAAAGCTGCAGTGTCAATTACCCTGTCGATTTTGTGGTCTTCAAAAGTTTCCGGCAAACCTAGCATCGCGCGCAACGCATTATTGTACGTGATGTGATCTTGAAGACCTGTTTGTAGGCATCCCTTCACCGCTTCAAACTGTTTGACAGATTTCCACGATCTTATATCCAGCATCTTGCCTCTCACCAAAAAAGAGACGTGTGGAGTCTCACTGTTCTATTGAAAACAGCGTTTGCAGATAGTCAGAAGCCTACCAATACTTGCTTTTTTATGCATGCTCGAATCAGACTCACAGCAAGCGTCGAGTGAATATCGCGAAATACAATGTGCTGAGTTTTGCGATCTTTTTTGCTACTTCTTTTGTTACCGTCCTTTGACATTTCAAGAATCTGAACCACAATGTCTTCACCACATGGCAACGAAACACTGCAATTCTCCGCGCTTTCGTGCAGCAGCGCGAGATTTTCACCTGCAGACGAGCGCACATCAACATCTTTGTGATCAAGCAAAGCTAAAATCTGTGGCACAATTCTAATAAATGTCACACACAACCTTAAGGGTAAGCGTAAAGGCTAATAAAAGGCTGAGCCTCACATTTACCTTTCCAAAAATGATTCGCTCGCGAGCATCTCATCTGTCAACGAGGATGCAATCAGGCCCCAAGACTCAAGAGCGGCTTTGCAAATGCTGCTATGTACGCTCAGATTAAAAAACGTTTCAAACAGCTTCATCAGGTCCTCAGTGTTTTCGTTTTCAACGATGCACAAAAAGCCGATTAGTCCTAGCGCATGGATGGTCTAAGCAATGTTTTATACGATTTAGCAACAGCATTTTATCAATATTAGGCAGCAGTGAGGACACACCGAAGATTTCACTTTCGCATTTCGAGCGTTCCTAATTAGTGGCCTTAACACGTGCTTTGACCGGTGAAAGAAGCGCTCCTCGTTGCTTCCAAATATAATAGCCATGATAGCTAATATACGGGATCCTAGTACAGCTTCTTCTTCTGAAGGCTTACGAAGGCATTCTAGCACATTATTAATGAAGCTGCAGCCAATCACGTTAGCAATCTGTGTGTGAATCCTTTACTGTAATTTAAATGCGTACCTGTCACTGACATCTTCAGGAGCCAAGCAATTCAGTAAGTGTGTAGTTAATTTCTCCAGGGCAGCTACTCGAGTCCTCGTTCTAAGGAAGTCAGCATTCCGAAGCGTTGGCCATCAATCACTCTCATTTATAGGTAAACTACCGTTTTTCGGTCAGGCTCGCTATCGTTTTATCAATTTTGTGCTCGTCGTCCACATTTTTCGAGTAGCTATCACAGAGTTCACCATTATCTGTCACGCACGCATTCAACGACGCTACACATGCCCCGTATTCATTATCGTTTTCAAGGCGCATACACCGTCTTCCTGCAAAATATAGTCACGTATATCAGGATCCAAACTGCGGAGAGCACACTCACGTCAGTTAACATGCCTCCGCTCTTCTTTCCCATAATTTGATGCCTCCTAATGTAACAGATGCAGCCATTTGTTGTCTTAAAAACGCACTTAATTTTATTAAGTACGGTGCTCCATCGATGCGAAAAGATTCAGCTGCCCTATCAAAAGTGAAATTTCTGACGGCCTACAAGCTACACCAAACAAAGCTACAGACGTAAGCAACTATCAGGAGGCCATCACCACATAATAAGGTTAGGGTTTGTATATTTTTACGACGGGCTCAATTTCTCAAGAGCGCTGTCTGATTTCATGCAATGTAACCTCTTTTTGTTCAATGCACAGACTTGCACCATGAGCTCGCACTTAGTGACGGCAGGAGATGTCAGCGAGACCGCTGACGACGTGCAGAAACTTGTGCATGTCACAGATCAAGCCAAGGACATTGATGAGTCCGGTGCTATGCCGATCGACGAAGGGCTTTACAGCCGCCAGCTATATGTAATGGGTCGCGAAGCTCAGCTGCGCATGGGATCTTCCGACGTGCTCATTGTTGGACTTGATGGTCTTGGCGTGGAAATTGCCAAAAATGTCATTTTGGCTGGAGTTAAAAGTGTCACGGTGCACGACGACACACCAGCTAGCATGCTCGATCTAGCTTCACAATTTTACCTGACAGAGGCTGATATCGGAATTCCGCGAGCGGCGGTTTCTGTGAAAAAGCTTGCGGAGCTCAACCCTTACGTGCCTGTCCGTTGCCATAGTGGTGAGATCACGGAAAAATTTATACATGGATTTCGGGTGCGTGTGATAGGAATGTTTTGCGAACGTAGATTTACTGTTTTTCTTTCCATTGTGCTCAACTAGGCGATCGTTCTCGTGAATCAGCCACTTAAAGATGCAAAACAAATCGATGCTATTTGTCACTCCAAGTCGATTGCTTTCATCGCAACTGAGGCCCGCGGCGTCTTTGGCTCAGTGTTTTGCGATTTTGGGGACAAATTTACTGTGTCAGACCGCGACGGTGTTGAGCCTATAAGCTGCTTAATTTCATCCATTTCTAACTCCGTGCCTCTTCTTGTGACTGTGAGTGACGAAACTCGTCACAACCTCGACACGGGGGATTTAATTTCTTTTCGCGACGTTCCGGGCTTTTCGTTCTTGAATGACAGCAAACCGAGGAAAGTAACAGTTACAGGTCCGTTCACATTTTTAGTTGATGTCGTTGATGATGCGGAGAAAAAGCTTATAGAGGAGGGACAGCCGTCGTCTGGGGGTTATATTACTCAAGTAAAGCAGCCTCTTGTGACCAGTTTTAATGATCTTGAACATGCAATTGCGGCACCGGGAGAGTTTTTAATTAGTGACTTTTCCAAACTTGGCCGCTCTGAGCTGCTTCACATAGCATTTCAGGCCTTGAACGCTTTTCGGGAAAATCATCTAGGTAGCTACCCAAAGCCAGGATGTATGGATGATGCAGAGGAGGTGTATGCTCTTGCTATCGAGATCAACAAGCAGTACGCTTTGAAAAATCAATTTAGCGTCAAGGATCTTGGCACTCCCGACTCGAAAAAAATTGTTCAAGCGCTTGCAGCTGGCGCTACTGGCGTCATAGCTCCCATGGCGGCATTCCTCGGGGGTATTGTTGGTCAAGAAATTCTGAAAGCGTGCAGCGGCAAATTCACACCAATTCAGCAATTTTTCTATTTTGACGCAGTTGAGTGTCTTCCAGAGGCTGTACACACTGGAAATTCGGATGAGTTCTTGCCGATTGGCTCTCGATATGACGGACAAATTAGCGTGTTTGGCCGGAAGGTACAGGAAAAGATAAAAAGTCTGAACATATTTCTTGTTGGCGCTGGTGCGATTGGCTGCGAAATGCTAAAGAATTGGGCTATGATGGGTGTGGCCTCCGACAAAGATGGTATCATTCATATTACTGACATGGATACGATCGAGAAATCAAATTTAAATCGTCAATTTTTGTTTCGCTCAAAGGATGTACAGCAAGCCAAGTCCTTAGTTGTAGCTCGAGCTATCAAACAAATGAACCCAGATATTAATGTGCAAGCTTACGTGTCTCGGGTTGGCGCAGAATCCGAATGCCAGTTTACCGACGATTTCTTTGAGTCGCTTTCTGGTGTCTGCACTGCACTTGATAATGTCGACGCTCGTTTGTATATGGACCAGCGCTGTTTATTCTACGGACTTCCAATGTTTGAGTCGGGCACGCTAGGAACAAAGGGCAACACTCAGATAGTCGTTCCGCACACAACTGAAAACTATGGTGCTTCTCGAGACCCTCCTGAGAAAAGTATTCCCATTTGCACACTCAAGAATTTTCCTCATGCAATTGAGCATACTCTCCAGTGGGCACGCGATTGGTTCGAAGGAGAATTTTTTCAAGCTCCGTTGGATGTAAATCGCTACTTAAAAGGACCAACGTTTATAAACGAGCTTAATGAGCAACAAAATACGAAGCTGGAAATCTTAGAGCGGCTCAAAAGCTCGCTTGTGGATGATCTTCCGATGTCTTTCGACGACTGCATATTTTGGGCTCGCTCGAAGTTTGAAGAACTTTTTAGCAACCAGATAAAGCAACTTCTTTATAATTTTCCCTTGAACCAGGTACGTTCTCGGAATTTGCTCCTGATCATATATTAATATCTTTGTAATTTGCGTTTTAGCTTACGACATCGGGTACTCCGTTCTGGTCTGGACCGAAACGGCCACCGACACCTATTCAGTTTGATGCGAAAGATCCGCTGCACATGAACTTTATCATTTCTGTAGCAAACAGTCGTGCAAAGATTTATGGCTTGAAAGGACACACTGACAGAGATGCATTTGTACGAACCCTAGACGGTATATTCCTCCCGGAATTTATTCCTAGAAAAGGTGTGAAAATTGCTGCTTCCGATGCAGAGCTTAGAGAAGGAAGCGCTTCACAACATGATAACATGGATAGCCAATGCGACTATATGTTGAAGAATTTGCCGAAACCGGATTCGCTCGCTGGCTACCGCATGCAGCCTATCGAGTTTGATAAGGACGATGATTCTCACATGGAGGTAATCCTTTCTGTTTCTAATCTACGTGCGCGATCGTACACGATTCCAGAGGAGGATATGCACAAATCGCGTTTCATAGCTGGAAACATCATACCGGCCATTGCTACAACAACAGCACTTGTGACTGGACTTGTATGCTTCGAGTTTCTAAAGGTGTTTCAGAACAAGCCATTAGACCACTACAAAAATGGATTTGTAAATCTTGCGCTGCCACTATTTACGTTTGCGGAACCGATCGAGCCAAAATATACAAAGACAATGATAAAAGGCAAGGAACTCAAGTGGTCGGCGTGGGACCGCCTCGAGGTGGACCGGGGTGATATGACGTTGAAGGAATTTCTCGCGTTTTTCGAGAAAGAATATGATGCTGAGGTGTCTATGCTTTCGTACGGAGTAACGATTCTTTATGCGATGTATTCTGCTAAATCGCGGTCCAAGGAGCGGATGGAGATGAAGATTTCCGATCTGATTCGCACAGTGACCAAAAAGCCTATTGATTCCAAGTTAAAGTACCTTATTCTGGAGGTGTGTGCCATGGATGCAGATGGAGAGGACGTAGAGCTGCCTTACTTGCGTTACCGTATCAAGTAGTAAGTGCGACTAATTTTTTTTTCGACTAATCAATTTCTTTGCACGCCGCTGTGTTTAACGGAGTTGCCGTATATCTTGCACAGAGAAAGCTCGTACTTTTTTTTCATAGGCTCCTTTATTTTGATTTGATATATCTGACTACGAAACTATATTCAATATTGAATGGGCTAACAGCTCACGTGGCCGACGGACATAAGTCCAATACTTTGGTGTCTCAAAGTTTTGTACAATTGAACAAAAGTGTAAATAACATACATCCTTATACGAGTAGGTATGTGGATGTTAGCCTCACACATAGTGAATATGCTAAAATAAATATTTTTTAGTAGTTGAGTATGATTAATCCCATTATAGGTAATTTTTGAAACGGAAGAGCCTGTGGGCGGACGAGGGCATATTGTGCGTTAATAAACACTGGATCTTTGAATCAGAGTACTCTATGTGCAAGGCGCACTTGATAAAACTTATAATCAACCTGACGATCGAGTCGTGAAGAGCTGATATTCTCTGTGAGGATGTTTGTCCTCGGGAAAACAAGACGCGCTTATACGCCCAGAGTTTTGGTACGCTTGGCGGCCTAAGGGACGCAAGTGGTACGATGTCAGCTAATCTCAATCATTCGTCAATAAGAACACAAATGGTCTCCCCGCGAGGTCGTTGGTGTTTAGCGTCCAGCCCCTCGAGGGCAGAGATTTTAGTGTCTGTGGTTGAGAGAAGTGGGACGGTCATGAATTTGGTCATGCTCCATATATCGTTGACCCGACTTACACCTTCTTGAAGGTAATAAGCAAACTATCTTGCCAATCTTTGTGCGGGATGCGGTGACGACGTCGCTGTGCGCAACAACACGTGATCTGTTGAATTTTTAAACATTTAAGAGCCCAACAGATGCATCCTAAATCAACGACTATTAAATCGTGTTTAATTTGTCATGTAAAAGTAGAGCAAAAAAATTTCTTACGTATGTGCGTTGGGCGAGCAGTCTCCATCTAGAAGGCTGTAAGCGAGAATAAGCATTAACGTGCAATACCTTCATAGAACTTTAGCATAGATACGTCGAAGTGACAGATGTCGCAGCTGTGTGCACCGCCTAACCAGGTCTATTGCGACCCTCGAGACATAGAACTGTACTTTACATATGATGTGACACCCACCGCAACCTCAGAAGTGGCTGAGTGGAGGTGTCGTTACGAGCTGCACATCCTCCCTGAATTTGGTAACTGTTACCACATCTGGGAAAAGGTCTGCCGTTTTTGTGGCATTGAGTGGTCGCAGCTCCGTATATTGTTACCTGTTGACTATAATTTTGAAGGCACAGCTGGGGTACGAGAGGTAGAAGCCCTACGAGCGCGCTAGACACGATGGATCTCATCCATACTTGGCAGAAAGAGAAAAAGCTTTTCATTGTGACGATTCGTGGTACGCGCAGATATTACGTCGTGGAAGTATCACACATTTATGCCCTTTGACTCCTTTTGTGTTGCTGAGAGGTTTGAAGGGTCGATCTTCCGGGTACGGTCATTTGGCTGGACTCTCGGGAAGCGACTGACACTGGTAGTGTCAGTCGGTACAAGACGTGAGATAAGTGGGACCTACCGAACCTCGTAGAGATTGCGACTGCCAAAGACTCAACCAGATCGTTTCTCATCCACTTAAACGGTTAAATGTCCTGCACCGAAGCTATCCCAGCTATGTGATGTTGCCAATAAAACGTTCTCTTTCTGGTAGAGGTGAGAACATCATTATCTGGGCAGCTCCACAATCAAGCAATGGCATGACGTCCAAAGGTTTCGTCTTCAAGTCGATTTTGGCTTATAGTGTGTAAGCAACGCCACAACCAGGACATATTAATAATATTTATGCTATGACGAGCCGACGCTCCACACTTTCGAAATCGTCATATTTAACATATCTTTCGACTCGCTCCCGTTTTAAGATGCACAGACATTATATCCGTAGCTGGCATCCTTGATGACACTGCGTACCGTCTACAATTTTCGACAGTCGCGCGACGTATGTACTAGTGCAAAGCCCCTGTATATGTTAGAGCTTTTCATGCATCACAAAACCCAAGACATTGATTTCAGCAATCAACAGTCCTTGGCCGTGAGCTCCACGTCTATCAGACAGAGTTGATTTTTGGGGGTTGGGTCTCACTGTATGCGTAGTAGAGTTTGTGGTCATGGCTACCCTTTTAATTAAAAAGGCAATTATCTCACCGTCTGCAGACTCCTTAACGCTTAAGGTTGGTAGCGTTGTAGCCTCATCGCAAGCCAGTTCAGCCACAAATTTCTCGCTGGTTTGCTGAATTGGGCTACACTTAGCAATTACAAGAACGTTCATCTATGTACCATCAGTATGCATTGTGGAAATTTATCAATCGGGGATTACAGTATGGTTTCCAACACATCAAATGTGGAGTCTCAAATATTTGGTGTGGCACAGAATATTGGTTACTACTTGAAAGATTGAACCTGTGGCGAAAGCGAAGTATCTCTGCTTTTTGAAGTTGGTGATAAATACTTTCCGCGATAGTTGATGCATAAGTTTTATAAGGTTTAAGCTCCGTACACCCAAGATCGTGTATAAGTTCAAGCTGAGGCTCAATCTCAGAACACCCTTGATTTTATTGGAACCCAATGTCATATGAGCTAATCCTCTGGAATCCCTTGAGGCCTTTTGCATTCAGCTCTAGGAATCATCAACCCATTCATATCCTTTGCAAGCTTTCGTTCAAACAATGAACTTTTTCTTTTACCCTCCATGCCGGATCAGTGTTTCTTTCTCCACAACGCGGATTGCTTTCTCGCCGCACAAGCGTGTGTGTTGTGCTTAAGGAGCCGTTGTGATCAGCGTGGTTTTACATCTGGTAGCACAAAAAAAGTCTTTCGACGATACTTAATTCTGGAATGACGAAGTGGCTGATAAGCACGCCTGGGCCTTGTCCGAGCGACACAGGATGGAGTTGGAGCACAGCACTGTCCTTCAATACGGCACGCTGAGTTGTTAGCAAATGAGATTTTTCTTCATTTATGTACATTTGAGTGAATGACCCTCGAGCAGATGCGTTAAGTCATCAGACAAGCTGCAGTACTCAGTTTTTGCAGTCGTCTTCCCCGGATGACAAAAACACCGCCGTCAGTTTTATACCTTATGAGATTATGGAATCTCAGAAGCAGCTTACAATCCCTTTTTTTCGTATAAAACGATGCTTTTGACTCTAAATGATTTTCACACGATGGTTTGTCGAGTTAGGTGCAGAAACCATTGCAAGACAGCTGCGAGACCATTTGCAGCAAGTGTTGTTCGCGATGTCCAACCTAGCGGGTCGTGTGGAAGATTGGGGCTGCCGTAGTTCTTTCCTTAGACAAAGCTAAGGTAAGATCACCGACCATATGTTCTTCACAAGAACCAGTACGAGTGCAGCGGATCGTAATCCGATGTCTCCAGGAGTATGTTAAACCTTTGCCAAGTAAAGGGACTCTTTCGTTCAAAATTGAAATTGTATCTAATTGTTATAGTAGCAGCAGAGCCGCCAATATCGAGTGCCCCAAGTTTTTCTAATTACAATAGTAATACAACAATACCTAAATAATATAGTAAAACCTAATTTATATAGTATTATGCATTACAACTGGAAATCTTGCCACGTGGTGGCTTCTTGTTATGGTGTAGCCACACCACTGTGTTATTTCACTAAGTGTGTAATTCATATCTATGTATGGTCGCTCAATCTTGTGCGACCCGCCGTTTCTCACAAGGGCACGTGTAACCACGTTACTCTCTCCCTCATTGAAACTTGAAAATACCCAATTCACATTTAACCGTCGCCTCATACGAGGCTCGCGTGTCTGAGACATCTTGACGTACTTTAACAGCAAATTTAAACCTTCTCCGCTCAATGAGCACTGCTTCTACGACACGCAAAACACCCAGCCTAGCTGATAGCGAGGGCGCCGCGTGCAAAGCCTTACTTCTTCTACACAGGGTACATCTCCGGACAGTACGTTCACGGCTCCACGGGAAGCACATCTTAAGCCCTCGGCAATCAAGCGCAACACACCGCACCCCGTCGAGGAGCTGGAGGAAGTCAAATACGAGTCGGATACCCCTTTCCCAATATGGTAAGACGAGAAGGATGAATTGCGCCAACGGCTCGAAGTGAGCCCAGCTCAAACTTAGCGGACATCATGTCCTTTCTCCGACCTCTCGGCTTCCGAAAGAAGTGGTGTTATTACCAATCGCCTCGGTAAGGCTCAGGAGCACAATTGGAGGTAGCTCAAAGGGCGGCTCTTCTGCGCTCGTATCAAGTTCGGTCTTAGACCTTCGCGTGGAATATGGCTTCCCCTCTGCAAATCCCGCTACTAAAGAGAAAGACGCGATCCCTCGATCGTTAGGTGTCTATGTAGTCGGGTCCTCGGCCACTACACAAGCTATGCTTGATCAGCGGAGAGCTTTGCGACCTCGCTTTTTGATACCACAAATAATCCAATGGATCGATACCGCGCTCGACTTCGAGCATAAAAAGAAGGCGCTCATATACACGCAATGCAATACATTCATTCCTGTGGTGCTCGACCCTCGCGAAACCGCTGCAGATGATGATGAGCTCTTTGAGAAATGGGTGCAGCGGTACCAGAATCGTTCTTCGCTGTCTACTTTAAAGGGAAGCCACAAGGAAGTGTACGTGTGCGTATAGTGCCATTTTTAATTTGGATTTGCCAAACTCGAGGCGCAATGCCGTCTTCCTCCGTATTGTCGCCCTGCGACACATGAAATCATTTATCACCGCGAGCTCTGTAATTTCTCACACGGATGAGTTTACGACCACAGCAGCACACGACCGTAGCTTGAGCTCAGCTCATGGTTCTTCGACTTCCAAGGCTACTGCTGAGAAGCGCGGGGCTCACCACGGCGCGAAGCATCATGATCCTTCTGATCATAATCGTCCACGACATCCGGGCAATCTTGCCGAAGTGGCACCTCAAACTTCCACGAGTTCTCGAAGTATAAGTATCCCCGCCACTTCACAAGATAGGGGGTGAAATCCTATCGAAGACGTCAACCCAGAAGGCGTTCCACGTGGTAGTGGACACGATCATTCTCATCGAGTAGAGTTGAAGATGACGACTTGGTCAATCGCCGATCGGTGACTCGCGATGTCTTGAGCGTTGCAGACCAAAGTTTGTGGTCATCGGTACTTCGCCGTGCATCTTGCCGTTTTCGCATACCACTGTGCGGAATATTTCGAGAGCTTAAGGCACTTTGTGCACCGACTGCCCCACGTTGAGGTCTATCGCGCTTTGTCGGAGCGGCTCCTAGCAATTTATCAGACGAACACGTCACATCTTGCGACGGGAAAGCGCCTGGTGCCGCTGGAAACGGAGATCGTTAGACTCCGTGCTTGCTGGTTGGGTGGCCAAGCGCCTTTGGGCACCACCCCGGCGCCAACGCTTCCGCGTTCACTTACGCCGAATCCCGGTACGGCTTAAGCAAGCTCACATAATACACCGGGTGGGTGCTCATCCAACTTGGAAGGTTAAGCGTATACGCAAGGCCCCGCTTGGCCACGACCTTGAAAGGTTCAATAAACCGTGGACGGAGCTTCGTCTTAAAGACAGCATTACGGCATGTGTGGGAAGGTTTGAGCATTTAATAAAACCAGGTATCCAGCCTCAATATTTTCACCATTTCTTCTTCCTCTTCCGTCTGCATATTCCATCTGCATGTTTGTCTTTCAGCCATCGCATCGCGAAGGTGTCGTAAGATACTCAGTCTGGTAGACAGATGGTCTTCGACTTCTTTACGCGCGGTAAGGGGGCTGACATCAGATAGCTGTTCGGCTATTCTCCCCCACCAAGCCATGATCCATGGGACGGCGGCATCAGCGGGACGAAAGATTAACACGCCCGTTCACGTAGAACGGCCTGTAGCCAGTCGATGAATGCACTGCATTGTTCAGAGCAGACCCTACGAGTGGCAGCATGGCGTCGGGGTCTCAGCGTAGATGCTGTGAAGAAGTCTTCAGCGACGCGATTCACGCGCTCAGTTTGGCCATCGGTCTGTGGATGGTCTGCTGTAGACATAGTCAACTTGGTGCCCAGCACCCTGAAGATTGTCGTCCAGAAGTTCCCAGTGAAGCGTGGTTCTCTGTCAGAGACAATCGACTCCGAGAGTGCAGGATGTCTAAAGACACGACTCACAAACAGCGTCGCAATACCCACACCGTAGATGGTGTCCGGCACTGCCGCTACATGAGCCATTGTGCTCAAACGGTCCACAAAGACCACCACATCCGTGTTTCCTGCCGTGTTATTCGGCAGGCCAAACACAAAGCTCAAAACCATGGACTGCCAGCTAGGAGGTACTGGTAAACTGGCCAGCGGCGCCGCCGCATTCGGAGAGGGTTTCACCCTCTTATACGTCTCACAAGCGCACACATATGTACTCGTCCATTTGTACAGTTTGGGTTTCCATAGTGGCTTTGCGTCTTGTCACGACCGAGATGACAACTGAGTGGGATATCGTTGGCCCCATAGAAGATAAGTTTTATATTGTAATGGGGTTACACATACCCTGGTAACAGAAGTGTGTGTCACACCAGATGGGTATGATGTGACCACACCCGAACAAGAACACTGTACGGGGCTGGATAGCCAGTAGTTATACATGTAATTAGATTTTACTTACATATTGAGGAAAATCCATGCATTTAAAATAAGGCGGCTTTGCCGCAGATAAAAAAAATAAAGTCAGTTTTGAATTTAAACCGAAAAGTTAATCAGCCTTAGATTAAGGCTATAATTACTCCTGGAGAAAGCGAATTGCGATTCGCTAAACTCGTTTTGTTCTGAGTATAGAGCGAGAGTTCAGTGACCTAACTTACGCTTTCTCAAAGCGCAAAGGTACGGCAGCCCCGCTGCATAAATCTTTATCGTGATGAATCACACTTCGAGGTATCTCCGTTAAATCGGTGGTATAATACAGCAACCCGTTATCAAACGAATATCGGTGTATCCGTGCGCGCAAACGCGCCGACAATTTTCTGTCCGAGTTTGTAAATACTTGCTCTCGAGAGCCTGTAGCAGTGCTACACTCATATTGTTATTGGCTTTTGCGGCACGAAATAAAGCCGTCCCTGACGACGTCACCGTCGTGACATGAGCAAGATTATAGTTCGATCTGCGTGACAAAGCATCAGCCAAATAATTCTGCTTTTCTGGCTTACACTCCAACTCGAAGTTGTATTCTACAAAGAATGAGGGCCACCATGCCGTCCTCCTCGAGACGTGAGACGATTGAGTTGCAATGCGTAATGAAGCATGATCTGTGTAGATCACAAAAGGCTTGTAGGTGCACCCTGAACTTGACAAGTGCACACTTCATCGCAAGTTTTTCTTGTCGTGGACTTGGTAGTTCCTCTTCGCAACCTTAAGCTGGCGACATTTGGACGCAATCGATCAAACTCGCCCCTCGGCGTCCGCTTGTTGCAGTGCTCAGCCGATGGCAAAGTTTGAAGTGCCACAGACGACACTGGAAGGACGATAGAGGTCTCGTTCTTCCAGTAATGGTGCATGGAGGAGGCTATCTTTGACCTTGTCAAAAAGACCCCGATGCTCAGTGTTTCCACACCATTGCTTATCCTTCTGAAGGAGATAAGACAAATGTCGTGACATTTCCGCATAATTTGAGCTTTACTTTTGCAAATAGTTGGTGAGGCCAAGCTACTTGCGCTAATCCTGTTGGTTCTTTGGAACTGCCCAGTGCACGATAGCCTTGACCTTAGCGGAAAAGTTCGAGGGCCACGCTTCCCATTGAAGCACATTAAAAAGGGAATTTCCCCGCTGAAGATGCATTTATCGGCATTAGCATACAGCTTATTCGTGCGCATGCACTCGAGCACCGCTCTCAAATAAACGATGTGGTTTTCCGCATCTATCCTCCCGTGCCCCGCACGACTGTGGACGAAAATGTCGTCGAAGCATGTCTGTGCATACACCCGATGGGGCCTGACCAATTGCGTCACACGAAGATTAAATGTTGTTGGTGCATTGGACAGCCCTTGGGGCATCACCAGCCACTGCCAGAGCATCCCGCTCGGAGTACTCACCGCTGCCAGCGGAATATCACTCGCTGTCATGAGCAATTGGTAATAATCATCGCCCAAATCGAGTGCGCTGTACTCTGTACAGCCAATCATATAGTTCTGGAGGACGTCCTTCCTAGGAATCAGCGTCTGTGCCAAAATGGAGGCAGCGTTTAGCTTAATGTAAGTGTGAATGATACGCCACTTACCGTACAAAGAACGTGGGTGTCGAATGGAGAAACTTACTCTCGCGCACTATTCCTGCGTCGTGCTTCGCACAGAAAAAGGCGTTAATGACATCACATTGCATTTTTGGCAGGGGGCATTGGCGTGCTACGCAGTATTTGGCTTTCGGAACCACGTCAATCTCATGATGCACACCTCGGTCCGGAGGTAAGAACGACGGCGTGTCTTTGGAGACGACGTTTTGAAATTCCTTTGACAAAATATAGTGCGGACTCGAGTAGTTTTCAGGATCGACGATCAACTTCGTGAGTTCAGCAATCTCATAGTGTCATCCAGGACAGCTTCATCCAGAAGCGACGACGGGATAATTCTCTCGTTCGGTCGTATAATGACCACCTCGGCTAGATCGCCTGATTTCAAAACACCACCAAATGCCTCAAATGAAATCTTGTCCTGCTTAAGAATAGCATCCACCGAGGAAATAGCTTCGAGGGTGACGTTGCCTTCTTCCTCTCTCGTTATACTGTTGGCAAGGGTATATAGCTATGCGCTATCGTCTACGTTAGACATACGCTGGGTCAGGGTAGACGCCCTGCGTCTTGCAGATAACATACGGCTTCGCCGTCTCCTCTCGGTAGAGGCTTTATTTCTTACTGAAATCGGTGGAAAAACGTTCTTGACGTCGTCGAGCGTACCTACACTCTGCTCCATCGGAGCCTTGATGACATTAACAACATCCGACGAAGGGCTGCTATTTCTGTGGTATTCGTCCAGTGGATAACCTATTACTCCACGCGCATCAAGAGAGCCTTGCCTTAGATGCCTCGGACCTCGTTCGACCATTACACTATTGACATGCACTCGTACCGCGAGCAGTGCTACGTGAATTACGAGCCACTCCACGCGCATCACGGCCGACCATGCCACTCTTGGCATAAACACGACTTCTCCAGTACATGAGCAGTGCTCAGTGGGTTTGGTGCCACTTTACGTTCAGCCCGTGAGCCACGCTCGGGTTCTGACCAAACACCTTCCGTGTTAAAAATATCGGATACTCAGACATCCAGCACATCGACCGTCCCGGTCCGATGCCCGCGCCAATAGCGTTTTTGCTATCTTGCAGAGGTGGATTCATGACTCCACCAGGAGACGTGCGCGTAGCGCCCAAGGTTTACGACCTCTAATCAATACATGGATAATGTTGTCCCAGCTATGCCATACCAATGATAAGGTCATACCTTGAATCTAAGTCTAGGAGTAGGCAGCGTTCCACGCTGTCAAAGTCAAAAAAATTACCACCGAAGTTCAAAGGAACCCTCGGTACAATGATGCAAGTCATTGTTGCTAAGCGAACAGTGACAGTGTCACTCAACCGCGTTCCAACGTCGGCAGGTCGGAGCTCTCCCTCCTCTTTCTCAGTATAGTCATACCTAATTAATATAGTAATATGCATTAATACTGGCAATCCTGCCACGTGGTAGCCTCTTGTTACGGTGTAGTTACACGACTGTGTGTTTATACTAACTTGTGTAATCCACACCTATGTACGGTCGCACCATCTTGTGCGACCCGCCCTTTCATACAAGGGTACGTGTAGCCCAGTTATAGAGCATGTCTGTGCACTGTAGGCCGACCTTCTGTGTGAATAAAGTCATAGGCGGCTTGCTTGTTTATGCTTTCAACAAATTAAACGACGCGAGCATAGCTGCTCTGACCCTGGTTCCAAGCAAGGATATGGTCGCTGATGGACTGGCTGGCAGTGCTGCTTTCTGTGCGACCGATCTGAAAGATGGTTTTTATCAGATACGAATGCGAAAGAACGATTAACCAGTAATTGCAGTAAGTACCCTCATTGTTACGTTGTGGGAATGGCTAGTGATTTCACATGGCTTGAAGAACACTGCTGCAAACCACAAACTGTGATGAACACTCTTGCGACTGTTGCCGCTTCGTCGTCAATCTGATGTTTCTGAATGTATCAGGAGCGCTGTAGCACGTCTTTAAAGAATGATCACAAATCATCTTTGTTCATTGAGAGAGTTTGCACCGAGTTACTTTCACGATACATTCATTTTTAGTAAGAAAACGGGTGAGTAGTCTGATGTCAAGGTTCATCTTATTCATCTTCGTCGAATCTCCTAAATAAGAAAAGAGAATAAACTCTGTGGTAACCTAAAGAAGCGCGTTTGCTTTGCATCTGAGATTTCTGTTCTCGTTTAATCTATGGGCTAGAATGGCGACAAGTGCTACCAAGTGCAGCGGGGCTGTCGTAGCTCGTTTGCTTTGAGGAAGCTTTCGTGTAGATCCAGGGAAAGGGAAAGCTATCAATGGTCTGCTGCGCTTGACAATGCAAAACAGCTGATACAATAGGTGTTCATGTGGAGCCGTGGAGAGTCAAACCTATCAATGATTGATGTGTGCCAAACTGTATGAAACAGCTGAAACATAATCGGGCTCGGCAAACTATTTGCACAATTACACGCGCAATTATGTGGCGTTGGTGCAACTCCTAACAACTCTTCCGAAAAAGAATGTAGAGTGAGAATGGTCAGCAGATTTCTAGGCGGAATTTGCCGAAGTGAAGAAGAGCTTGAGCGAAGCTCCTTCCCTTGCTATTGCCAACGACGATGAGCCTTTCCATGTGCTTTGCAATGCAAGTGATGATGCCATCAGTTGTGCGGTAATGCGACACGATGATGAGGGGGAGAACGAATTGTCCGAATCAGTCGTGATGTCTCCGGCCTGCGAAACGGAGCTTTCCAGTTCATGACAAGAAGTCTCATGTAATGAAGTATGCTTTGATTAAGTTTCATATGTACTTACTTGAAGAGGCAAGCTTTGCGATCTATACAGATCATGACTTGCTGCCTACAGCAGCAAAGACTCCGCATTAATAGCAGACAATGTCTCAATGATTTTTAATTTCTTTGTAAAGTGCAACTATGTTGCTCACTTCAAGCTAGGCACGACTAACATCTTAGTCTATGCGCATGTCAAGATGTCTGGACGTTGATCCAAATCTGGGATCTCTAACATTCACGAGTCATGTCTATTACGTGGAGAAGACTAGACGATTAGCGCACTAGCTACGACTACAGTGCTCGAAGAAGTGTCGAAGGGTGCAAGTCTGACAAGAATGTCGGGACTACTTCAAGGGCCCTTCTGACAAAGCAATGCAAGGTTTTTCGTCTTGCACAAGATCATGTGTTCATCGTTTTGAAGTGCAAAATGGATATTTGTACTATGCAGTCAGACACCGGATACATCATGAGTTGTTGTTCCTATTACGAAGGTTCGCGTCAGCGTCTTATAATAGTACCTTCAAGAGTCCATCTCGGTCGTGACAAAATGATTCTCAGTCAATTCCGGGATTACTATTGGCCACACGTGTATAAATGGATGTGCAAGTATGTAAGAACTTGCAAGATTTGCCAGAGGATAAAAACGGGTTCCACTTAGTTATCTGATAGCTGAAAGTCTGAAAGTATGGACTTTATATTCGGACTTTCGCGTGACACACATGGGCGCAGTGGTAACCTTGTCTTAGTCTACCGATTCAGCAAAATGATTTATCTTGCATTTGATTCGGATAAGATCTCTGCAGAGAAAGCAGGTAAGGTTCTTGTAAACGTGGTTTTCCGGCTACATGGCCTTTTTGACGATTGTGTCTAATCATGACAACCGTTTTGCTTCGAAGTTTAGACGTGCACTGTTTGACCTACTGGGCAAAAAATTTTCCATGTCAATAGCGGCACACCCTGCAGCGGACAGTCAAACAGAATGTGTGGAGCGGATCCTGGAGAACGTACTGTGTAGTTTCGCTACGCCATTTAAAGAGTGAAGTGAATTTTCTTACAATCGCAGAGGTTGTGTTGAACAAATTCACGCATGTCTCGACAGGTCATTCGCCAGTTTTCGTCAATAGGGTGTTCATCGTACAATACCTTCTTTCATAACGGGTAAGGCTTTTACGTCAACCGGGAGAGGGACTACGGCACCGAAGCCACAGTCAGACCTGAACGCTGTAAGAGTAAAAATTCAATGAGACTTCTAGGCATCATGACAGAACATGAGGAACATCACGTCGATTACAATTTTGTGGAGCAAAAAACCGGGTTTCAGGGTTTGCTCGAAATGCAATTGCATGAGCTCAGGTTTGGCAGAAAAAACAAACATACAAGAGCAGAATAGCAAGAAAGCGATAAAGTCAATGATATTGTACTACGTAGCACGACAAAATGCTTGATCTTGCGGTGTTCAGCTTGAAGAGCAGAATGCTTTTGCCAGGATTCAAGGTGTTAAAATGCAATGGTGGCGCTTATTCCCTGGCCATCCCTACACGCATGCGCCAACATTCTACGTATTTATGTAAGTAGGATAGAGTCGTGTCTGTCGAGTGGGCCTGCCAATCTAACTGTACCATGGATGATGATCGAGCTGATGATGAAATTCCTTCACTTGACCACGAAGAGCAACCAAGAAAAATGATTTTTTTCTCGGCGTACGAGCTTTGAAGGACATCAAAGGATTGCTCCTTTACGAAATCAACGCTTTATGATAACTTACGACATAGTTCCTCAAGAGCAGAGCCTCCCCCCTTAGCAGAGAGTGATAGGTAGTCGTAAGCCAGCTCACAAGACTTTTTGTCCTTCCGCAGTCGAATAAGTTCATCAGAACCTGAGAAAACCAAAGTCCAGAACGGATTTAAAAGCAGAGGATCCAGCGGAACCATCCGCCAGAACGTCGAGTTTTGAGTTCCGCTTTGCAACAAGATTTAAAAAGCTCTCGCATCAATCTTAAAACGTCGAACAACGCTGGTGCAATGCCTCAATTCGCCCGCAATGAGCGCTCTTCCACTTCAAGAGTCGTCAAAACGTTTGAAGTTCAACCACACCTCCGCTTTCAGACTCTCGTGGTGACTGTATTTGGGTTGTTGAGACGATCGTCAATCACGACGAAGGATCTTTTTTGTCATCATAAAAAGATGCAGCTGAGCCATCAACGCTTCTACAGGTTCCAGTGGTGCGGCTACCCATTTGACTCGCACACATGAAAACTTCGTCAGGTCCTAGCATCTGATGTTTCCGACGTTGTCCGCAGCTACGGAAATCTTTTTTAATGTTGCCTCTAGCAACACTATGATGCCCAGCGCCGACTCGGCGAGCAGACACTTCAACTTGTTCTCGTTCTCAGGGCAAGCAATCTTCCATCAAGAGTCCAGCTGATCTGGGATGGGTTGGATAATCGTTCACCTTGCAAAGGTCCGAACTGGAAGTGTTCTTATCGAGAGCGGCCGAGCAGCAGTCAAAGTGCAGCTCGAGATTCTAGAGCACGTCGAAGTAGTTGCTCATCGCAACTTCTACAAAGCGCTTCAGTCTACCCTTCATGGATATGCTGGTAATACTGATCGCCTCGCGCATCTGCTTTCACTTATTCTGTCAAAGAGTTATAAAAATGTTAGTTGCCGCAAAGGCAAAGAATTCTCCGCGAGGTTTGCTTGTTTATTTGATCACTTAATATTTGATTGGGAAGTGAACAGCTCTTGAAAGGTCTGCAAAAGTACCAAAATACGTTTGGCTTCAGAGAGAGGGTGTGTCATGGGCTTTACTTAGCCATCACATGTATGTTTATCTATGTACTTTATGTATCCACCGTTGAAATTTACAAAAGGGGGGTACAGTGTGATGTTTCCTCATGCATGTGTGACGTCTTGTGTGCAGTCACAAACATATTATGCGGTACAGAATTTTAATTTCTTCTTAAAAATTTGTGCCGGTGACGTAATTAACGTGCGTTTGTCTTCTTAAGTGGTTGGTGTAAGTTAGTCACTATTACGTGCGAACTTCCACGAAGTTGAAGCTCAAGCTTTTTGAAGCTCAAGCTCCGTACACCCAAGATCTTGCATAAATTTAAGCGGACGTTCAACCTCAGAACGCCATTGATTTCATTATACACCCAAATTATATGAGTAAAACCGGTAGAAGCTCCGAGGTGGTTTATATTTATGTAACGGGGTTACACGTACCCAGAGTGTAACGGGATTACACGTATCCATGTATGAAAGGGTGGGTCACACAAGATGGTGTGACCGTAAAATAAAGTGGATTAAACAAGTCGGTGTACTCCATAACAAGAAGCCACTACGAGGCAGGACTGACAGTAGTTATGCATATTAAATAGGTTTGCTACCTAAATTTAGGCGCCTCTGCCGCAAATAAAACCATAAAATCCAGTTTCAATTTTGAACAGAAGAGTGTATTCGCCTTGGTTAAGGTATAAGGTACTCGTGGAGGTAGCGGATTGCGATCCGCTGAACTCGTACTGGTTCTAGTATAGAACGTAAGGTCGGTGACCATAGTAAGCTTCCTATAAGCAAAAAGCTACGACAGCCCAGCTGCAATTAAATTCCATTGAGAGCTATCCTTCAGACCCTTAACATGTTCTTCTTTTCTGCACTTTGGGGATTGCTCCATCGTCGCACAGGCGTGTGAGAGACTGATGTAAACAGCTCCTTCTTATATGCGCTCCTAGTATCATTCTCACTGGGGCGATATCATTGTAATCGGAGGCCTTGCAGGCGATTGATCCCAGCTTTGATAATGGTGACGATTACTGCCACCCCTCGTTCTCTGGAACAATGATAGACATGGACCTACTGCTTGAGTGCTTCTGTCCCGGCAGACAATAATCGAACAGCCGTTTGTCAGCCCTCAACAAAGTATGTAGTATGATACCTATCGGTCGTAGGATTGGCAACACTTGAATTCAAGCGCAATGCGATAGCCGTATATTTGAACTGAGAGGGCTAAGACTTAACGTGCACGTATAAACAACGCACACAGGGTGTGTTCAACCATTTGTTCAGGAGCAAAACCGGATATTCCTCGAGAGACTTGGCTTATGTTTCTTCTTTGATTTTATGCCTGACAGTTTCCCAATGTGCCACGATAAAAAAGACGTGAAGCTAGTACCACACGTTTCTCACTGCTCCCTCTGTTTACATAGTTATCAGTTCTATTGCTTTGTTACCTCTGACTCTATACAGCTGCACAGAAGTGTATTTTGTGTTGTGCGCGATTGCGCAAGATTGTAAAGTGTTCAAAAATCACGACATGGTAGTAATCTGTTATAGTTCGCCTTTGAAATAAGTTGCACACTCTGCATTACTTAAATACGACAAAGTAAATATGAGCTACACTATCACAAAACTATTTTTCAAAAGAAAACGTAGTACGTTGCGCAACAAAAAGAAATATGTTGCGCATTTGTCGGTTCAATTCTATCTTTGACGCGCTGGATTTCGAGTGCTTGCCGGAGATGTACTCGGTCGTATCATTCTCACCAGATTAAATTATTCTTTTTTTTCTCTTAAAGCTGGACATAGTACCACCTTATAGCAAACAAACGATCTAGCGATTGCTGTGTGAAGTTTTGGAAAAGATCTTCCGTGCGGCACACACAGAGACGGAGTTAATTGTACTTGTTTGCGTCGGGTCCTGCGCTGAGCATACACTCGCTCGCGCCACTCATTAACCGCGCGAAAAAGCTGTACTGATGAGGGTCACGCGGACTTCGTAGTGAATACAATTGCGGGACAAGTCAGCCGCCACTCTCTCGTTATACACTGATTTCTTGTATGTAGGATGGGAAATAATATACATGTTGCGTTGGTTAGCCTAATTTTTATTATGTATTTCATGTTTGAATTCAACGACGATACTAGATATCTAGTTCTTTATGCAGCTTTTGATTCAACTTCGACATGAAGAGTACAAAACACAATTTTAGGCCCTCATTTACGTGAGCTTGTTGAGTCAAAGCTTCCCGTGCACATTATACCCGGGCGCTTTATTGCATATACTAGCACTTGCATTCAATATGGCGGCAGATCTTAAATCAGACTATCCTCTGGGAGAATGACGCACGCGTTGCTCGACTATTCGTTCTTAGGAAAACAAGAGACTCACTCAAAACACTTTTGTCGTTTGGTGTCTCGATATGATAGCGCAATTGGTATCACAAGGACCGAATGTTGAGCGCCTGGAGGAGCTCATCATCTATAAATATGAGAGCTCATAGATGATACATCTATGAATTCTTAACATGTACGTGATCAGCTATATGTGTCCTCTTATGGACTCGTTAGGCGACGCGAGGATCGACCCCCCAAACAGTATGATCAATTAAACACTTGCACCGCAGCAGACAAAAAAGAATCGGCCTCTATTGTACGTCGTAGGGATGAAGTTCAATGGCAAAAAGCCCAAAAATGAACGCATCCCTTTAGAACTTAAAGATCAGAACTTTCAATTCCTTACGTTTGCTTCGAGGGCTTTGTAAAACGTTTAATGGTTCGAGAGATTTCTGATCGTCGTGCAATTGAGTATTATACGCCACTGATTAAACAGTAGACAGCACGTGGAAGTATTGAAGACTCAATACAGAGAACATATTCGTGTGTCTTGAGACGCAGACACTATTTACATCTCGAAATTTTATCTCAAACTTTTCTGTAAGTTTGACGACTTTGACAGCGTGCAGCTCTGTATGGTATTCCTGAGATGCGATCTCGTTCTAGGTATGGCGTGGCTTGAAGACCAAGAGCCATGATACTTAAAAATGGGTCGCGTGTACATAGTGGGGATTTCGGTAGACAAAGCATCTTGTAAGATGCAGGAGCACTTATGGCACGCGCATGAAGTTCGGTATCGCAACCTACTGAACATAAATTGGCATCTTTACCGCCCCCTATGATAAGATACACTTTGTTCGGACAATGAAAACGGCTGTAAATTTTTGTGACACCTACAGCTTATGATTACGATTTGCATAGCTCTGAGATCGCATTCGACGAATGACTCGTATTGTATCAGCCGCTCGCCGAAATCTTGAAGAAATACCATGAAGAAAGGTCTCGCGGGTGAGAGTCGCGGCAGCTTTAATAAATGGATCGCCACCATGTGTATCACACAGTGGCCCGGCGTGCTAACCAAAGCTATAATCATTATCTGATGAAGTGAAAATGATGGGGCCAACTCCATCTGCTAGAAACTCTTGATCATATCAAACTTGGCGAAATACTTTACACCGGCTACGAATTGAAGAACAATAGAGAAATGCGGCATCGTCCCCGCTATCGGAACAGTGAGCTTGTTGACTCCGATATAGTTGTTCGTAATACGAAACTGATTCTTGTTGTCATGCTTTCGGACAGGAACTGCGTTTGATGCCCAACGACTGTGGTTGTTTTGCTTCACGAACCCGTACTTCAGCAACAATTCCACATGCTCCTCGAGGAACGCCATTAGAGCTGGTAGATAGCAATGTGGTTTGCATCGTATCGGCTAAGCGCCTTCCACTAGCGTCCCTCGTAGTGATTCCACAAGTGCTGGTTCGTCTGGACCAACTTAAGTTCTCTATAGTTGCTTGTATGTATTGTGGATATCGAGGAGATTCGCGTTGAAATCGCGTTGAGA